>NC_089661.1:15033000-15341166 GCF_037042795.1 Molothrus aeneus
ATTCCCCTTTTCCCTGTTCTTTTTGCTAGGATTTAGGGAGTTCAGAATTCCCTTTCCTCCAGGATTCAGAGAGTTCAGAATTCCCCTTTTCCTGCTGTTTTACACAAGTGTGTTTGCCCTTGATTTGGTTTCTTGTGTTACTTGAACCAGAACAATTGGGAGTGAAAACATTTCCTGTACAGAATGTGGTGAATTTCCACTGGACAATCACTCCAGCTCCTTTCATCCCACAAAAAGCTGCTGCAGGCTTTGGGAAGGACAAGAATCTGTCCCAGTGCTAAAAATTTCCTGAAGCAGAAGCTGTTGCTCCTCCTTAGCAGAGCCACTGCAAAGATCCCAGAATGAAAGCAGAAATAACAAATATTTAGGTCACCCAGTTAATCTGCAGGAGGCTGTTGGTGAAAAATGACATTTAGGACGTGTCAGATGGGACTGGGGTGGTTGAGCTGAGGAGGAACTTCTGCTCCAGGGCCAGCTGCACATTTTGGGGTCTGGGGTGACAGCAGGGCTGGCTCTGCACTGAGCACCCAGAGCTGCCTGTGCTTCAGGGCAAGGGAATATCCCAGAGCTCCTGGCACAGGAACACCAGAGAGGTTCAGCAGCAGCCCCTCTCTGAGTTATCCATCAGTTAATGAGGATTAATTAATTAGAGGATCCTGGAATGGTTTGGGTGGGAAGGACTTGGAAACCATCAAACCCCAACACCTTCTGTAAGAAAACCAAATTACCAAAACACCCAGTGCAAACAACGACCTTCCACTGTCCCAGGCTGCTCCTCCCTGAGTTATCCATCCATTAATGAGGATTAATTAGAGAATCTGGAATGGCTTGAGTGGGAAGGACTTGAAAACCATCAAACCCCAACCCATTCTGTAAGAAAACCAAATTACCAAAACACCCAGTGCAAACAACGACCTTCTACTGTCCCAGGCTGCTCCTCCCTGAGTTATCCATCCATTAATGATGATTATTTAGAGAATCTGGAATGGCTTGAGTGGGAAGGACTTCAAAACCATCCAACCCCAACACTTTCCACCATCCCAGGCTGCTCCAGGCCGCTCCTCCCCGAGTTATCCATCCATTAATGAGGATTAATTAGAGAATCCTGGAATCCTGGAATGGCTTGGGTGGGAAGGACTTGGAAACCATCCAACCCCAACCCCTTCCACCATCCCAGGCTGCTCCCAGCCCTGTCCAGCCTGTCCTGTGACACTTGCAGGGCTCCAGGAGCAGCCACATCCCCGGCACACCCCATGGCACCATTGCCCGGAGCAGGGCAGAGGCTGGAGCTCGGGGGCAGCTGCACTTTGGCTCCCTGGGGCCCCCTGGGGCTGTGTGTGTGCCCCCAGGCTCTGAGGTGCTGCTGCTGTGCCCCCAGGCTCGGCAGGGCTGCAGAGGAGCTGAGCTCACACCGCGGCGGGGGCTCGGGCGGGTTCCTGGAGCACATCTTCACCCACGCCGCCCGCCAGCTCTTCGGCATCCAGGGGGCCTCCATCCACTACAGACCTCTCAAGTAAGGAGCTGCAATCCCACTGAAAACTCTGGGTTTTTCTCAACAATTCTCTCCTTGTTGATGGGCTGAAGTTTTGGGGTTTTTTTTTTGCGATGTTAAAGCTCGCGTCCAGGCTGAGATTGGCTGCTCAGCAGTAATCAGCCAATGTTAAATAAATCAGCCAATTCCAGGGAGAATTCCAGCCCCTTCTCCAGCCACACCCTGGAGTTTGGCCTGGTGGATTCTCCCACTGATAACTTTTAGAATAATTATAAAGTTTTAGAGTAATTGAAAAGGCAGAGCTGTCGTGGAGCTGGGATTCCTCACCTTGGATCAGGCCAATCAGGAACATTGGTCACTGATTATTGATTCCTCACCTTGGATCAGGCCAATCAGGAACATTGGTCACTGATTATTGATCCCAAAGAACCTTGTGGGAGGGCTTTGGGGCTCTGTTTAACTGTAGTGAAACACAACATTAATCACTGAGTTTGAGCATTGAGGCTCATCCACCTGAGATTCCTTCTGGCTTCCCAGTTCTAATTTAATGTATCCTATGGATTTAATTATATCCCTAATGAGCAATTTTTTTGTAGGATTCCCTGGTTTAAGAAGCAGAAAAAACAGTCTCAAAAACTTGATAAAAATCAAATGACTTACTTTGTTATCAGGACCAGGTATTCCCACTAACCTTAGAAATCTGGAATCCTCAATCAGGGTTTGTTCCCATGTTTTATGATCCAGCAGAAGTCAAAAATCCCCAATTGATGTTGGCTGAAGGAACTCAGGTCTGTCAGGGAGGGGCTCCCTGTGCTGAGCTTTTCAGGCTTCATCCAGCACAGATGTCCTCCAGCAAACTCTGCTCAGGTGGCTCCAGCAATCCTGGAAGGCTCTGGAAGGAATTCCTTCCTGTTTTCCTTGGATGACCCAGAACTGGGACAGCTCTTCAGTGAGACTCACAAAGAATTTGGGTTTTGCCCTTTGAAGATTAAAATAGAAACTGATTTGGAGAAGCCACTTGCTGTGCTCTGCTCCCTCAGGAACAAGGACTTCC
Source organism: Molothrus aeneus (assembly GCF_037042795.1). Lineage (NCBI taxonomy): Eukaryota > Metazoa > Chordata > Aves > Passeriformes > Icteridae > Molothrus > Molothrus aeneus. Next base: position 15,035,547 of record NC_089661.1, read on the forward strand.
AGGAGGTGACCCTGGAGAGGGATGGGCAGGTCCTGCTCCACTTTGCTCTGGCCTATGGGTTCAGGAACATCCAGAACCTGGTGCAGAAGCTCAAGAGAGGGAAGTGCCCCTATCACTACGTGGAGGTCATGGCCTGTCCCTCAGGTGAGGCTGCTCCATCTCCAGCCTGGGGGAGCTCCAGGGCATTCCAGACAGGAGAAAAGGGAGAATCCTCACCCCCTTGGGCTGTGACAGCCACACCAGCACAGCTGGGGGAGGGGGGGATATTTCCCAATAATTCCTCAGGATTTAAAGAATTGCAGTTGAATTCCAGCACACAACATTTTCATAATCAATTAATTAACTGCTTTTAAGGAGAATTTCCTGAGCTCTGGTACCTGAGGGGATTTTCCCCCTGAAACTGCCCCAACCTGCCATCACACTTACAGAAAACGCTGCTGTGGCTGGTGGAGGAATATTTAATATTTGCTTCCATTTTCCTTGTGCTGCTGCTGGCTCCCTTGGGAGCAGGGCCAGCCTGAGCCCCCTGAGGGGCCCCTGCTGCCTCTCGGAGCTGCTCCTTCCCAAGGGCCCTCCCAGCCCCCAGAACTCATCCCAGGCACTTTTCCCTTTCCTGCAGCTCAGCCTGCAAGGCTGGGCTCACCTGGGCTGGGCTCAGGCTCCCTCCTGGGGGCAGCAGATAAGAGATAAGAGCTGGCAGAGCCCCAGCTGGAGCCAGCCCCCATCTCCCTGCCCTGTGGCCCTGCTGCTGGCAGATAACTGGGAGGGCACCTCCATCCCTGGGGTGTTTTCATCCCTGCAGCTGTTTGCAGGAGCAGGATAAATGACCTGGAGTTTCTGAGGGTGTTTTCCCAGCTGAAGTTCTTCATTTCTGTTTTTTTTCTTTTCCCCCCCAGGCTGTCTGAATGGAGGAGGGCAGATCAAACTGGAGGGGGAATCCAGCAAGGAGGAGCTGCAGCAGGTGGAGAGGTTGTATGAATCCCTGAGGGCAGAGATGCCAGAGGAAAACCAGGCTGTGAGGGAGCTCTATGAGCACTGGCTGGGGGGCTGGGGCTCAGAGAGGGCCCTGCAGGTGCTGCACACGCAGTACCACGCTGTGGAGAGAGCCAGCTCTGCCCTCAGCATCAAATGGTGAGAGCTGCCCTGCCAGGGGAGCCTCAGTGCCTTCTGAACTGCCACTGCTGACCCTCCAGGGACTCTGGGCAGCTCCTGCCTCTGGCAAAGTGCCTGGCACTGCTCATTCCTCCAGCTGGAGGGGATGGGATGGGAATAAACCCCAAATCTGCCTCTGGGAAAGGCACTGTGCTCATTCCTCTAGCTGGAGGGGATGGGAATAAGCCCCAAATCTGAGGGGATGGGAATAAGCCCCAGAGTCTGACAGGGACACAGCAGGAGAGGCAGAAACACGTCCCAGGCTGATGGGACAGCCCCAGTGCTGCCAGAGCTGAGGAGCTCAAAGATTGAGAGCTCAGCTCCAGGCTGAGCTTTGTGTCACAGCCCAGTATTCCTCCCCCAGGCCTTGCTGGGTTGTCACAGCACTCAGGCCCGTGCCTGCCCCTGCTGGAACAGCCTCATCCCATTGGAAATGGTCCCCTGAGGCCTGGAGCTCTCCCTCTCACTGCCCTGCAGTGCCCTCAGAGAGGGGATCCAAAGCCTGGGATCATCCCTGGGGCTGCAGAGGGACTGGAGTGAATGCTGGACAAAACCCCTGTGATTCCTTTTCCTTAAATTATAATAATTTATACCAAGGGCAGTTCCTTCTCTGTGTTTTCTTCCTAAGCACTCAGCAGGGAGTGACAGAATTGTCACACTTACCCACCCTCAGCAGCCACTTCCTGAGGGATAATATCCCTAAATCCAGACAAAACAGGCACTTACAGCTGGATAACATCCTGAAATTACCACAGAATAATCCCTGACCTGGGGCTGCCAGGAACCAGAGCCTCCTCTGCACTTTGTTCCAATGAATCCACAGAGCAAATGCTGAATTTTCATGTTTTTAATTAAAAGCTTTCCATTTTTCAGCTGTTGCTGATCATTCATGACCTCACAGTGTTCTAAGGCATCAGCGTCCCCCTGCTGCCCCCTCCCTTCCTTCCTGAGGAGCAAAGTGGTGCTTCCAGAGAATTCCCTGTGCCATGCAGGGATTTGGCTGAAGCAGGGAGGGGCTCCAGGCTGGACTCAGCACATCCAGCCCAGAAATGCACAAAATTCAGTGAGGCTGAATGAGCTGAGGAATGAAATGCCCAGGGATCTGCCCTTGGGGTCACTTGCCCAGTTCCCAGGTCACCAACACACCCAGAGGGGCACCCTGGGCTCCCTGGCTGGCACCAGAGGAGCTGGGATCTGCCCCAGCTTTGCTTCACACCCACAGGGGCATCCCTGCTCCCAGGAGAAACAGAATCCCAAAGGGGACATCCACAATCCAGCATTCCATGGGAACTGGGGAATGCAGGCCCTGGTACCAAGGGAGCTTTTGCAGCTGGATAAATCCTTCCCCTTCCATGCCAAGTAAATACAAACTATAACTTAATAAAAGAAAAAAAAAAAAACAAACAAACCCATAAAACAACTTGGTTTGTAGCACAGGAAAAAGCCCCAAACCAGACTCCAGTGGCAGCAAAGAAAGTCACAGTCCACACATGAAAATCCCTGAAATCAGCTCTGTCCCAGTGCTGGGAGCTGCCATCAAACACTCATTTTCTTCACAAAAAAAAAAAAAAAAAAAAGGAATGACTTCAGTGGTGTGAAGTGCTTCCCCACAGCTGCAAATAAAACTCTGCTCCTTTCTCAGACAAAAATAAATAAAACACAGCCCTGATTCTGCACAAAGCGAAGGCTGTGCAGCCCCAGCTGCTCCCTGGCTCTTGACAAGGCAAAGTCCATGGAGTTGGCACCGAGTGTTTCCCAGTTTTCCCAGTTTTTGTCTTGGAAAAAGCAAAAAGCAGAAAGGGATGCCTGGCAGCACTTTGGTCTTGGCTGCCTGAACTCTGCCCCCCCTTGGGAAATCCCTGCTGGGTCTGACCCTGCTCCACCTGGACACCCCAAGGGCTCCCCAGGGCAGCCACTGGGCCACAAATCCCTGTGGGACCTACTGCAAAACAGGGAAAAAAGAGAGGGAAAGCCCACCCGAACTGCTGTGATGGGGGATTTGTCAGCACAGGGCTGGAGCTGGGTGGGTTCTGGTGCCACCAGTGCCACCAGTGACGTCCCAGTGTCCATCAGGCAGGACATGGGGCCAGAGGGGCTGGAGCAGGACAGGCAGGGCCAGGAGGGCTCCCAGGAGTCCCAAAGCCACATCACAGCAGCCCTGGATGGGGAGGCAGGGCAGGCAGGGGCTCCATGGGCACAGCACCACAGTCCTGAGCAGCCCTGGCTCCTTCCATGGCAGCTCCCCAAAACTGGCACTGTCCCCTGCTCCAAGCCTGACCCTCTGCCAGCACCCCAGCCCCAAGGGGGGGTCCCACAGCCTGGGATCCCCCCAAAGGGATCCAGGAGCTGCACAGGAACCCCAGGAGCCAGGGGGGAGCAGAGCAGAGCAGAGCAGAGCAGCCTCACACAAGCAGCTGAAAGAGAAAATCCAGCCCCAAAATCCAGCTGGGAGCCAAGCTGAGCTGGGCCCAGCCAGGAGGGAACCCTGGCACCTCGGGGGTGTCACTTCTTCTCCAGGAAGGGCCCAAAGAGCCCCCAGTGAAAGGCCAGCATGGCCTGGGGGTTGGGCCTCTCCTTGGGCTTCTTGAAGTTGTCCCTGTGGGAGCGCAGAGCCCTCAGCACCTCCACGGGGTCTGTCCTGCCCGTGAACCTCTGCACGGCCTCCTCCCTGCAGGGGGACAGCCCTGTGAGCCCTGGGGACACAGGGGACACGCCCTGGCCTGGCATGGGCAATGGGGCACACGGACAGTGGGGCACTGCCACCCTGTGCTGGGATGGACAGCAGGACACTGCCACCCTGTGCTGGGATGGACAGTGGGCACATGGACAGCAGGACACTGCCACCCTGTGCTGGGATGGACACATGGACAGTGGGCACTGCCACCCTGTGCTGGCTCTGCTGGGGCACACAGGGGCTCTGGGGTGGCTCTGGGCTGACCCCATGTCCGGGCAGCCTCCCCTGGCCCCGGGCTGGGATTTCCCAGCAGGGTTTTGGGAGCAGGGATGGTGCAGGAGGGTTTTGGGAGCAGGGATGGTTCAGGAGGGTTTTGGGAGCAGGGATGGTGCAGGAGGGTTTTGGGAGCAGGTTTGGGGCAGAGCCCACAGTGCTTACGTGACCCGCAGGAAGGGGTTGTACAGGAACTCCTCCTGCAGCGTGGAGGGCACCGTGGGCAGGTCCTCGTCATCCCTCTGCTGCCAGGGGAACAAAGGTGTCCAAAGGTGTCCCACTGCCATCCCACACCCCAGCCCCCCCGGCACAGGGGGCACCGTCACTTACTTTGGCCCACGCCAGCTTCTCCTTCACCACTTCATTCTCTGGCTCCACCTTCAAGGCGAATTTGAGGTTTCTGACGGTGCATTCGTGGCCACAGAAAATTTTCTGCAGGAGGCAGCGGGCATCAGACCTTCTCCAAGGGCAGGTCTCAGCCCCAGATCCCTGCCCTGACCCAGGATCCCTGTCCTGAGCCCCAGATCCCTGCCCTGATCTCAGGATCCCTGTCCTGAGCCCCAGATCCCTGCCCTGATCCCAGGATCCCTGTCCTGAGCCCCAGATCTCTGTCCTCAGCCCCAGATCCCTCTCCCAGCCCCAGATCCCTGTCCTCAGCCCCAGATCCCTGCCCTGAGCCCCAGATCCCTCTCCCAGCCCCAGATCCCTGTCCTCAGCCCCAGATCCCTGCCCTGAGCCCCAGATCCCTGTCCTGAGCCCAGGATCCCTGTCCTGAGCCCAGGATCCCTGTCCTGAGCCCCAGATCCCTGTCCCAGCCCCAGATCCCTGTCCTGAGCCCCAGATCCCTGCCCTGAGCCCCAGATCCCTGTCCCAGCCCCAGATCCCTGTCCCAGCCCCAGATCCCTGTCCTGAGCCCCAGATCCCTGCCCTGAGCCCCAGATCCCTGCCCTGAGCCCCCTCCCAGCCCCCTCCCAGCCCCAGGAGCCCCCCCAGGCTGGAAGGGGACACTCACTGTGTCCTTGGGCAGGGTGCCCAGGATCTGGGTGAGGTTGGTGTGCATCTGCTCCGCTGTGCCCTCGAAGAACTGCCCGCAGCCCCCCACGAACAGGGTGTCACCTGTGGGACAGGGGTGGGCACCGAGGGGCCCCAGGGCTGGGAATGGGGGTGCCAGGGTCACCCCAGCAGGGCTGAGTGTGGGGACAGGCAGCACACAGGGAGTGTGTCCCCAAAAGCCACGGGGGGCACATGGGCAGGGGGGTACCTGAGAACAGAGCGGGAGCATCTGGGGAATCGTCCTCCCACATGAAGTAGCACATGTGGCCTGAGGTGTGGCACGGTGTGAAGAGACACCTCACCCTGATGGTCCCAAACTGGGGGGACAGAGGGTCAGGGTCCTCCTGAGGGGGACCAACAGACCCCCCAGACCTCCCCACGCCTGCCTGGGGCCCAGCAGGCCACAGATCTGAGGGGGCTTTGGGTGGGTCCAGCTGTGTCTGCTCTGATGGCATTTGGGACCCAGCCCCAGGAGAGGGTGAGAGCCTGCAGCACAACCCCAAACAGGCTGGGATTGGGATGAGGGTCCTGGAATCTGTGGGGCCACATCTGCACCCACCCCAGGACACCAAGTGCTGAGCATGGCCCAGCAGCACCAACCCCACTGGGGACCACTGGGGACAGTGCGACCACCCCACTGGGGACAGTGTGACCACCCCATTGCACTCCCCACTGGGGACAGTGTGACCACCCCATTGCACTCCCCACTGGGAACAGTGTGACCACCCCATTCTCCACCCCACTGGGAACAGTGTGACCACCCCACTCCGCTCCCCACTGGCCCCCAGCAAGGACCACCCCATGCAGCAGCAGGAGCCGTGTGTGGGTCCATGCCCGGTGTCCCCAGCCCTGCAGGCTCTCACCGAGAGCTCCTGGCCATGGCTGACCCTGTGTGTGAGGGCCCCGATGCGCTCGTCAGCCCCGAACACCTGCAGGCCTGGCAGCAGCTGGGCCAGCTCCTCATTGCCCCTGGCGTGGTCCCTAGGGCAGAGCAGGGACTGGGATTGGGACTGGGAATGGAAATGGGTTTGGGACTGGGATTGGGCACCGTCCCCACGGGGATACGGCCATCCTGAGCGGGTCACACCTACCAGTGGTGGTGGGTGGTGAGGATGGCCCTGAGCACCACGTCCTCCTTCCTGATGATCTCCAGCAGCTGAAAGGGACCCAGAGCAGCGGTGAGAGGGCAGGGGAGGTGACACACACCCACACCCACACAGTGACCTGTCCCCTGTGCCACCAGGCAGGGCGATCCCCCAAAAGCGCCCCCTGAGGAGCCACAGGCTGAGGGTGGGACAAAGGAGTGACCCTGCCTGGAGCAGGGGCATGGCACCACGGCCATGGGGGCATTTTCGGCCGGTGCTTTCTTAGGGAAGGCACAGAGGACAGCACAGTGCCACCGCCGCGGCAGGGACACGGCGGCCGTGCCACCCACCCTGGCCGCAGGGCACTGCCAGCCCCGCTCGGCTGCCAGGAGGCTCCGGTGCCAGCTCAACACCCAGGGCCAGGAGCTGCTCCGGCTCCGGGAGGAAGGAAATGCCCGAGTCAGCACCGAACGCTGAAAACCCGCGACAGCGGAGGGCTGGCACCGGGGACAGCGGGCACGGCGGCACGGGGGGCACGGCGGCCCCGAAAAGGGGGGGTGCACATGGGGTCACCCTGCCCGGGGCCGGCTCTGGGGGGATCCCGCTCGCTGCGGGGCGCGGCACGGCTCGGGGACCCCGCGGAGCCCGGGCAGGGCAGGGCAGGGCAGGGCAGGGCTCCCAGCCACAGCCAGGGCACGGAGGGCTCTGCCCTGCCCGGGGATGTCCCACGGATACCCGGCCATGGGGCCACCGCCACTCCCCGGACCCGCTCACCCGCTTGGGGACCGCGGCGTCCACGGCCAGGGCGTGCCGGGTGCTCTCCTCGATCACCAGGTACATGTAGTTGTCCTCCAGCACGGAGATCACCTTCACCTTCATGGCCCCGGGGAGGCTGCGGGACCCCGGCGCGTCCCCAGCGCCACCCCCGGGGCGGTCCCCGCGTGTGCGGGGCGGGTCACGCAGCGTGGGGCGGGCACAGCCCCGCCATGGCCACAGCGGGACACGGGGGACACGGGGACGGCCCCTGTGCCAGCCTGGGCACATCCTGACACCCCCGGCATGCAGGAAGGAGGGGAACCCTCAGCTCTGTCCCCAAAATCGGCCCCTGCCCGCCCCCAGGGCCCGCGGGGACAAGGGGAGGGATGGGGGGGCTGGCACTGGTGGCACTGGTGGCACTGGAGGGACGCAGCAGCGGGGACACAAGGTGCAGAGCGGTGCCGGACACTGGAGCTGCTGCAGGGGGGTCCCGCAGGGTCTCTGCCCCAGGGACAGGGTCCCACCCCGACTGCAGGAAGCCCCAAAGGCACCGGGAGCAGAGCTGAGCTGAGCAACCCAGGGCTGGGGCAGGGCTGGCCATGGCCCCCACATGGAATTGTTGAGGCTGGTAAAGTCCTCTGAGACAGAATCCAACCATTCCCCCCGAAACCAAAGCCAGCACTGCCCCATGTCCCCAAGTGCCACATGCACAGGGCTGTCAAATCCCCTCAGGGATGGGGACTCCACCCCTGCCCTGGGCAGCTGTGCCAGGGCTGGGCAGCGTTTCCAGGAAGGAATTTTCCCTAAAATCCCACCCTGAGCTGCCCTGGCCCAGCCTGAGGCCGTTCCCTCTGCTCCTGTCCCTGTTCCCTGGGATAAGATCCCAAATCCCCCCAGCTGTGCCCTCCTGGCAGGAGCTGTGCAGAGCCACAAGGGCCCCTGAGCCTCCTTTGCTCCAGGCTGAGCCCCTGCCCGGCTCCCTCAGGGATTCTGCAGCCCCTGCCCAGCTCCCTCAGGGACTCTGCAGCCCCTGCCCGGCTCCCTCAGGGATTCTGCAGCCCCTGCCCAGCTCCCTCAGGGATTCTGCAGCCCCTGCCTGGCTCCCTCAGGGATTCTCCAGCCCCTGCCCGGCTCCCTCAGGGATTCCCCAGCCCTGTTCCCTTCCCTGGCCACGCTCCAGCCCCTCCATGTCCCTCTTGTCCTGAGGGGCCCAAATGCCCCTGGTGAGGAAGGACCGGCACTCACAGGCAGCAAAACCAGAGCTGAACCCTCCCCTGTTCCCCTTCCACAAAAATACAGCTACCACCAAAGCCCCTGGGGTCCCCACAATGTCACCCACTCACCCCAGGATTAGGGAGAGTGACACTCCCTGCTGGTTGACTTCAATCTCTAGTCCAAACCCAAGAAATTAAGGAATCTGTGAGTTAACAACCTCTGCTTCCAGCTGTTATTTATTTCCCCTCTGCCCAGCCCTCAGGACAGTCACACTCAGGTGTGGCAGTCACAGCATTCCAGGAGACACCACAGCTTTAGGCAACACTTTTCTCTCTGAACCACATAAAATTCAGCATTTTAAAGCAAATGGAGACCTGGTGCCACCCCCCATCCCTGCTCACCTGGGGACAGGTAACAACTGCTCAGCTGCCTGTGACTCCCAGGCCTGCTGCGAGGGTGTCACCACCCTCAGGGGGACAGGCACTCACCAGGAGTGGCTGCTCCTGCATTCTGAGGCACCAGCCAAAGCCCCGGCACAGGTCACACACAGGGGACAGCAGGGAGCAGCTTCATGCAACAGCCTGGGGACTCAAAGGGTGCAAGCACAGCAATGCCTGGGGACCAGAGAGCAGCTGGATGGCCTCAGAGCCACCCCCAGAGCCAGGGCAGCCCGTGGGGCTCACAAGTGACTCCCTGAAGCAGCACTGGCACAGCAGGTCTGTCCCTGGAACTGGTTTTGGTGGAGCCAGGAGGACACCCAGAATGTTGAAGAAGCAGCATGGAGGAAACATTGGAATCTTCAGCTCCTGAATTTGGTCTCTGCTTCACACAAAGACATCTCAGTCCCACCTTCTGCATCCACAGCAAGGACAGGAGCTTCTTCCTAAACCTCCAGGCTTGATCCTGCCCAGCCTGGAGTCTCACACCAACATTTGCACAATGATCTCTGCAGGTGACACTGACAGCTTGAGAGAGCAAGAGGAGGATAAATATTCTTCATCATAATATAAATATGCTGTAGAACATCTCAACAAGGGCAAAGTGCTTTTTTTTTTCTTAATTAAAACAAAACAAAAAAAAACCTAAAGAAAACTTGTCTCAACCACGACAGAAGATTTGACTTCTAAAACATCTGAATGGTCTAAATGACACTTGAAGTGACATTAAAGTGATGAATAAAGTGATGCAGGCAGGGCTCAGTCCTTGGGCACTCTGAAGTTGTCCTTCTCTTTCCTGATGGCCCCCATGACCCGCACAGGGTCGCTCTCCCCAGCGTGCTCCTGGACTGACTTCTCCCTGCCAGGAGGGAAGAGCAGGCTCAGGGCTCAAGGCTGAACTTCAGCATCAAACCCTGGGCTTTGGCACAGCTCTCAGCTTGGTTTGCACAGCTCTCAGCCTGGTTTGCAGGCATTTCTGTGCCCCAGCAGCACCTGCTGGATGAAGGAACAGGACACACCAAAGCCTGTTCTGCCTCCTGAGCCAGGGAATGATGCTCAGCACAACCCCCAAACCAGGAACCTTCTGCCAGGACAGCCAGTGAGAGCCTTGGAGGCACCCAGACAGGGACAGATCCCCCTTCCCAGAGCCCCCCAAGCAGGGGCTCCCTACCTCACTCTCATGAAGGGGTTGTAGGTGAACTCCTCAGCGATGGTGGAGGGGATGGTGGGCTCTCCACTGTCATACTGGGCCTGCAAAGAGGGACACAGGGCTGCTCCACCAGGGATTCTGGGGAGCAGGGAGTGTCCTGGACAGAACAGGAGCTTCCAGGCAGGGAACTTCTCCCCCAAAGAGCAAAGTGTGGGCACAGCCAAACCCTGCTCCCCTACAACACAAGAGCCAGGAGCTGCAGGATGCTCCCTCTGCTCTCCCCAGCATTGTCTCCTCTCCTGCAGCTCCTGAGCAAGGCTCTGTGTGCAGGGAGGAGGAGCAGCTCACCTTGGCCCAGGCCAGCTTCTCCTGGACGTTGGGGTTCCTGGGTTCCACGTGCCGAGCAAACTTGAGGTTGTTGATGGTGTACTCGTGGCCACAGTAAACCCTCTGGGAAGAGGAAGGGACAGTGACACTGGGCACTGCAAAGGCACCCAGGGGGACTGCCAGGTGCCAGCAGCACAGGAACAGCACACTCCACCCAACAGCCCCAAATGGAGACAGGCACACGTGCCAGGACTCAGCAGGCAGGACAAGCTGCCAGCAGAACAGATGAGAGCCCCATGTCCCAGCCCCTGCTCCTTCCCCACAAAGCACAAACATTTGGGGCAGGCCAATCCTCCCCAGGGCACTGCAGCACCACAGAACTCCTGTAAGCACCCATTCCTTGCACACAGCAGAGTGTCTGTGCACAGCAGCACCCTCAGGGTGTTTCTCTGCTCTGGGTGCTGCTTTGGGCTGCCTCACTCACACAAAAGGACAGGTTTGTACCGTTCGGGGGTCCAGGCTGCCCAAAATCTCAATCAGTGCCTTGTACATCTCTTCTGGGGTGCCCTCGAAGAACTTCCCACAGCCAGCCACGAACAGGGTGTCACCTGCAGGGGTGACATGGCATCAGGCCCACAGCAGGCTGCCCACACCAGCCTGGGGGCTCAGCCCTGCCACTGCTGCCCCAGCACGGCAGCTGAGCACGGGGACAGCCACACCAACACTGCTGGCAAACGTGGAAGCCTCAGCAGGCACCTCCTGCCAGCACCTCTGAGCTGTGGGCAGCCCCTGTCCCCTGCTGTCCCTCCTACAGGGGACAAGAACACTCGTTCTTTGCTGTGAAACTGAACAAAGATGAGTCGCCTCTATTTTCTCCTCAGTGCTCCCTAAAATCTTGTTTAAGGCTCTTTCTCTTCCATGCAGGAGCTTCTGTGAGCTCTGGAGAACACAGGGATGAAGCACAGCCCCAGAGAAGGGGAATCCTTCTCCCCAAAGCAGGATCCAGGCCCTGGCCACCAGCAGTGGAGCACCAGCCCTCTCTGAGTCCCCTACTCTCTCTCTCCTCTCTCTGCTGTCAGACCTGAGCACAGATATATGGAAAAGCAACAGGGCTTGGGATCAGCCAGTTTGGCCTGAGGCAGGAAACCAACAGCTCTTTACTCCAGGAAAAAAAAAAAAACGCTGGATGTAGGATTCATGGTAGGATTCATGGTAGGATTCATGCAGGGCTCACTCCTGATGCTGCCTGCAGGGTCTGTGCAGCCCTGGCTCACAAATCCAGAGGGGCTTCCCCAGCTCCACCTACAGCTCCTGCTTGGAAAGGGGAGCAAGATGTGGAAGTCAAGCAGCTGCCCTGGCAGGAAGGGAGGGATGCACATCCAGAGCCAGAGGCACCCAGGCAGAGGGGGAGCTTCTGTTTTTTGCAAGGGAACCTCCCAACTCCTCACCTGTAAAAACTGCAGGTGGCTCGGAGCTATTTGGCTTAGTCACATAATAACAGATGTGTCCCGAGGTGTGACACGGCGTACTGAGGCATTTCACACTCAGAGATCCCACCTGGGAAGAAGGCAGAACACTAAAGCTGAAGCTGCAATGGCATGGTTAGAAAAGAATTGCTACTCTCAGTGCTCTAATGGTCCTAAATCTGCCCCAGTCTGGCCAGGAAGCAGCAGCTCTGCTCCTGGGAGAGCCCAGGGAGGGAGGGAGGGCTGGCAGGGAGCTGCTTCCTCCAAGCAGGTGTCCTGACAAAGGGAACTGCCAGATCCTTTCATGTCCATGCACTCAAAGCTTGGTTGGCAGCAGGAGCCAACAGAGAATCCTAAACAAAGCTGATGGAGCGTGAAAAAAGCCCCAAACAGAAACGGAGCTGAAGGGGAGAAGCGGATGAGGAGAAGGCAAGGATTCAACATGGCCTCATGTGCCCACCTTCCTGTGCTCCCTCCTGTGCTGCTGCCCCTCCTGGGGTGCACCCGAGGCCAGCAGTGCCCTTCATGCCTGCTGCACCTGTCCCAGCAGTGCTGTCACCTGCCCCAGCAGTGCTGTCACCTGCCAGCTCCCTGCCAACAGGGGACAGCCAGGCTGGCACTGCTGTGCTCAGCCCATCTTCCAGCTGGCATCCCACAGGAACAGCTGGATCTGTTCTCCTGGATCTCGCCATGCTCCTGGCAGAGCACAATCCCTGCCCTGTCACACAGCCCCTGTCACACTGTCCCTGCCCTGTCACACAGCCCCTGCCCTGCCCTGTCATGCTGCCCCTGTCACACTGTCCCTCCCCTGCGCTGTCATGCTGCCCCTGTCACACTGTCCCTGCCCTGTCACACTCCCTGCCCTGTCCTTGTCCTGTTGTTCTCCTTGCCCTGTCATACTGTCCCTGTCACACAGCCCCTGCCCTGTCACACAGCCCCTGTCACACAGCCCCTGCTGTCACACTGTCCCTCCCCTGCCCTGTCACGCTGTCCCTGTCCTGTTGTTCTCCATGCCCTGTCATGCTGCCCCTGTCACACTGTCCCTGCCCTTATCCTGTCACACTGTCCCTGTCACACTGTCCCTGCCCTGTCCCCCAGCTGCACAGGGACACCCAGCATGTCCCAGGTGCCCCAGTGCTGTCCTCACACAAGGCAGAGGGGTCGCAGTTCCCAGGGCTGGACAATGGTGAAAGCTGCATTTCAACCATCCCCCATGTGCTGAAAGGCACCAGAGCTGCCCAGCCCAGGTGGGAACAGAGCTGTGCCACAAGGAGGGGACGCCCAGAGCCCTGCAGGGCCTCCCTTTACCTTGAGAGCTGTCAGGTGGGACACTCTGTGGGTCAGGGCCCCCACCCTGCTGTCCCCCCCGTACACGCACAGCCCTGGCTCCATCTTCACCAGCTTCTCATTGCCTCCAGCATGGTCCCTGCAAGGGGAAAAAGGGCTTTAGGGAGGGATGAGCACAGGTTTATGCTCACTGGGAGTGCAGTGGTAAGCTCCAGGTGATCATTTCTGATCCAGCCTCTCCCAGGATCCTCCCAGCCAAGGACAGGCCACGACAGCAGGAGTGGAGATCGTTTCTGCAGTAATTGGGGCAGTCAGAGGGGGAATCAATCCCTGACAAGTCCATCCCCAGTTGGGAAACAGCAGCCTTAGGGGCTGCCAGTAACCTCTGCAGTATCTGGGGCAGGGAGGGAATGGGGTGAGTGGAAAATGTGCAGTCCAGCACCCCACAAAACACCAGGGAGCAGGCACAGAGCTACCCCAGAGCCCAGCACTGCTGTGCTGCTGGTTTGTCCAGCTCAGGGCTGCTTGTTTCACTCTCCAGCCACAGGGGTGGCTCCACTCTGACCCACAGACAGATGACTACAGCAAAACATTCATATTCCACCCCTAGCAGAGCTGATCTGCACTCTGTGATCCTCCCACAATGCTGACTGCAGGACGCCTCACGGGCCTGTCCTGGCACCTCAGCACCCGTGTGCTCCCTCCCACACCCTGCACTGCACCGGCTGCCTGCAAAAATCAGCATTTTAAAGGTGAAAGGCACTGACACACAGCTCTGCACAAAGCCTCTGCTCAGAGCAAGGCCAAAGGATGAGTTCTGATCCTTCTGCCTCAGAGATCACCTGGAGCCAGGAGAGCAGCAGCCCCTGGCTCTGTGTGTGTGTGTGTGAGGGACCAGGACATGGTGGTTACCAGTGGTGGTGGGTGGTCAGGACAGTGGTCAGCTTCACTCCATGCTTTTTGACTGCATCCAAAACCTGCAGGAGGGACACAGGAGGAGAGTCACACCGTGGAACGAGCTGGCAGCACCCCTGGTGGCACCTGGGCACGAGGAGGGAGAGCCACAGCAGCCCTGCAGGAGCTCATCCCACCCAGGCTGGAGGGAGAGGACAGCAAATGAGCCCTGACCCAGCCCCACATCCCCTTTCCCTTTTCTGCCCTACATCAAATTAAGGCCAAAATCCCAAACCAGGTCAGTAATGCCTGGGGTGAGGGAGGGACACAGCAATCCCTGGGATGACACAGCAATCCCTGGGGTGACTGGGGGACACAGCATCCCTGGGGTGACCCCAGGCTGTCCTTCCAGCCTTTCCCCCACACCTGAGGCAGTGTGGGGCTCATTCCCTCCTGGAAGGCCATCCTGGAAGGCCATCCCAGAGCCAGGAGGGTGTTACCTTCTGGGGCTGCACAGGGTCGACGATGGCAGCCTCCCTGGTGTCCTGGTCGATGAGGAGGTACATGTAGTTGTCAGTGAGGGCTGGCAGGATTTCCACCTTCATGTCGGCCTGGCTCACTGCCTTGGGCTCCCTCAGCTCGTGCTCGGTGTGCAGGAATTGAGCTCGCAGCTGTGCTGGACCTGGGCACCCAAAAACAGCCAGAGCTCAGCCCTGGGAGGGGGACAGCAGGGACAGGGCATGGCAGGTGCCCCAGCTCACAGCACAGCCTGATCTGCCTCCTTCTGACAGGAGGGGAGAGGCCACCACAGGACAAAACCTGGTGTCCCTCAGGGCTCTGGGTGCTCCAGAGCTGCCCTGAGAAGGACAGGACACTTTGCTTTCCATGCAGGGACAACTCTACACTTGCATCAGAGAGGAGATTTCAAGGGCCAGGAGAGCAGAATGGAGCTGGTCAAAGGTCAGCCTGGGACAGTGACTTTGCAAAAAAGGCACAAAGGACACGTCAGAGCCAAAAAACAAGAAGGAAGGAGGGCGAAAGAAAGGAGAAATACAGAAATACACTGCTCCAACAGAAATGTCCAGTTTGTATTTCTGGGGGAAACGTCACCCTGCAGTACACATGGAGAGCAAACAGGCTCTCCAAGGGAGGAAGGCTCCCTACCTGGCCAGGTAACACAGGGCTCTTGCTCATGCCTGCCCTGATGCAACACCAGAGCCTCCGTGTTTGCTTTTGGTTCAATGTTTAATCAGATCCAAGAAGCAAATCCCAGATGCAAATAACCTGGGCTCCACTGCTTGACTCTTAAAGAAATGACCAACCCTAAGAGGTGTTACCACACAGACTGAAGGAAGGGAAGCAAAGGCAGCGAGGTCTGGCATTGCTGGGGCCCTGCAGTTCAGAGCTGAGCTCAAACACTTGCAGGGAAAGAGGTGCCAGGCCCTGCAGGTCAGGAACTGCTGGCTGAGCACCCACGAGGTGTTTGCACAACCCAGAGGTGCCTGTGCTGGCTCAGACCCATTTCATTCTGCACCACTGACTCTCCCAAAGGCTCCTGACTTTCCTGCTTGGCCGCCTCCCTCCGTGCCACCGGGAGGGGTCCCCGTGCTGGTGCTCACCCTGTCCCACTGTCCCCAGCCTGCCCACCCCCGATAAGAGCAGCTCTGCAGGAGCCCCACAGTCCTGCAGATCTGCTCCTGCTGCCAGCCCAGCCTGGGCACAGGGAGCTGTCAGAGCCCTCTGGCACAACCATCCTGCCCAGAGCTTCTTCCCCTTCCACCTCCACCATCCCTGCTCATGAGGGAAGGGGAACCAGTGAAATTTTAAAAAAACCCAACAAACCCAAGGCACAAAACAACAGGCATGCACTGGCTATTTACAGGATTGGGAGAAGTATCCCTACCTGCAGTGCTCCTCTGGAGAAGACTCCTTTCAAAAAAAGAACACAAAAAAAGCCTTTACTATTCTTTGATGGGGAAAAACAATGCCCAAAAAACAACTGCTCACCAACAGGGAGAACTTTTGGATGCTGTCAGCCACAAGAGTTATCTATACTGGGTGTTTGTTTGCAGGCCAGACACCAACTAGGAGAAAAAAATACAACCAAACAAAAGGAAACAACCCAACCTTAGCTTCAACTCAAAGGAAATATTCACATACTTCAAATGCTTCTTTCTGATGAACCATCCCTAACCTTGGCCTGGATCCCGCAGTCTCTTTGCATGTGTAATTTGCAATTCTTACCAAACAAACAAACAAGCTGCACCACATAAGGAAATGTTTCCAAACATGTAATTTCAACAAAGGAATGAGAAAGCATCCACCAAGAATGAAACTCATATGTTGTGAGTTGCCATGTGCAGCTCAGGAGCAGAGCAGGGAGCTCCTCACGCCCTGCTCAGACCTGTCCAGCCCAGAGGAGCTCCCTGGCCATGCTCAGATCCTGTCACACGCACAGCTCTGCCCCAGAACTCATTAATTTAAAAAATGCCCAGTGACTTCATTCTCGCTCAGCGTTGTCTGGAGCAGAGGGGTGGGACAGCAGTGGGACAGCAGTGGGACAGCAGGCTCGGAATCACCCACCTGGGCTTGTGGAATGGGTCACGGGCACAGCTGGAGGGGAAAGGCTCTGCAGCTGGAGGAGTTAATGTCAGCAGGCAGGTTCCCTCAGAGCCCGGCTGCTTCGTGCACTTCCTCCAGAACGTTTGGGGTTACTCTATTACATAAAAGAGTGGAAAATTCCCGTTCCAAGCAGGGCTGTCACTCAGAAATGACTGCACGCCCAGCTGCTGTGCTGCCTCACAAGAACCACGCTCACTCTTTACACTCTATGGGGATTTTTGGGATACCCAGCGAGTTTGTGGCTCCAGGAAATGTGTCCGAAGCCAGGGCAGCTCCCAGTCCCGGCAGGGGAAGGTGCAGAGCCCACCCTACGATCCCGGGACCTCGGGGCTGCTCGGTCTGGCACTGCCACACGGCAGCTCCCGGCAGCGTCCCTGCCACAGAACCCCGGCCAATCTCGCTCATCACAGCCACGTCTCAAAACCCCAGCGATGCAAAACCACCTGCGCAGACTTCCCAGAGAGCCCAGGACAACCTTTGAGGATTTAGGCCCGAAATGCAAGCGCAAGCTCGGACGGTTTGGGGTCGGTTCCATCACCGGTACAAGCTGTCACCCGCCGAACGCAGCCCGGCCCCCCATCCTCCTCCTCCTCCTCCTCCTCCCTGAGCACTGACCGGCGGCCCGAGGCTCCGCAGGGCCTCCGCGATGGGCTCAGCACGGCCCGGCCCCGGCTGCAGCCCAGAGCTCCCGGCCTGCTCGGGCCGTGAGTCAGCCCCAGGGCCGGGCACGCCCGGGGCCGCGAGGCACGGCCCGAGAGGAACCGCCGCACGTACCGGCTCGGAGAACGGCCCCGAGGCCGGCCCCGGCTGCCAGGGCGGTGCCGAGCCCCCGCCAGCCCCCGCGGAGCATCGTGCACCCCGCCCGGCCCGGTTACCTTGGCTGTCCGCCCCAGGAGGCGGCGGCAGCGCCGGCACGGCCCGGCCCGGCCCGGCCCGGCGTGCGGGGGGCGGCGCTGCGCCCGGCCAGCCCCGGGCCCGGCCCCCGGCCCGCCCGCTCGGCCCGCGGAGGAGGAGCGGGAGGAGCGGCGGCGCCGTGCGGGGACCGGCAAGGACGCGGCAAGGGCGGCCATGGCCGGCTCCAAGCCGCTGTCCCGCTTTTGGGAGTGGGGCAGGAACATCGTGTGCGTGGGGCGCAACTACGCGGAGCACGCCAGGGAGATGGGCAGCGCCCTGCCCGCCGAGCCGCTCTTCTTCCTCAAGCCCTCCTCGGCCTACGTGCGGGAAGGGTCCCCGATCGTGCGGCCCTACTACTGCCGGAACCTGCACCACGAGGTGGAGCTGGGGGTGCTCATCGGCCGCAGGGCGCAGGCCGTGCCGCAGGACGCGGCCATGGAGCACGTGGCGGGCTATGCCCTGTGCCTGGACATGACCGCCCGCGACACCCAGGAGCAGTGCAAGAAGAAGGGGCTGCCCTGGACCTTGGCCAAAGGGTTCGGCACCTCCTGCCCCGTCAGTGAGTTCGTGCCCAAGGAGAAGATCCCAGACCCGCACAAGCTGCAGATCTGGCTGAAGGTGAACGGGAAGCTGAGGCAGGAGGGGGACACCTCGTCCATGATCTTCTCCATCCCTTACCTGATCAGCTACATCAGCCACATATTCACCTTGGAAGAAGGGGACTTGATTCTCACGGGGTCTCCCAAAGGAGTGGGGTCCGTGGAGGCCAACGATGAGATCGAGGCGGGGATCAGGGACGTGGTGTCCATGAGGTTCAAGGTGGTACAGGGCACGGAACCCCGGAGCCCAAAAGGTGTTTGACTGCCACAGCCCCGTTTCCATGGAGGCTTCAACATACCTGGAGTGCGGCCCAGCCTGGAGCAGGTGGAGCCCAGAAGCTCCAGATTCCAAAGTTTAATTCCAAAACCGTACCTGGGAACTGGAGACGGAGACATTGGAGAGGGGAATGGGCCCGGCTGTTGTTCTGCATGTGCTTCTCTTCGGCTGATGCTTTGAGTATTGCCTTAAAATAAAAATTACTGATCAAAACAATTCAAACGATGATGTAGGAGCTAATGCTCAGCCATGCTGTGGAAAATCAAAGGTTTATGTGAAGATGTTCAGCCCTAAATCAAGAGTTGCAGCTTTGCAAAGAGTTTCCTCTACAAGAGAAAGATGTTTGATTTTTTGGATTAGGTTTGTGATTCCTCTCTGCTTTTTTCAAACATACAAATTAAAGAAGGATGGCTTTTCCTCCCACTCCAGGGGGCGAAGGCAGCAGGAAGTGTGCCAGATGTTTGGTAGATTATTTTTTTCCTAAACTGAGATTTAAAAATGTTCTAAAAGTGAAATAATGTAAAAAGATCAAGAATAAAGAAGCATATGGATAAAGATCACCACCAAACTTTTCTTTTGAGTGTTTTCAATGTATTTTTTAGTAAAACTTTAACTGCAGCAGTTGCTGTTACCCAGTGCGGTGCGGTAGTTGGAGTTTTAAAGGTTTCCAGCTGCTGAAAGCCACGCTGGGTAACTTTCCCCAGTTCCCAACTCCAGCTGTTCCAGCACTCCCCACCGGTTTGCATGACAGCGAGTTCTCTTTCGATTCAACAGCAAGTTGTAAAATATAATTTAAAAAATCCTCCCCATGCAAACATCAAAACCTAGATTTTCAAAGGTTGCACTGAACTGGCTCACTTCTAATAAAAACAGATGGATGCTTTTGTTTTTACATAAATGCAAACCAGCAAAGTTAAACACTTTCATTTATCGGAGCCAGATCTTAATAACTGCTAGGAAATGCTTTGGTTTTAAAAGTGGGGAGTTCTACAGAGAAAAATCCTGTCTCCCAAAGGGAAGCAGCTCTGTGAGAGCAGCACAGTCCAGGGTGCTGCACACCACACTGGCAGAAGAAATTGAAGAATTCCTTTAGAATTTCTTCAGAATTAAAATAGCCATTAGGGTGAACAGTTCTGGAAGAGGAAGGATGGAATTAAAGTGTCTGTACTGTTTGCATTTCCCATCTCTGGCAACAGCAGCAGGGCATTGTTTGCAGTTTGGTCTCCAGCCCTGGGTATTGACAGAGTTGGGATTAAGTTATTGGAAACATTCCCTTCAGAATGGGAATTGTTATGGCTGGGAAATGTTAAATCATTACTCCTACAAGAGGGATGCCGTGACCCAATGCTGGCAGCATTTTTGGGGTCTTTATTGCCACCCACGAGTCAGGGGTGCAGCCTGGGATTGCTTGTCAGTATTTCCTGTTTCTGGGGGGTTTTCTCTGTGCCACGTTGCTTTAAGGGGTAGGGAGGGATCAGAGTTCCCTGGGATGTCCTGGCCTAAAACCCTTTGGGAGAGCAGGGCTGGGGGATCTCCCTCTGTTGGAAACAGGCTGAGTCCCAGCGTGTTCAGGAGTGAGGATGTGACAAATACACCAGCAGGAGGGGAAGCTATGGACTGTTTATGAACTATGGAAGCTAGAAATATATTAAAAATAGGGGAAAAATACATGGAGGAAGGCACAATATACATACCTGGGTTCTTTAATTCCAGCTTTGGTGAACAGAGTCCTGCTTACAGCCTCAGCTTGATTTTTTGCTTGCCAGAGGTCACTGCTAATTGATTACTCTGCTCTAATTAGACCTAGTCTGCCCAAAGAGACTCAGCCCTGCTGTTGCCCACAGCTCCATGTTTGGCCTCAGCAAGGTGCAGCACAAACCCAGAGAGTGTTTCAAGGGGGCTCTTTATTTCTTTAACACAAAAGCAGCAAAGCAGTTAAAACCACACAAGTTCAACAGATCTCTTTAAACCTATTTGTCATTTCTGATTTTTTCAAAGATCTCAGCTGAGTGAGGAAATTTCCAGCCCCCTTGAAAGGGGTTGAATTTGGTAGAAGTAACATTTAAGCTGAGGCCCAAGTACACTTTTTAAAGTATAATCACCCAAAATTATGAACTCAGCCCACTTAGAGGCTTGTAACGTGCACTTCTTTACCATCAGAACAGACTTGGCAAAACCCAACAACAGCAGAATTCCATCTCTAACAACAGAGTGAAGGAAGCCTTTCCTAGCATTTATAAATAATTCCAGTCTCTTCCCAACAAGCTCTGACTGGCCTCTATGGGATCTGCCAGTTTGCAGGAAAGAAGATTCACTTTTAATCCAGTTCTCCAATTGGGTGATGAAGTAACCTGGAAAAATAATTAAGGATCTTTGTTATCACAGCACCTTGACAGAGATTATTTTCAGATGTTTGACAGCATGTTTGACAGATTTATTTACATTATTTCCTGTGTGAGTACACAGTTATGCCATCTGCCTGTCACTGCTGAAGTCAAACACTTTCATTTTGTCCTGGAAATAGGGACAGAGAAAGGGGAGATGGGAGAGTAAGAAGAGTTTTTCCCAAAAGGACAAGTTTAAACGTGAAAACCAGCTACTGTTTTGAATTAAACATTAAATACTAACTTTGAAGTAAATCTTGCTTCGTTCCAAGAGGAGTTGCCATTTCAGTGCAGTCTTCTGGTCTTCTTCCAGCATGAGGAATTCAGGGACCTGTTAACAGGACACCACAGAGCAGTTCAGCAGGTGGTTAAAACATCTCCACAACAGAATGATGATGAAAAGAACATCTTACATATTTTTATACATTTCTAAGCTGTATTTTTCTATTTTAATGTAGTGCTAGGTATGAGATGTGTACCAGGACAGTCACATTAACCAGATAAACTGCAGGGTGCTTGAAAATCAGAGTTAGGGATTTCCAGCCACATTCTCAGAAAAGCAGTGTTCTGAATTGGGTTCAGTCTTACACTGAACACAATTCCTGTTGGCATCTGCTGACTTCCAGCTTCTGCCAAGCTCTGCGTGTCCGTCCATGCCATTTTTGTAACTCTTGCACACACACATACAGAACATTTCAGATGTTTGTAATTCTCCTCAGGCTCCCCAGCTGAGCCCAATCCCCCTTACTGTGCAGCCCAGGGTGTCCTCAGCCACACAGTCAGCCAGGTAGCAGGAGCGCAGGGTGCCTGTGTGGTCTGTCACATCCACCAGGATGTCAAAGCTGGCAAAGGTGGACTTGGCCTCTGGAGAGACGTCAGTGCAGAAGGTGCAGGTGTTTGACACCTCATTCACGATGAACCTGCACACTGAGCTGAGACACAGGAGAGAATTCATGCACATGTGCAATTTGTTCTTCCTGAAACATTTCTCTGGACTGAGATTTCCCAAGAGACTGTCTGAGACAAAGTGACCTCTTTCTTTTTCACTCTAGGACACAAAGAGCCCTCAACAAAACCCCACACCAGAAACCCACATGGCATGCTCCAGAGGAGTTTGATTTCTTCTCTGGGATGGGACTAAAGCATTGCTCCATGTCATGTGGCTCTGGGGAGGAGGAACAAGCAGTTTTAGCACACACTCCAGGCAGGCAGTCGCTCACCATCTGTTGCGCAGGACTCTGGACATGCTCTCGTCGATGTCCAGGGTGGAAATGTAGCCATAAATAATTCCATGGACAGGCTCCAGCTTCCCATCACTCTGGAGAGCTTTTTCTTTCAGCTGTTCCACTGTGTACACATCCACTACAGCCTCCACTACAAGTTTAAAAGGCAAGTTAAGTGTGTCTGAGCCAGAAATTATTCAAAGAGCAATGGCAAAAGTGGATCTTCAGGCAATCAAAAGGAGATTTAAAGCAGCAGTAAAGCCCCCCTCCAAAAAAAAGAAAAAAAAGTAAAACAAAAGATACTCAGATCAGGAATATATCTATTATTTAATCTTTGTATCCTCCAAAAGGAGTTTTTGACAAAAGCTCTCCCCCTCACTTCTCCAAACTGGTTGCAGACAGAAAGAACACAGCAGACAGGCTGCAGCTGAAGATAGGTAAAGGTAAAATAAGGGACAGCCCCAAGAAACAACCCAGACTTTACCTACTCAGCCAGGCTGGGCCTGAGCTTTGTTTCTGTGAACACACAGAGCAGGAGCTCTTTCAGCTGCACTATGAAATGACTGTGCAGGTAAATAAAATCAAATGCTTACAGTTGATGGTTTCATTTGGCAGCTCCTTCACGGGGCTGGGCAGAGCTCCTGCCTGGGCACTCTCTCTGATGAAGCTGAAGAGAACATTTGCTTCTGCTGTTTCTGAAAATGCATTTTTAAAAGTTACCAGTATATGTTGCATGTAAAAGTCACAGCATTTTTGTATTTTACAAGTTTTTGTTCTGGTAGCACAAACACATTGGAATTAGCCAAGATTTGCTTTTCTCTTTTTTATTTTAACTGTTAATCCTGCATGGAATAAACATATGAAGGTTGCTAACAAAAATAAAAATAAAAATAAAAATAAAAATAAAAATAAAAATTATAAGTAGAAGCCAAAGGAACTGGTCATCACAGAGCAGACAAAAAGCAGGGAGCTTTGTGAGAAGCAGGCAGAAGAAATCACTGTTCCAATAGATTAATTAATGCATTCTAGCCTAGAATAATTACTAAAAACAAAGAAATACTTGAGCAGCTCTTACCTGGGTTAGTTGTAATGATAGTTTTGGATATCACTGTTGCAGTCATGCAGTTCCTAAATTTGTCAAAATTGATTCTCACATCTGATGCAAATATAACTGTGCAGAAAAACACCCCCATGTTACTGGAGAGTAAATGTCACATAAAGAACTTCAATAAAACCATAAAGCAGACTGGTTTACCTGTTTCTTGGGGGATCCAACTCTGTGCCAGCTGGATGGATTCATTATCCCAGCTAAATTAAACAAAAGTGGATGTATCAAAACATTTTTGAAACAGCACTCCAAGTGTTTAGTACTAAATTACTCAATAATGTAGTTGTAATAAAATTGGCCAAAGAGGACACGACTCCTTTGTGACACATGTGGCACTGAAATTCCATGTGCCATGAAATTCCTGCTTTATCTCCAACAGGATAAAATTAAGATGTGTCTAAATGCACAATACAGCAGGGAAAATGCTATGTTTCAGCTTTTATCCAAGTCATTTCTAGCTAAAGCAAATCCCAGTTCAAGGAGCTGTGTGTGCAGGGCCAGGCTGATTGCTCAGATCCCCAGGCCAGATGTTCAGCACTTCCAACACTGGGATCTTTGTGCCTGGGGATGATGAGACTGGAGTGAGGTCACAAACATCCCTCAAAAATGGTAATTTCATGGTCTCTCGATAAAATCTCATTCAGCTCCTCCTAAATTTGGCTGGCAAGAGCACAGCCAAAGCACGGATTTGTTCTGGTGCGTTTTCTCCTTAATCCTTGGGAAAAGATTTAAGATATTTCCTTTTCATCTGATATTGCCCAGGCACTTCTTCACTGCTGGGCTCTGGAATCCCCTGACAGTGCCCAAGTGCCAGCACTGAGAGAGCTGCTGGAGGAGGTCATTTCCAAATTAATCCTGGGCTGGAAGGATTCACCCCAGAGCTGCTGCTCCTCTTGGATTTGTGGCTATGAATTGTGTTAAACACCCCTGGTGGTAACACAGCTCCCAGCCCACAGTGCAGGGCTGCCTGCCTGCTTCCCCTGAGGGAACAAAGGTCCCTGAAGTCACTTTTTAACCACCAAGCAGCAATCCCAGGGCAAGGGGACACCCACACCCCCACATGCCCCTGCACTTGGAAAAGCCACGAGTTTATTGAACAAACTCTGGGCAAAATGCAAAGGTTCCTCTGTGAACAAGGCACTGTTCAGGGATGGGCTGGGGGGAGCTGTGTTTGTAAACAGGACAAAGTTTGAAACTACAGCCAAAGTCACATCAAAATGTTTCTGCATTATTTTAAGTATTTTAAAACTATTTCAACCTATTTCCACTCCACTTGCAATACTGCTTGGCTTTAAAAATGGATCATGCTCTTCATTTTCCTGCCCTCCTGCTTGTGGAAGAGACACAACAGCCTTTGCAGCTGGTTGTAAAAGTCATTTCCTGAATTAGCTCAAATGTCCACATTAAAAAAAAGGAATTATTTGGAACTGAGCTTCATTTTGCTGTCCATGAGCCAGCAGGCTGTCAGCAAGCCATAGAACTACACAAGATATATAAGACCACTCTAATGAATCTCTTCTTTAAGTCTCTTTTCAGTGTACATTGTTGCCTCATCTCAGTTGCCTGCTAAATAACAATATATTTAAATTAAAAGACGGGTTTATAGCTAATTAGTGTGTGTTATAGCTAATTTCTTTACCCATGTTTGCATTATATTTTTAGTGAATTAAAGAACATTTAGTGAATTAAAGAACATCTTACCATACTATTGGGAAAGACCTCTCTGTTTCATCAAACAGCTTTACTTCACACCTCTGGCCTTTCCTTTTGTCTGAAGTCATGAAATACTTTGGCTCCCCAACCTTGAAAAAGAAAGAGGTCACTTGTCCTCTATTGAGTGTTTAGGGGAATAAAACTCATAACCTAGAAAAGGGAAGAAAGACTCTAGACTATTAAAAATGAGATCACTTCATTTTCCCTTCATTTTGTTGATAAAAGTCTCATCAAAGGGTGAGTGTGGTTATTGTCACTCAGCTGCCAAGCTGAATAAATGGAGTCCTGGCCACTGTGAGGCTCAAAATCCACATTGCCACAGATTGACAATGAAGTTACTCGTGGCAGAGCAGAGAAATGCTCCTCACTGCCATCACAGCCTAAAACCCACATTTCCACAGATTTACAATGGAGTTACTCGTGGCAGAGCACAGAAATGCTCCTCACTCACTGCCATCACAGCCCAAAATCCACATTTCCACAGATTTACAATGGAATTATTCGTGGTAGAGCACAGAAATGCTCCTCACTCACTGCCATCACAGCCCAAAATCCACATTTACATGGATTTACAATGAAGTTACTCGTGGCAGAGCACAGAAATGCTCCTCACTCACTGCCATCACAGCCCAAAACCCACATTTACACGGATTTACAATGAAGTTACTCGTGGCAGAGCACAGAAATGCTCCTCACTCACTGCCATCACAGCCCAAAATCCACATTTCCACAGATTTACAATGGAATTATTCGTGGTAGAGCACAGAAATGCTCCTCACTCACTGCCATCACAGCCCAAAATCCACATTGCCACAGATTTACAATGAAGTTACTCGTGGTAGAGCACAGAAATGCTCCTCACTCACTGCCATCACAGCTGCCAGCACGTTGAGGACTCTCCCATGGAGGCTTTGTCCATTTGCCACGATGTCCCCCAGGGAATAATAATCCTGAGGGTCCTTGACAGGCAGGTGCAGCAGGGCCAGGAGCCTGGTGTCTGTGTCGTAGCAGGACGAGGTTTTAACCACAGAGTGATTTTCACTGAGCAGTAATTTGTAGCCACTAGAACAGAACAGATCCCATGGATCAGCACTGCACTCACTGAGGTATCAACAGCGTAAAATGTTCATTCATGTGGAAAACCAACTTTATTCCATTTTAGTTTTTCCTAAAGGTACAAAAAATTCTTGTAGATTTTACTCAAAGAATGAAATTTACTCTGTTTAGCAAAGAACATTATTGCTTTATGACCTTCTGGTTATTAAATATATCCTCCCTTGAGATTTGACAAGACACTGTTGAGCACAGGAGGAAGGTACAGCCACACAAGAAGAAAACACCAAAATTTTCTACCAATTTCATGTGGCTGGAAATTAAAGCAAGTCTTAACTTTGATCTTTCTAGAAAGAACCACCACTCCATGCTTTAAATTTACCTAGGAGTTACAGGGTTGAATTTTTCTTCTCTTTCTGCTTCCTTTGACTGAATTAATGGATTTTCAATTGTAACTAAAATAAAACATTGATAAGTAATATTAGAAATTGATTATAGGTACAATTATAGACATTTTTGTGTGTACACTCTGTAAGTTCACAAGTTTTACCCAAACAACCACAGGCAGCAAAATCTTTCAATGAACTTAAAAAGATAAAAGTGCATCCTGTAAATAAATACAGGATTTTTGTTGTGGTTTTATCAGCAATCATAGTCATATCTATAACTGAGGGAAGACAAACAGCAAACTGCTTTACAGCTTATTTTTCATCATGTTTAAGACCTCAATATAATGTGAGCTTTGACATTGATTAACTGCAGGCCAGCTCTGAGCTGCTGCACTCAGTGGGTTTCTTTTGTTGACATATTTACTGGGCTTCAGTTGAAATCCTTGGAATCTTGTTCCTTTCCTCTTTCTCTTGAACAGAACTGAACAATTTGTTTCCAATTAGGCTGTTTGTGAGTCCTCAGAGCAAAACACAGCAAAGCCACCAGCACAACCCTGATTGCCATGCAAACAGAAACGTGGTGGGAAAAAATAAAATAAAATAAAATAAAATAAAATAAAATAAAATAAAACAAAACAAAATAAAACAAAATAAATAAAATAAAATAAAATAAAATAAAATAAAATAAAATAAAATAAAATAAAATAAAATAAACAAACTCACCACAGTCACCAACCCTGAAGCTTTCTGAGAGGGATCTGATGTACTCTCCTCTGCCCCAGGACTGGACATTAATGAAATAAGTTGGGGAATCACGAATGGTAAAACTGAAGGTGTATCTCTCAGTGCCAATGTCTGCAAAAATAAACAGGGCTGCAGCAATTCCTCAGCACAGCTTGATTCCTAACTAGAATATGTGTATAAAAACTACTATTTTGGGGGTTTTCTGGATTTTAGCAGGAATTTTCTCCCGCTGGAGGCCAGCAGGTGGTGCAGGAGCACGGTGGTGGTTGGGAACGGGCTCCATTCCTGCTGTGGCTGTAGCTGTGCACCCCGCGGGTGTCAACCTCAGCTCAAACAGGGAGAGGTGCGGGAGCTGTGGGAGGTGTCAGCCGGGGCTGTTTGTACACACAGCCCCAGGTCTGTGCGAGCTGGGCTGGCTGACGGCCCAGGCTGCAGGGACACTGCCAGGGGGGTGATTCAATAAAGCAAAGTGTTTGCAATGCTATGGAAAATTCAGGATGTTGGTGTCTGCATCCCTGCCCTGTCTCATACAGGTAACTAATAAAGCTTTCCAGGATCACAGCATGATGCAATAGATCACCAAATTCTCCAGGAAAACTCAGGTGATCCCCCAGAGTGCCTTGAGTGCGGGCCCATGGAGCACACACACCACCACCCCTCTGTGGACTCTGCACTAGGCTGGCCCCAGTTTTGGGTGACAATGACCTTCCCCCAAAACGTCACCCCTCCAGCAGCTCAGCAGGAGCCAGTGGCTGCAGAATAACTGAGCCCTTCTCCTGCAGCTGGAACGGCTCTCCAGGGCTGGAGGTGCTTCCTGACAGTGTCTGCACCAACCCTGACTGTAAATTTATTTCAATTTCTAATTAACATTATTAACAACATACAATTCCCATTTTGTCCCAGATGAAGCTGTTGCTACTCAGGCCAGAAATTACTTGTGTCGCTCCATAAGACATATCCTCAACATTTCTGTTTTAAGAGAGAACAAACATCAAGGCACCAGCCCCATTCCAGCAGTATTTATGGAAGAGTGGGTTCATATTGGTTCCATCTTCAGAGCATGAAACACTCCCATGACAGAGATTTTCCAATTTCTAATTGATATGGCTTAGCCAAACCAATGCTGCTCTTTCATCTTGGTTCTCAAGCAGACACCATTTTTTTTTGGGTGCATTTTTATTCTATCCATTTTACACTGAGAAATCTGTTTATCATTTAAACCTTGATTTCAGTCATCTCTGCCAAATTACACAATTGAAGAAAATGAAGTAAAAAGAGTTTAAAGGGACTGTACTTTTTCGGTCTGGAAAGCTTCTGACATCTGTTTTCCCAATAACCACCCCGATTACATTCTGAAAAATAAAAAGATTATAGAGTACAAGTATTAAACCCAGATGTAGATGATGAATTAGATTTCATGGAATTATACTCTGCTGATGATAATAAACATATTTCTGGCTGGTAATCATTTTAATCTATTTACCCTACAGTACCGTATGAGCTAAAGAGTAAAACATAAACACACAGGTTTACTTCAGGAAAAAATTGTGACTAATAAAAATATTAAAATAAATGCATCTGTTTCTGTTTGTGAAGAAAATGAGAGGACAAAAGTTCACCCCAACCCTTCACAATTCTGGCTGTTCTACAGCAATCTCTCCTCAGGTAGGCAGCAATGCTGTTTCATGCTCTCTGCACAGGTCTCAGATATCCTCAAATGCTCCATGAAAAGTCTGGACAGGATTTATTTTACTCTAAAGTGTCCAAGGTTTTCCTGGCTCTCAGCACCACGAGCCACACGTGTGCACCTACAGGAGCTTGTCCTGGCCTCAGCCAAGCAGCCTAAATTTCTACAGGTGCCTTTCTCTTGCTATCTTTCAACTGACTCCAAGGGAGCTGAGGCAAGGAGCTTTTCTGTTGATTCAGACCAAAATCAATCTTATTCTGCTTTGCTAAAGCTGTGTCTATTATGTAAAAACGTCCTGTTCTCAATTGTCAAACACAACTACCGGGAGCAAACACACACATGTAGATATAGATATGTTATCTGTCTATCTATAATATAACATAACAGCTGTGTAGTGGGTTCTTGTTGTTTTTCAGGTGGTCCTTGGTGTCAGAGAAGGGCTTTGAGGTGCTCGTTTGGGATTTAAAAGGTCAGCAAGGAAAGTCAGAGTGGGATGAGGGCTGGAAGAACAGACTGAGAGTGCAATACTGCCAGGACCCTTCAAAACATGAAGCATCCTGCCTCAATTCCACATCACAGAATCCTGGAATGGTTTGGGTTGGAGGAACTTTAAAGCCCATCCAGTGCCACCCCTGCCATGGCAGGGACACCTCCCACTGTCCCAGGGGGCTCCAAGCCCTGTCCGGGGACACTGCCAGGGATGCAGGGGCAGCCCCAGCTCCTTCACACGAGCCCTTCTGGCAGCCCTGAGTGTCCCATTCCAGCAGAATTCCAGAGCCAGCTGGGAAGGGCAGGGCTGCAGTTCAATAAACCAGCCAGGATTCATTTGGTACCTGTTCCCAAAGCAGCGGGACCTGCCTGACTTCACTGCAACCATATCGACACGTGCTCAAAAATCAGCTCTCCGGTTTCCTTGGGATCACTAGAGGGAGCACGGCAACTGCCTTATCCTGCCCGGAGGGACACGCTCGGGAAGAGGCCACTTGTGTTCAGCACTGTAATATCCCCCTTCCAGACTGAACGCTTTATATCCACTGCATGCGGTGATTCTGATTAGGATTTTGTTTTTCTATTTTGGGTTTTGTTTCTTAATTTAAAAAAAAAAAACAAACCTATCAAATTATAGCGCAACATTCCCTGTATCTCACCACCAAATGTCAAAAGAACTGACATTTAGGATGAGTGCCTGCAGAAATTAGGCTGATTGTGCCTAATTTCTGGTGTAAATATCCAGTTTCACAAAGAAATCTGCCCTGGCCCTGCTGTAAATGTGTTCACCTCTGTGTCTCCAACCCCGAGCTTGCATGGGGAACTGGCAGAAGGAATTGACCTGGCTGGAAACTATTTTGGACTGAGAAAGGGAGAAAAACTTCCAGAGATCATTTCCTTGATCAGCTCATTGTGCAACTGCCCAAGCACTCATTTTCCCAAAAGAGGAGGGGAACACCCCCCCATGGTGCCTGTTTTGGCAGAGCACTGCTTGAGGCTGCTCAACCAACTCCTGAGCACTGTAAGTGTTTACACTTGAATCTCTTTCACTTTTTAAAATAAACAGCAAACTCATAAACCATGCCATTTGGATACTTCAAACTGTGTGTTCAGCTGTTTTAGCAGCCTAACACAACACACACTGATCATTCTATCATAAATTATTATTTTATAAAATACTTTCATTGCCGTGTGTTCCTAACTGCAATACTCGAGATAAGTTTTATTTGTAAAAGAAAAACTTTTAACTGGGTTAGTGGATCATTATTTGGGAGGAACTGTGAATGACAGGTTAGATTAGCATTGCTGAACACCAGTTTGGATCAGTATGGCTCTAAGGAGATAGAAAACTTCTCTTAGATCATCCCTGTTCTGTGATTCCTCTTTCATTTGTTTAAAGTAAATGAGAAAATAAATTGTGCCATCCCAAATAAAAAGTGGTGGGAATGGGAAAACTCCCTATTTTCACTCTTTCCAGGAACAACAGAGCTTCTCTGGGGCAGGGGAGGGGGGATGCTGCCCCTACTCAGGTGAGACCCCACCTGCAGAGCTGCCTCCAGCCCTGGGGTCCCAGCACAGGGAGCACGTGGAGCTGTTGGGGTGAGTCCAGAGGAGGCTCCAGAGTGACTGGAAAGGCTGAAAGAATTGGGATTGCTCATCCTGGAAAAGAGAAGCTTTAGGGTCACCTATTGTGGCCTTCCAGAGGCTGAAGGAGCTGACAAGAAACACGAGAGAGGGATGGAGTGACAGGACAAGGGACAATGGCTTCAGAGAGTAGGCTTAGGATATTGGGGATAAATCCTTTCCTGTGAGGGTGGGCAGGCCCTGGCACAGGTGCCCAGAGCAGCTGGGGCTGCCCCTGGATCCCTGGCAGTGCCCAAGGCCAGACTGGGCTTGGAGCAGCCTGGGTCAGTGGAAGGTGTCCCTGCCATGGCAGGGGTGGCACTGGATGGGCTTTAGGCTCCCTTCCACCCCCAAACCAACCTGTGATCCTATGCAAACCCAATTTTCATCCCAAAGAAACAGAACCAGCCCTGCCATGGAACTGTGAGGTTTTTACCCTGCCCTTCCCAGCGTGCCTGAGAGACTGCTGAGGTCCCAGATGATTGTGGCTGCATAATGCTGACTCTGTCATGTCCTCAATAATGTCTTCACTAATTCAGCATCCATTTCAAGGGCTACAAAGGAGCCTCTGATACATGGAATTGTCCAGTCAATATCTGTGCCTGTGGTACCCACAGGCTGAGGACAACTACAGCATCAATTTTCATTTTGCTGCTTTGCACACAAAGAAGGGAAGGTCCTTTCTACCCAACAATTGCACTAATGCTATCAGTACCTAAATATACATCAATTACATAATTTTGCAGTAATATAAGACAGTCAGATACAATTTCATCTGGGAACAAAAGGCTTTGAGACTTACAGGACGAGCAAGGTTTGGATGCAGATCTGAAAGTGCAACAAAGTTCTGTGCTGAACGAGAATGAGCCATTCTTTATCTGAAACTGAAGGAAGCTGACTTAGATTTTGTAAATATCCAAACAAATCACTTAAGACCATTCACAGTGAGAATAACAAGTTATTTTTTAACATAAATGTTTTGACCTAATAGCATCTGTTTTCAATAAGAGGCATTTCAAGCCATCTGAAGTAGACAATTCTATATTGTTTGGATTTGGCGATGGAAGTTATGAATTTTACTGTGACAGCTCTACCTAAGCTTCTCAAATAAAGGCCTGTAATTTTTATTTATTATTCATCATTAAATGACTCCATTAGCACCAGGCTCTGAAAAATATTTACCCTCCTTCTCTCTGGGAAGCCAACTGAATTTAATGAGGCAGCTCATATTTAAAAGGCAATTTATATGTGAGGAAAGAGAAGTGTTGGGTTGCAAAGCACCTTTAATTGAGGTTTTGGACTAAATATTAAACTACTTTAAAATGTGAGTTTATTCCTTCCTCAAAATACAAAAACTGTGAATTTATTAAAATAAAATTTGTGAAAACCAGTTCTTTCCAGGCTGCCAACGTGGCGTTTACTGCCCAGCCCTGAGAGCACCCAGGTTCTCTCTAGAGGTGCCTAAGTGGGGCCATAGTTGCTTTTTTAAACCTTCTGAATGCCTCTTATTATTTCATGGGTTCCTCAGAGACATTTAGATACTCAACAAATGGTTGTCAGATTCTGGTTTTTGTTGTGAAAGGAACTCTGGCATTGTCCAAATCTTAATAACCTTAAATAGGAGAGAACTGCTGACATTTTTCAGAGGATGCCTGTTCAATCTTTAGAACAAAATCCTGAATGGCTTTCACAGTCTTTATACCTGGAACCTCATGTGAGAATTGTTAACCATTTCATCAGGCATTAGGATAAAGGTCTGTTGAGCTAGAGAACAAATAAGCCTACATTTTAAAGAAAAATAAGCAGTTATCTGAGAACCAAGTGATTTTTCTAAAAGAGCATTTTAAACTATGCTCTCACAGAGAGACAGCCCAAATTTGCCTTACAGAAACCACTGAACAATGGGGCCCTCAAACCTGTTCCCATCCCATTAGATGGTAGAATTTATGTTTCCTTCTGTAGGAAAATTAGCTCAGCATCCCTCCAAGGCAGGGTAATATTCTCACCTCAGAAGTAGTTAAATATTGTTACCTGCTGTACCTCACACCAGCTGGGTCGTGTCAAAGGAACCAGCACTGCAACACCTGTATCAGAGGAATATTAAAATAGTCATTTAGGATTTTAAATTATCTGGGTTCTGAGAGTTGGAGCAGAGCTCCCCCCCTGAGGGACCCCTCAACCTCCTCAGCTGCTGCTCAACCCATCATGGACCTCCTCACACATCCACCATTCTGCTCAGGCGCCCCTCACTGATCCTTCAACCTCCTCCTGGACCCTTCAACCCCTCACTGACCCTTCAGCCTCCTCCTGAACTCTTCAAGCTCCCCTCACTGACCCTTCAGCCTCCTCCTGGACTCTTCAGGCTCCCCTCACTGACCCTTCAACCTCCTCCTGGACCCTTCAGGCTCCCCTCACTGACCCTTCAGCCTCCTCCTGGACTCTTCAGCCTCACAGGTGCCACTCAGATGCCCCTCATTGACCCTCCAACCTCCTCCTGAACTCTTCAGCTCTTCAAGTGCCCCTCACTGACCCTTCAGCCTCCTCCCGGACCCTTCAGCCCCTCAGGTTCCCCTCACCGACCCTTCAGCCCCTCAGGTGCCCCTCAGTTCCTGAGGGAGACAAGATGGCGCTGGCGCGGTGGCGGGAAAAGGGCCCTGCACCCCCTCGTCCCTCAGGGCTGAGGGGAGACGCTCTCCCATCCCCACAGCTCAGTGGGATCTCCAGCAGGCCTGGAGTCGCTGCTTTTGAGGAGGTAACAACAGGGTTAGATGGGATTTTGGGCTGGAATTGTACCCAGTGAGGGTGGGCAGGCCCTGGCACTGCTGTGGCTGCCCCTGGAGCCCTGGCAGTGCCCAAGGCCAGGCTGGAGCACCCTGGGGTAATGGAAGGGTCCCTGCCCATGGAGCTGGATGGTTTTTAAGGTCCCCCCAACCCAAACAATCCTGTGATTCCGTGACTTACAAGATCAGGAATTAAAAGTCAGGTTCATTCTACAAATATAAACACACAATGCACCAGCAAGACAAAGCAAGTTGCAGAAATCTCTGGAGAAACCATTCCCTACTTCCTTTTTTTTTTTTAATGTTGGTTATAAGGGAAAAAAAAAAGTTGCAGCCTGTATTTTATAAATTAATCAAAATTTCTGGTTTAAAGATATTATTTGTATTGATTTACACCCAATAGTCCTATATTTTCAGGCTCTGCAGAAGGCTGGCTTTTTGAGCCATTTTCTCCATTTATATTGAATATAAAATTATATTTCATAAAATCAATACCCTTCACTTCTGCATCATAAAAAACTTTACTCCTGATGAGTAATTTTATAACCCCAAGGTCTCAGCTATTGGAAGTTTTCAGCACAGCCTAACAAATTCTGTGTTGACTCTGTCTTACAGGATCTTTCATTTCTTCAATTAAACAGCTGAAAATGGATCCCACCTGTGCTCTTGTATTTATTGTGTCACAAAAATCCACGATAATTATCCCGTGCTGATGACAAACAGGATGCCAGGGAACTGACAGCCTGGGTGGGTTTTTTTTTCCTTTTTGGGTCACCTTTTATACAGTATGATCCATGGATCTAATTTTGTTTTGTAGGTTTGATGTCTCCACTAAACAGAACATGGATTTTTTTCTGTCAGTTCTGTTTTCATTACCTCAAGCTAATGAACAAGCAGAAGGTAATGAGCCTGGTGATAGGATCCCAGTGGAATGGGAACGAGAACCTGGACACTGGCTGGGAAATGCTGGCAAAGGCACAAGTCTCATTCTTACAGCCACGACTGCAATGCAAAACAGGAAAAATAATCCCTGAAATGAGACCTGTGGGGTGCCCACTGCTGCAGAAGGTGACAAACCAGCACCACAGCCCAGGGGCTCGCAGGAGCTGAGCTGGGCTCAGTATCTCAGCAAGGTTTTGGTGGGACACGAGCACCTGCGGCACGGAGCCTTGCAGGGATCCTGTGCATGGGCAGGTCCCCAGTTCCAGTGGGTTTTGTCCAGGTGGAGCTGCTTTTCTCCCACAGGCACAAAGGGCAGGTGAAACCCGACCCTGCCATGTCCCCTCCAGGCCTTTTTTCCATTTCAAAGCCACCAGAACAAGGGTGCTGTTGTGCCTCTCCTCGGCTCCCCATAATCACCGGCAGGGCTTGCTTTGTGGGCCACTTCCACTCCTATTTTCAGTGTACATTTGGGGGGGGCAAAAAAAAAAGTTGCTTTTTAACTTTCCCAGGATAGCTCCTGCTGGGAAGACGTTATCAGGGCCATCGTGACAGGAGGCACAAAGGCAGGGGACAAAGTGAGACCCGGCTCTTTCCCTCTGAGATGTCTGATTAGATGCTGAATTTCTGCCTTGCAGATACTGAGCCAAGGACTCGTTTGATGCCCGTACCTGTCTCAGGTGACACTGACAATTCTACCATTCACACAGCACATGGCACCTCAGGGACAGCCAGGGACTTTGGTGGTTACTGCAAACAAATAACACCTTTTTTGGTGTTTGTAACCCACAAATGTCTAACCTGCCTTTATCCCACTGATTTACAATGCCAGCTGATTCTCCCAGTCAGGAATTTTCAATACAAACACTGGAGAGCATCTGTAAAAACAAATGTTATTCAACTTGTATCCCGCTTTACTCAGCCTTTCCTCCTCAGCTGACCTCGAAGTGGCCTCAAAAAGAAATCAGCATCGTTATCTCCCTCTGACAACTGGGAAAACAGAGGCGACAGAAAGGCCAGAAGAGGTTTCCTACAATCCATGTGCCACACAGAACCAGCTCCCCTCTCCAGCACCAGTGTTAATTCAGTGCTTTTCTGATCTAGCGCTTGATCCCTGAAAGCTCCAAGTGATTTGAACTCTGCAGCACTTCAGCGGTACTTAGCGCTCTGCCGAGTCCTCCTGTGATTGGCAGGGCCTTCCCGTACACTAGACTGCAAATTGCCCAGTCCCTGCTAATTAGCCTTCATGAATAGATTTATTTAAATTACGCTCATTGGCATGGCCAAGCAGTGCAAATGCCATTTCGTAATTCACTTTAGCAATTTGTTACGTGACCATCAGTACACTTTGAGATCAGGGGAAGAAAGTCCAGCACTAGCAGGGACATTTCAGAAATCATTTCCAAACCTAGAGCAATATAAAAATATTTGCTCTGTGCATTTTCCACTGCCCACAGCGTTTACTGAGAGGGCTCATTGAATATTTATACATCCTTAAGACCAAAAGAACTGGTAAAATGGAGAGGGCAGACATGTAATTTTATGTAATTGGCCTGACTGAATGCATTAAAAGCAGCAAACCATTAAAGGTGCTCAGTGTTCAGTGGTTTTGGCTGATACCTGAACTGGCAGAGCCTCGGGAGCGCTGATGGAGTAAGGATGGACATCTTCAGCAGCAGCAGTGCAGGTGCTGATGCAGCCAACAGGTGCTCAGTGTGTATTTAGGGATATTTAATCTCAATTTCTCCAAGTCTTTGTTCAGCTCTCACTCCAGCCTGGTTCTCCCCCCCAGCACTGGAACCATCCCGGTGCTGTTTCAGTGGGAGCTGCACCACCACCACCTGCAGCATGGAAAAACAACAACCCAGAGCCTTGTTGTAAAATTAACACGACCCACGGTTGGTTCCCACCTCACCTGGGTCAATTCTGCCTTCTTGGGGCCAGGGAGATGCCAGGACCTGAGGCTGGTGCATGCACGTGGCAGCAGCACGAGCCTGCAGGGAGCTCAGACCCCAACAGAGGCATGAGCAAACAGAACCACAGGCCAGGGGCTCTGCTAGGAACGCCAACAGCTCTCTCTGCACAAGAAAAGCTCTATTTCTGGCAAAGACCAAAATAAAAAAGCTTTTTTTCTGAGGTGTAAATCCCTGTGGGCCACGTAGCTGCTGTGCCCATGGGCAGGGGGGGAATGGCATTGCCAGGGCTGGAGCCTGGCACGGCATTGCTCCTCTCCCTCCCAGGCTCATGATGTCTGCTCATCAGTGAGCTCAGCTCCTCATGATTCCATCACTAATCAATCCCTTCTGCAGCAGTGGTGGAGCAGGAATGTCACGGAAAGGATGTGGCACATCCCGGGGAGGAACGGGAGCCATCTGCACCAGCCCCTGCCCCAAAATCAGCTCCCCTCAGGTGCCAGGGCAGAGTCACAGCCCGATAGAAACACCACAGCTGACATCTGAGACCTCCTGGATCCTCACTAAGCAGTCAGCTTATTTTCACTGTATCATCAGCAAATAAACTTATCCCTGAACTAACCTGTGTAGTTTTCCTATCAAAAAGGCAGAATAAGATGCCCATATAGGAACTCACTGCTTGAAAGCACTGACACAAGGCCCTTTTTTCTTCCATTTTCTCCCTTTTCTGAAGCTCAGGCTTTGATTGCCCAAGATTTAAAGCCCTCAGTCTGCTATTTAACTTGACTGAGACTACAGAAATTCAAAATTCTTCTTTTTAGAGCCTTCAGGCTATAGAGAATAACTTTTCCTGCACATAATTCCAAAATAATGTGAGCTCAGTGAAATGACTTGGATTTTCATCACTTTCCCCAAGACCAGAATTTCCTCCTCCCTCTCTGAGCAAACAAGTGATGAATATTTTCCAACAAAACATCATGAATTAAAGCACATAACAATTAAAAATAGTTTTAGTGACAGCTCCCTGACACAGAGGAAGAATGCGTTGAGGGGGGAAGAAAAGAAGATATTTAGCATTGTTGGCTGCTATTCAGACACTTCCAGCCATTCAAATCCATGAAACCAAACCCAAATTATATCTGGATTTCAGCTGGAGACAGATGAGACTGAGCAGTACCAATTAGGACACATGGGATGAGCATCTCCCAGTGACAATACTGGGAAAAAACCTTCCAACCTCCAGTTGCTCCAGTTTCCAACCAAGGCAAAAACTTGATCCCTACATGAGCAGTTCACAAGGAGGAAACCTTAGGATATAATTCCCAAAGACATATGGGGGTGGCTGTAAAAGAAGACTGGGACCTTAGAATAAATCAAATTTTTCCTCACCACAGAATTCAGTGAAGGGAGCACCAGAGAAATCCAAAAGGCCCATCCAAGCTAAACTTTCCAGCACAAATCCACCTTTGATCTCCTGGCTGAACGTTTGGCCCCGGCCCAGTGGTGGCAGGGCTCCCACTGCAGGGAGAGCCAGGACTGCATCCAGCCCTTCCTTCCGAGGGAATCATGTGTCAACATTTCCACAGCCCTCCTGGCCGCCTGTCAGGCAGCTCGTTAGAAAACTCCTGCAGACCCACACTGACATTTGGAGGGTTTATCCACTGGAAAAACAAAACCTCCCCTCAAAGCCTGTTCAAAGTGCAAAGGTACAAGGCTTGATCAAAACGGGACCGGATCACGGAATTCTCCCTTACGAAAATGAACACTAGAGGTCAATCTAACAACTTGTCCCGGAAATATACATCCCTGGAATAAAATATTACAGACTGCTGTGTTCTGTACAGCTCTCACCACCTCCAGACCCCCTGGCTCGGCCCGATCTAACAAGGGTTTCCTCTGTTCCTTTGGATTTGCTCTTGTCTCATTCCCCATTAGCATTTCTTTTCTGGAGATCTCCCACACAGTCCCTGTCCCGTCACGGGGCTCCCTGGTGCCCTGAGCTCCCTGTTTGTGAGAGGAAAGGGGCAATCAGCTTTGTGTGAGGAGGCTGGAGGCCAAACGTGCCCCTGATGGAGCTCCAGTGCAGCTCAGCTTCGATTAAGGATCAGGGCAGGAGCAGAGGAGCAGCCGGGGCCGTGCAGGTGAAAGCCCAGAGCAGGCAGGTCAGGATCCCATCTCATGGATAAACCCTGGCATGGGTTGGCTTGCAAGGGATCTTGAAGCCCACAAAGTCCCATCCCTCCTGCCATGGCAGGGACACCTTCCACTGTCCCAGGCTGCTCCAAGCCCTGTCCAGCCTGGCCTGGGACACTGCCAGGGATGGGCAGCCACAAACCCATGGTTCAAAAGAGGCAGCAGGGAACAGGGCTGGGATGCAAGGGGTCGGTTTGGGACTTCCAGACTTCAATTCTGGTTCCCTTCCAATGCATCTCCCACCTAACAGCAGCAGAGTGACTTCAGTCCTGCACCTCATGCTTTCCTCATCTCATCTCCCATGCTCAGATTCTGGAGGATCTTGAGACTATGAACTCCCACAGACTTTTTCTGCTTAAAATCGGTTTTGGTTGAGCTTTTTTTACTTTACCATTCTGAAATGCCCAATATTCCAATTCCAGCCAGTTTCTTCCTCCCCCTTCCCTGCTCTTATCACCAGAAATAAAACACAGCCCTGCCAGCCTGTTTCAGCCTCCCCATTGCCACCTTCCTCGGCAAACCCCAAATTCCCCTCCACAAACCTCCTGCCTCAGGCAGACTCCATGGAGCACAGGAGGCCGCCTCCACTGGGAAAGCCAAGGTTAATCCAAGGCACAAAAATCAAGCCAGAAGAAAGCTCAGACCCCGCAGAGATCGAGTTTAAGCACAAGATTTCAGCTGGAGAGTGACTCCTGTGCTGCTCCCCTGCAGCGGGGCCAAATCACGGCTCTTTCTGCCTGCAGGCGGATCCTGCAACCCTGAGTACCCTGAGGAGTAACATTTATTTACCCTACCCAGGGGCTCTGTGCAAGGAGTAACATCTATCCCCACCCAGGGGCTCTGTGCAAGCAGTAACATCTATCCCCAAACCAGGGGCTCTGTGCAAGGAGTAACATTCATCCCTACCCAGGGGCTCTGTGCAAGGAGTAACATTCATCCCAACCCAGGGGCTCTGTGCAAGGAGTAACATTTATTTATCCCCACCCAGGGGCTCTGTGCAAGGAGTAACAATTAACCCCAAACCAGGGGCTCTGTGCAAGCAGTAACATCTATCCCCACCCAGGGGCTCTGTGCAGCAGGGCTGCCAAGCCCTGGCCCCGCTGATCTCTCCATGAGCGAGCAGCTCCATATGGCAGCGCCGGCTCCTCACTCAGCAGCTCGCCTGCTGCCAGCTCCTCTCACTGCAAACAGCCCAGAGCAGCAGAAATGTTCCAGCTCCACCTTGGCATGGCCATTACCTTTCCAAACCTGCCTTCAAATCCTTCCCAGGAGTTTCTTGCTGCCGGGATGAGCACGGCGGCTCTGGCTGCAGCCTGCCACGCTCCTCCAGGGCAGCAGCCGAGGCAGTCCCAGGTGGAAGTGTCTGCCAGGCCACATCCAGAGGGTGCCCAGCCTTAGTGCCCAGCCCCTCAGAGCCCAGGCACACCCAGAGGGGATGAAAGTGCCTCATTTTAAAGCTGACCCTAACACAGAGCTGAAGCTTCTTCAGGGACATCTCTGAGCCCTTCCCAGATAATGCAGGCACAGGAGAGATTTGGGAAGGGTATGAGCATGGCTGGGACAGCAATGGATGCCTTGTGCTACTGGTGTGCATTAACACCTTCTCTTCAAGGCATAAAAGCTGGGCAGAACTGAACAGGAAACCTCCATTTTTGGGGCACTCAACACCTCACCTTGGCAGTTTTCCATCTATTAAAATGCACAAATGCAATTCCTTGGCCGCAGGAATTGCCCTTCACAGTACCCCCATCCATCCCCATCCCCTGGGAGGTGGCTCCCCAAAAGCTGACTGCCAGAGGCCCTTCCCCAGCACCAACAGCAGCACAGCCCTCAGTGCCACCACCCCATGGCTCTGGGCACATGGCAAAGCCAGCAGTGACAGCAGAGGGGTGAAAGGCACAGCAGTACCTCAAATGGCACTCAAATACCAGAGGGGTGAAAGGCACAGCAGTACCTCAAATGGCACTCAAATACCAGAGGGGTGAAAGGCACAGCAGTACCTCAGATGGCACTCAAATACCAGAGGGGTGAAAGGCACAGCAGTGCCTCAGATGGTGTGGCCTTGGCCCAGGCAGGGTCACACTCAGCCCCAGGTTTGCAGGGATCCCACTCTCAGTTTATGGATCCATTCAGCCTCAGCCCTGGCACGTGCAGTTCCTGCCAAATCAATATCTGCGCCTTCCTCGTGAATAATTGTGTCAGTGGGACATTAATGGGGCACAGTGCTCATGGTGTCGAGGCTTTTTTAACTTTTTTTTTTTTGTCAACGAAGCAAAGTCATTCGTTTCCCTCCCCCTTCCCCCCCTGCCAGCCTTCCCAAATGCACAAAATGGGCTC
Source organism: Molothrus aeneus (assembly GCF_037042795.1). Taxonomy (NCBI): domain Eukaryota; kingdom Metazoa; phylum Chordata; class Aves; order Passeriformes; family Icteridae; genus Molothrus; species Molothrus aeneus. The sequence continues at coordinate 15,076,283 of NC_089661.1, forward strand.
CAGACCCACCTCCTACAAGGAAATGAGAACCAGCCCCGGAGGATCACCCAGCAAGAAGCCTCTGTTCGGAGATCTGACGCCTCTTCAAAGCCAGGGGAGCAAATGTGCTCCTACCTCGGCTGATTTATGGGGAACGGCTGCGTCACCCGCGCGGGGGAAACGCTTAAACGCTACCAGAGGGAAGGGAACCGGCCCTGGCTGCCTGCTCTGAGGAACCCCGAGTTTGTTTTCATCTCATTAGAGCTCTATTGCATTTTAAAGGAAAACAAACAACCTGGAGGCTGCAGCACATGCTGCTGGATGTTTCCCTCCCTAGGCAAACAAACACCGGGGTGGCTGCGCCCCGATGGCAGGCGGGATGTGCCAAGGGGGGCTCTCAAATGGTGGCACCAGCCTGGCACTGTGTCCCCACACACGAGGGGATGTGGGCAAAGCAGGTGGCTTCCCAGAAATAATATCCCCTTCCCAGCCAAAACCAAACCCCCCCAGCTGGAGGCAGGAGCAAAGCCAGAGGCACAGGCACCCCAGGAAAGGCAGGAGCAAGGTTTAAGTGAGGGGCACAGCCCTGGGCTGGGTTTTTTTCCTTCCTTTCTGTGTTGAAAAATTCTGGGTGTAAATCGTTGTGTGTGTTTGGTTTTAATTTCTGCTGCTGCCCTGCTGTTATTTATGCTCTTGAAATATAACAGCAGGCACATGGAGAGAGTGGTGCTCATGAAATACAGCCCAGTGCCCAGAGCGTTTATCGACCAATGCAGTAAATAATTCCAACAAGCACAACTCATCCAAGAGAGCAGGGCCATGGATGAAGGCTGCCCATCTGCCAGGGCCCTTCCAGCGCTGCCAGCTCTGCCCCAGAAATGCTCTTTTCCATCTAAAATGCAGCCAAGAAAGCCAAGTGCAGCTCCCAAGTGGGTCCTGGTGGCAGCTGTGCCCTGGGCTGGCAGGATGGTCAGTGCTGCAGGGACATCCCTCAGGACACCTTTGCCCACCATGGCATGCTCCCAGTTCGTGCCAGGAGGACTTTTACAGACAACAACTGCTCAGCTGCATCCAAGCTGGAGCAGGGGCACCCAAGGGACACAGCCACCCCAGGAGCTGGACCTCCACAGCACCAGCAGTGCTCCAGGACAGCCAGGAGGTCACTGCTGGAAATAAAACCTCCCTGCAAGGACCGGATCTGGTTTGATGGTTGAGGCAAAGGCAGCAGTAACAGCCCTGTGCAAGCACTTGCTCATTTAGCATAGGTAACAGCACTAGAATTTATTCAGGATCTGAATTCTTGCTTTTTGTCCAGGGGAAAGGCCAGAGGGGGACTCTGCATGCTGCTTCCATGCAGAGCTGGGTCTCTCAGCCATCCCAAGGATTTCCCTGGATGCTTTCCCTGTCCTGCAGCACAGAGAGCCCTGGAAAGCCCAGCACAAGGCCAGACAGATTTAGTGCTGCTACACTGGGACTCATTCATCTTCCCTCCGAGGTGAACCCACACTGTCCTCAAGGACAGGAGCTTAACAAGCACAGAGGAAGATCTGAACCAGATCTTGACCTGATCTCAATCACACAGCTGCTCTGAACCAAACAGGGCTGATTTATGCCGATGTTCTGGCTCCAACCCATTCCCAGCTCCCTCTGCCCCCCAGGCAGAGCTCAGGGCAGAGCCATGAAGGGACAGCAGCACTCGGATCCCACCCTGGGACACTCACACCAGGCATTGCAGCACTGAAATCAGCAGCATGAAGACCCTCAGGGTAAAATAAAGCCCCTCAGACAGGGCTGTGCTGCAGCAAACCCTGCCCTGGGTGTGCCAGGGCTGCCCATCCCTGCAGTGCCTGGGTTTGGGGCAGAGCTCAGCACCACAGAGTACCTGTGAGACTGACTGGAGCTCACAGCCAACTCCTCTGGGATTTGCTGCCAAAATATCACTACCCAGAGGGAATAACCTTCACCAAACCTGTGTCAGCCACAAAGCCAGGCTGGAGAAAGGCCCTGATCAGGGATTCCAAGAGACAACACCCCCAGGGCTGCGGGGAGCTCTAGCCCTGCTGCTCCCAGTTCATCTCAGGGCAGCATCTCCCAGCAGGGTGGTGCCCAGCACAGCACAAAGGACACTTTCAGCACTTTTACCCGTGGCCAATCCTGATACCCCAACAGGGAACAGATCCTTCAGTTTAGCTGGAGACACCCTGCAAACCCAGAATCCCCAAATCCAGGCAGCATGAGGTGCCAGAGGCTCTGCCTTCAGCCAAGCCCCTCATTTGCAGCACTGCCTGCACACACCAGGGCCTTTTACCTTCTCATCCTCCACACCAGGGCCTTTTACCTTCCCAAGCTCCACGGGCAGACAGCAGCAGACGGCCCTGAGCCATTTCCAGACTCTCCCAGCCCCGAAGAGAAGAGTTCCACACCTTGCAGTCCCTGCAGAGCATCCCTGGGGCTGGGGCACAGGTCACCCCCAGCCCTGGAGCTGCACTGCAGCCCCACGGATCCCCAGCACAGCCACTCCACCTTGGCTCCCTCCCCACGCAGGAGCCGCTTGCCAAGCCCACATTTGGATCGAGCTACAGACTTTTGTGCTTTGGCTCAGGGATCCTGCAAACAAGAGCTTTAATCACTGCTTGCTTTTATGTGCTGAGAGCCAAAATTGTCTTGTTAAGTACAGTAAGTGATCAGTACTCACAGCACAGAACGTTTCAATGGCTGCTTGTGTGGGTAATTATTCCAGGCTTGCCTCTCTTCCCCTCTTGAGAAAAATTACGGAATGTGGAAATTATTGCGAAGCCTCTCTGGACTTGGAATGTTTTCCACACCGGTTCCTTCAGCCCTGCCTGCATTCTGCTGCCTGCTTGTGCCCCTTGCTGAGGGATGCCCATGCCTGGGCAGGCTGCTCCAGGATCTCCCCTTCCACAGGCAGGGTCACAGCTGGGCTTTCCTCAGACAGAACAACCCCAATACCTGTCCTGAAGGTAACAGGAGGCTCAGCCTTGGCTCTGCCTCCCTGTCCTCCCCTGCCTGAGCACAGCCCAGCCTAGCAAACATTGATTTAATTTGGTTTTTCCCCCATTTTCCCCCATGCATCCCTAAATGGAAGCATGGATCCGTGCTTGGGACCCCAGCTGTGCCATGGCCCCGGGCAGGAGCCTTTCCCTCCCAGCCCTCTCTAATATTACACTATTAAAGTTGCCTTTTGGCTTTTATTAGGATTTTTTCCAGAGATAAAAGCAGGCTGTGGGAGCAGAGGGAGCCCCAGCAATATCCACGTCCTTGGAGCTGACAGAGTGGGGAACCTCAAGCTGGGAATGCTGTGGTGAGGCTGGGACATGCAGAGGAGGAGGAGGAGGAAGAGGATGGTGCTCAGCTGTGCATCCCTCAGCCCCAGCCTGGATGAAGGGAGCAGCAGAGCAAGCTGCAGGGATGCTCCAGTGTCAGGGGATGCTTTTCTGGAAAAGGGGCAGCAAAACACTCTCAGCACACTTGGAGCTGCTTTGCATCACCTTCTCCTCTGCAAGGGCAGCTGGAGGCTGAAACCTCAGCAGGAAGTTTTGGGCACCCATAAAGCTCCTGCTGAAACAGGGACAGCACCCCAGAGTCCCCATCCCATGGGCAGCTCTGCTTTTGCCTCCAAGAGGATTTTGTACAGGGCAATTCCAGCACGGGATGCCGGAAGGAAGGGCTCTGGGAGGACTGGGATGAGACATAAAGCCAGAAGGGATGGGATGAGTCCCCAGGAAGTCCCAGCAGGTTTATGTGCACAGCAGGGCCTGTGCCCAGCTGGCAGGAGGGCAGTGCTGTCACTGCAGAGATCATTGCAGCAGGAGAAGCAGGACAGGGGCACCAGCTCCAGGGAGGTCTGGGTGCCCCGTGGCACCCTCAGGATCCCACAGCTGCCACACAGGGCTCCTGCACTTCAGGTGGAGCTTTGTCCACCAGGGCTGGCTCAGGATCCCAAATCCAGCATTTGCTGAGCTGCTTTAAAGACATTTGTGTGTAGCAACCAGCACAGAAAATACAGCTTCTCCCCTGGGAGGGTGGAGGGCTCTCCCTGTCCTCTCCAGCCAGGCATGGACCCGTTTTTCTCTGCCCCATTTTTGCAGAGGTTGTGAGGGACCAGGACCCATCTCACACACACAGGGCTGACAGGAAGGGAGCCACTCCAGAGGAGCATTGCTTCTAAACCACTCCAATATGGCAAGGCAATGTTAACCAGCTGGGAAAGCTCTTTAAAGACCCTTAATTAAAGGCTGGCTGTTGCACAGGCCCCTTTCCCATCCCCACCAGGAGTGTTTCCCAGTTTCCCGGCCTCTCTCCTGCTGCCCTCCATCCCTCACACTTTCCTTCCCTCTGGCATCTGCCAGCAGCGTGCTGTGGCTGCCAGGGGGGGGTCTTCAGCAATCAGCCATCAGATGGAAGTTTAAACTCAGAGTAAAAAGGGAAAAAAAAAAAGGGGGGGGGAAATTCCCTCATTCCCTCACTGTGGATTTGCAGGCGTGGCTGCCAGCCTGGATGGCAGTGCTGGCACAGAGCTGGTGTGCCAGCCTGATCCTTCCCATCGCTGCTTCGTGACCTGCACCAGCACTCCCAGCCACGTAAACTGGGAAAAATGGGGCTGGATCAGCCCTTTCAGCTCCAGCCTCTCCTCCAGCCCCAGCTGTGGCATCGCCATGAGTCAGCCCCAAAGGCTGCAGCCATCCCCTCCTCCTGCCCATTCCACGTGTGCCCATTCCCTGGGGAAGGGGCAGTGGGGGCAGTGCCCCATCCACCCCACAGCCATGAGGGGGCCATAGTCAGGGCCTGGGGCTCACCTCCTGCCAGAAAGGCATCAATTTATTCTTTCACATGATAGAAATTCATCAAGCAAGGCAACGCCTCGCTCTTCCAAATCAGAGCATAAATTTGGCATTTCCACCTGATGGCTGCACACAACCACACTGCTGCAGCCCCCAAAACCAGCAGGGAGGATGCCCAACAGCCCTGGCACAGCCCCCACTTACCAGGCAGTGCCAGCTCCTGCTCCCTGGGCCAGGACAGCCTCTGAACCCTGGGGGAAATCCTGGGGGAGGCCCTGGTGCCTCCTCGCAGCTTTTATAGCCCACAGGTGCCTGGCAGCACCAGCCTCACCTGGGGAGTGTGGGGTGGGACAGGTGTGGCAGCAGGGAATGGGGATTGATGGGCATTTCTAGGGAAGGTCATGATCTCCCTGTCACAGGTTACAAACATTCCAGATGAAATGTGGGACTGAAAATCAGCCCTGCTGCTCTCCTCATCTCCAGACCCACGCAAAAGCAGGGAAGTTTTAACTTCTTGCTTTTAGAGGGTTTTTTTTTGTTTTTTTTTTTTTTTTCTTTCTTCCCTATTTTTGTTCTTTCCCTTCTGTCCTCCTAAATCTGGTATAACAGAAAAAGGAGTAAATAAAGAATTTTGGAAAGCTCTTCCAGCCTTGCTCTTCCTGGCTTATGGAGTGGAATGGAGAGAGAGGCCCAGAGCACAGGAACCACAAAACTTTGGATAGCTGGATTTTCAAAACAAAATTGGGTCTAGAAATGGAAACTTTGGTTAACTGAGACGGGGATGAAAACTTCATTTCATACTTGGCTGCAAAGCTGGATCTTCATCATCCTCTTGTTTTGGCACTGCCCCAATTAACCTGAGCCATTTTTCCAGTTCCATCAGCACGGGGTGTTTGCCATCATCCCCTGAGCAAGCAGCTGCCCCAACTCCCTGTGTCCCAGAAAACACCAGCACAGCTCAGCATCCTCTCGTTATAACTTTATAAAAAACTTTATTCCCAGAGGTTTTGAGCAGGGAGATCCAGCAGTGGCACCTGTCCCTGAGCCTCTGTGGGAGTTTCACAGCAATTCCTCCCGGAGGAGCTGGGGCTGCTCCTGCATCCCTGTCCCAGGCCAGGCTGGATGGGGCTTGGGGCACCCTGGGACAGTGGGAGGTGTCCCTGCCATGGCAGGGGTGGCACTGGGTGGGATTTAGGGTCTCTCCAACTCAAACCAGGATTCCATGACCCTGGAGAATGAAGTGTCCCAGTGGAGCTCAGTGAGCACTGGGAATTCCAAGGAATCTCTGCTCAAGCCGAAGCCTCCAGGACGGCACAAGCGGCACAGGGCTGCTGTCCCCATCCCCAATGACACACTTTTTTGGGAAGCACATCGCTCCACTGGGGCTCCTGGAAGCACAACAAACTCCACCGAGGTGGACTTAAACCCGTACTTGGCTCGGGGAGCAGGAGCCGGGAGATTTCATCCCCTTCCTACCAAAGCTGCTTTTATTGTCTTGATCTAATGAAGTGCAGACTTCACCTGGACAGAGCCATAAGTGGCTCCTCTCGGAGGCAATGAATACAAATACTTGACCTCGTGAGCTGCGGGGCAGCAATTAGTTTAAGCAGGGGGTTTGTGTAACACTTCAAAAGTCTTAATCCGTGCGGTCAGCCCTGGCACGGTATTTGCCAGAGCGCATTGAGTAGTCTTAATGAGTCTGCAAAGCGAGCTTTCAATACATTTTGGGTCGCTTCAGATGCTTTAAATGGCATAGTCTATATGGTATTGTGCGGCTTTAGAAAGGGCCGGGCTTTAAAAAAGTATGGTTCCCTTTCACAGGGCAGACAGAAACCATCTTTAGAGCCGGGACCCTTAACGTTTTGCATATCAATACGGCTGGGGCTGAATGCAGTCACTCAGCTGGGAAATAGGATCACTATCAGCGTTTCCAGCCTTTCACAGGCACTTGGGAAACTTTAAAGCCCTTCGCGGAGAATAATTTGGTCGAATGTCGTCGCTGGAAACAAAACCTAAACAAGCAGAGCGCAGTCCATCATGCGGAGCTGCCAGCCAGGCTGACAAGGGGCTCCAGCCGCTGCGACATCCCGCCCTGGAGGGGACACGGCCGGGGGTCACAGCCGGGGGACACAGCCTGGGGGGACATCGATGGCTGGGACAGGGCTGGGGGTCACAGACAGGGGGACATGGCTGGGGGACACAGCCTGGGGGGGACATCGATGGCGTGGGGTCACAGACAGGGGGGATACAGCCAGGGCAGGGGATGCTGAACCCATCCCACCTGTGCTGGTTGATGGCCGGGGGTCACAGCCTGGGGGGGACATCGATGGCTGGGACAGGGCTGGGGGTCACAGCCTGGGGGACATGGCTGGGGGACACAGCCTGGGGGTGACAGCCTGGAGGGGACATTGATGGCCTCGGGTCACAGCCTGGGGGGACATGGCTGGGGGTCACAGACAGGGGGTCACAGCCTAGGGACACAGCCTGTGAGGGACATTGATGGCCCCAGGTCACAGCCTGGGGGACACAGCTGGGGGACACAGCCTGGGGGGGACTTTGATGGCTGGGACATGGCTGGAGGTCACAACCGGTGGTCACAGCCTGGGGACATGGCCGAGGGGGACATTGATGGCCGAGGGTCACAGCCTGGAGGACACAGCCAGGGCAGGGGATGCTGAGCCCATCCCACCCTGGAGGGGCTGTGGCTGGGGGTCACAGCCTGGGGGAACACAGACAGGGGGGACATTGATGGCCTGGGGTCACAGACAGGGGGGACACAGCCGGGGGGGACATTGATGGCCTGGGGTCACAGACAGGGGGGACACAGCCGGGGGGGACATTGATGGCCTGGGGTCACAGCCAGGGGGGACACAGCCAGGGGGGACATTGATGGCCTGGGGTCACAGACAGGGGGGACACAGCCGGGGGGACACGGCCGGGGGTCACAACCTGGGGACCCTGCCCCGGGCAGGAGATGCTGAGCCCATCCCAGCTGTGCTGGTTGATAGCTGGAGGTCATAGCCTGGGGGATCCCAGCCAGGTCAGGGGGTCCATCCCAGAGTCCATCCCAGAACAGCTGCATCACTCCAGGGCTTTGGGATTTCAACCAGCCCTGGCTTCATCTCCTCTCACTCTGCCTTGGCAGTATCCTGCTTTACCGCGGTGACAAAGCCCTGGGGACTGTCACCTCCTCGATGGCCCAATCCACACAGCAGCTGGCAGCTGCTTGCTGTTCTCTCCAGCGTCACCTTAAGCAGGTGTCATTTGTCCTGGGAACGGACAAGAACCTGCCCAACCTCACCTGCACCTGGAGCATGGGACAGGAGACAAACCTCACCCCAGGGACACAAGGGAGGTGCCAGCACCTGGAGCAGGGAGAGCTGTGTGGGGTGAAACTCCAGGTGTGGGTGTGAAACCACCCTGGACCGGGGAGGAGAAGGGGTGAGGCCCCTTGAACATCCCAGAAGTGGGACCTGCCTCCCTCCTCCTGCCCAGGCAGCAGCAGCAGCGACAGGAGGCACCTCAGCAGCCTTGGGATGCTGCATGATGGAAAGAACCACAGCCAAAGCAGATCTGCAAATAATGCAGGGCCTGAGGGCCCTCCAAAACTCATAATTAGCTCATTAAACAGACAAATACAAGTCACTAATAAGATCATAGAGGTTAATTAAATGTTTTCCCCATCTTTAATTAAGGGAAAACTAGTTAGTAGAGATTAAAGTAATTTCTGCAGCCTCCCATGATGACCCTCGATGGCTGCAGATTTGAAAAACTATTGAGATTATTGAACTGAAAGGACAGAGCTGGGTAAATTGTGGAGCAGCTGGAATTTTCCTACTAAGGGTTAGAAAGGCCCTGCCCTACCAGCTGGGCCACTCAAGGAACATGGGAAGGTGATCCACAGCTCCCTCTCCCTAAGCCAGGACCTGGCATTTATTCAGAACTGCTGCTGTTCATTGTTCTGCTCAGCTGGGAAATTCCTGCAGACTCTTTTCCATCTCCAAAACATCTCCCAGGACTGGGGTTTGCTGCCCAGCCCTCCCCTGGCCACCAGGGACTGTGTCACCCCCAGAACCCTCAGCTGTGTGGCCCAGAGTTCTCCAAAGGTTTCATTCTGGATGGATCCACAATCCCTGTGCACGCAAACCCACAGTCCCACCCAGAACCCTCCCAGTGAATGGAGATCAGCAAGGTTTATATGGAAGAATATTTAATCTGCTCAGGGAGGGGAGAGGGCTCATCTGAGGTTTTATTAAATATTTCTCTCTACTCCAGAAAAGTCCATTTCTTGTCAGAAAAGGTCCGATATAAATTAGAACAAGGGGAGGGGGGTGCTGGTGGGGTGGCCATGGGCATCCCTGGACCACAATTACCATGGACATCCCTAGATCACAGTGACCACAGACATCCCTGGAAAATGACCATGGACATCCCTAGATCACAGTGACCACAGGCATCCCTTGATCACAGTGACCACAGGCATCCCTGGACCACAATGACCACAGGCATCCCTGGACAATGACCATAGGCATCCCCAGATTATGATGACTGTGGACATCCCTGGACCACGATGACCATGGACATCCATTGACCACAGTGACCACGGGCATCCCTGGGCCACAATGACCATGGGCATCCTTGGACCACGATGACCACAGGCATCCCTGGACAATGAGCATGGACATCCCTGGACCACAATGACCATGGGAATCCTTGGACCACGATGACCACGGGCATCCCTGGACCACAGTCCTGGCAGCGCAGGTGCCAGCCCGGCAGCGTGCCCTGGGGATGGGCTCAGTCCCACCCAAAATCCTGCCCTGTCATCTGGTAGAACTTCATGTTGAAGGGTCTGTAGAACTCGCGCAGGCGCTGCACCACCTGCCCGTCGATGGTGGGGTGCGGCCGCCCCTTGGACTTGCCCAGGCAGCGGGGTTTGCTCCCCCCCTCCGGCTTCTTCAGGCAGGGAAAGCCCTTGGTCTCATTAAAGTAGAAATGTCTGTCTGTCACCAGCCTCTGGAGCCCCAGGAAGTCCTGGACACGGCCCATCTCCCCGGCGGGGTCGCTGACCAGCCTCTCCCCGCTGACGAAGAGGAACCTGGAGAGGGGGAAGAACTGCAGCCAGTTCTCCAGGTGCTTGGCGTAGATGCCGATCCTCACCGCGCTCCAGCTGGTGTCGATCAGTCCCGTGCTGAGGTTTTTGAAGGCCAGGGCCTGGAAGCTGGGGATGGAGGGGTTTTTGGACAGGGTCTGCGTGTAGTCCGAGATGGCGCGGGTGACGGGGTCGCGCACCACCACGATCAGCTTCGTGTCCCGGGACATGCTGTGGATGCGCCGCGGGGCCTCCTTGGTCACAAAGTAGCTGGGGGTCTTCTCCATGGTGATCTGTCCGTCCAGGGTCCGTGGCATCAGGCTCCTGAGGACAGACAGACACGGTCAGGTCTCAGCTGCTCCCACCTGATGGGACAATGGGTGGGAACAAAGCCCAAAACCCGGCCAGAAAGGCTCAGGGGCTTCCCATCTGTAGCCATGATATTTTCTGAAAAATCCTTTTGCCAGGATTTTTTCTTCTGAGAAGCTGAGAAGCCTCAGAAACAAAATGTAAACATTGATTATCTGCTGCTGTGGAATGCAACAGGTGCATCTGGGATTGGTCTCATGTGGTTGTTTCTAATTAATGGCCAATCACAGCCCAGCTGGCTCTGACTGTCTGGTCAATCACAAGATTTTATTATCATTCATTCTTTTTGTATTGCTTGCAAGCTTTCTGATGAAATCCTTTTCTTCTATTCGTTTAATATACTTTTAATATATCATTTACATTTAATATAATATATATATATAATAAAATAATAATTCAGCCTTCTGAAACATGGAGTCAGATTCTCATCTCTTCCCATGTCAGGGCTGCCTGCAAACTTCCGCACCCAACCTACAGCCACATCTCCCATTTCCTCCTGCCCCACCTTGTCACACCCCTCTGGTCATTTCTCATCCTCAAAACCTTCCTAGGAGCTCCAGCCTCTCTGCCCATCTCAGCATTCCCTTTGTCCCCCCCAGTGTCCCCAGGCAGGAGCTCCCTGTCCCCCCAGCAGCATCCACAGAGCACCCGCAGGCTGCTGCTCCCCCTTGGAATCCTTTCCCAGCCCTGGAAATCTCCTGTCCGCAGCTGCAGAGGGTGAGCACAAACATTTTGGGACAGGGCTGGTGTTCATCCCTGCCTCCAGTCAGATTTCATGTCCTGGAGGTTTCAGCTCGTCCCGTGGGATTGCAGAGGAAAATCCCGGAAAATCCCATCACGGGGGTGATGCCCAAGCACCAGCTGGGAACGGAGATGCCCACCAAGGCTCCCTCCTCCTCTCCCTCCAGACAGGGAGCAGTTAAAGCCAGAAAAAGACTGTTTCCTTTTCAAAAGAAAGGCAGAAAAAAAACCCTGAGGGCCCAGCTATTGTGCTGGGTAAAATTCACTGCTCTGATTGTTCCCTCGTGCACTTTAATGAGGCATTAATTGCCGCAGAAATTACCCAGCCGTGTCACCCCGTGCGACAGAACGGGTCCTCCCTGCCACCAGCACAGGCACCTGCCCCGCACACCCTCCCACAAAATCCTGGAACGTTTGGGAAGGTGTAGGAGCGTCGGGGGATAGCACGGTCGGGACGGATGGAGACGAGAGATCTCTGCAGCCAGGGCTTGGAATTTGGGGTTTATTGGGTGCAGGGGCCTTTTGGAATTTGGGGTTTATTGCAAAGGGCCAAGTGCAGGGCTCTGCTGGAGCTGCCAGGCACAGCTCAGAGCAGGCCCCAGAGAAGAGAAGGTAGAGAGGATGAGAGGGTAAGAGAGTAAAAGCATAAGAGAGTAAAAGGGGTAAGAGCATAGAAAAGTAAGAGCTAAGAGGCAAGAGCTAAGAGCACGAGGTTCCCATTACAATACAATAAATCTTCTTCTGTGCTGAATATTCTAATTCTCACTAACCAATCTAGTACCGATCCTACAGTATTTACATACAGCCTATAAGAATCACTACATTACCACACTGTGTTACATTTTAAATCCTAAAAACTCCTCTTTGGGCCCCTTCTGCCAAGCTGGCAGGGTCTGCTCTGACCCTTAGACCTGTCCACAAGCAGAGGGTGTTGTTCCATCAAAAGGGGATCATCTTCAGCCGGCCACACCATTGTTTTCCAGTTGTTCAGTAACTGAGGGATCTCAAAGCTTGCTTTCATTTCAATCTCGCTGATAGTTTCTATGTTCTCAAAATCTTTTGCCAGGCAATCATGTTTATAAGGCTTTCCTGTTTCATCTTCCCCAACAGGAAGGGAGCTCACAGATGCCACCCCTGCCAGGGCAGGGACCCCTTCTGCTGTCCCCGGGTGCCCCAAGCACCGTCCTGGCCCTGGGCACTGCCAGGGACAGCCGGGGATTCTCTGGGAATTGCATCCCAGTGCTGGGGCTGTGCCTGGCAGGGAGCTGGGGACAGGGACAGGGCTGTGCCCAGCAGCATCTGCTCCTTATGTCATGGGGAAAGCTTGAGGTTTCTGGGATTTTTCCCCTGGACTCAGGAAAGAACATTTTATTAAAAGCATTTGTGAGCGACGCTGGGCCCCCACAGCTCCCTCCCCCGAACAAGAGCAGAAGCCATTTGTGGCTTTTCTCCCCGTCCACCACTTTTATTTTAATTTTTGCACAGTGCCAGCATTTTCAGAGGCATTTCCTGTCCCTGGTGCCCTCACCTGGCAGCACAGCCCCCGTTTGGCACCATGGGTGCATTCAGGGATCCATGGACCCCAGGGCAGCCACGGCTGTTTAACTGCACCTACCAGAGGCTGACTGACAGAGCTCCTGCTGGGAATCACCTTCCCAACAGGGATTAGACCCATCCCTGTCCCAGAGCCCAGGAAAACCCAAGGGATGGGGACTGGGATTCACTGGGAGCACAGCACAGCTCCACCACCCTCCTGTGGGGCTTCCCGAGGAGCCGAGCATCCTGAACTTCAACTCCATGCAGAAAATGCTGCAGGGCTTTCCAGGTTGCTTCACCAGCCTCTCCTGGCACCTTCCTGAGGCATCCATTCTGTGTTTCCTTGGGATTTCTGAACGGCTCCATCCTCATCCTCACCGCACCCAGCCCTCGCAGCAAACCTGGGCTCAGGGTCTGACCCAGCCCCGCTCCTCAGTGGGCAATAAATTGTTTATTACCCACGGCAAACCCGGGATGGGCACCTGGAGAGGCCCCACTAAACCTCAGCCTGGCCCTGGACCCTTCCAGGGATGGGGCAGGCACAGCCCCTCTGGCAAACCCCTCCTATCCCTCCCTGTCCTGCACAGGGACATCCCGGCCAGGCTGAGCCTCCCAGGGCCATCCACACCACCCACACCTTAATTACCACGTAATTACCAGAAGTTTTAATGAAAGACCGGCTTGGGTGGGGTCTCCCAGCGGCTCCCGTGGCAGTGATGGGTGCGGGGACCTTCAGTCCCTGAATTTCCCCATCCCAGGGACATCCCGGGATCCCCTCAGGGGCAGCAATGAATGGTGCCACATCTCCTCTTCCTCAGCAGCCCCAGCTCCTGGCACAATAATTAAACATTTCACAGTTTCATTAATGCCCTAATACTTCCCCTAAATGAGCCGGTTAATTATTGATAACACCCAGCTCCCTCCAGCTCTGGCTTAAACTGGCAAAGAGCAGAGCCGGCTTTGCTGGGCTCCACTTTAACCCAAGCATTAGGAATGTTAATTAAATTTACAGTTAATTCTTCTTGACCTAAGAGAGCACCCTGGGAATGCCAAGCAGTGCCTGCAGGTACAGGACACGGCACTGGGGGAGCCTTGGGAGGAGCTGGGATTTCCAGAGGAGACTGTGTGCCCAGGGGGAGGATAAAAAACCTTCTGCCTCTCTATTAAGCTGATAAATGTTTGGTTTTAATTAATAAAAGAACTGGCACTTGAGAGGCATCGGAGCAGGGGGTTCCTACATGGAGACATTCAACACATGAAAATGCTTCCTCGGCTAAGGTAACACACAATAAATTACAGCAGATAAAATGATGATAAAAATGCAGAGAGCTGCATTAAATAGTGATTAACAGCCACGGCAGGCAGGGAATCAAAGCAGACTTCAAAAACTGGGCCAACAGAACTTTCCAGAGTTAATTGCTTCACGATTCCTGATGATTTTTTGGAGAACTCCTCCCAGCACCGAGCTGAGAGAGCAGGGGACACACTCTCAGGAGATAAACAAGTCTCCAGCCCAAAGCATCCCTGAGTTATCACCCAGGGCAGCTCCAGCAGGAAATGAACTCTATCCCAGCCCAAAGCAGGGGAGCAGCACAGGCTCTGCCTGCTGCTCATCCCCTGGAAATGCCAGGGAGCAGGAATTTCCACATGGACACAGGAAAGAACTGGGAGGGATGAGCTGGGAAGGGATGAGCCAGGAGGGATGAAATGGGAAGGCTGAGCTGGGATGGATGAACCGGGAGGGAAGAACTGGGAGGGATGAACCGGGAGGGATGAACCGGGAGGGAAGAACTGGGAGGGAAGAACTGGGAGGGAAGAACCGGGAAGGCTGAGCTGGGAAGGATGAACTGGGAGGGAAGAACTGGAAGGATGAACCGGGAGGGATGAGCTGGGAAGGATGAACCGGGAGGGATGAAATGGGAGGGATGAGCTGGGAAGGCTGAGCTGGGAAGGATGAACCGGGAGGGAAGAACTGGAAGGATGAACCGGGAGGGATGAGCTGGGAAGGATGAACTGGGAGGGATGAGCTCCCCAAGCCGCCCGGGACCAAATTAGCCCGCGTTCCTCTTTACCCTCATTACCGAGCTGCTCCCCCTCGCCTTCCCCGGCAGGTCCTGGCAGTGCCCCCCCAGCGCTCCCCACCCCCGAGCTGCCCCCATTATTTTTGATTCTTTCACCGATTCAAAAATGTGCAAATGAGGCCGCGGCTTCCCAATCAGGCCTGGCCGGGAGCTAATTGCCTTTAAGCAGGGAGCCCTGAATATGCTAATGAGGGCAGTAACAAGGCTGCGATGCGCCTGCAAGGGGAGCCGAGCCCCGGGCTCCACCACGGGCTGGCTGAGACACGTCAATTAACAAGCAGGCGGATAATTTATTAATGCTCCTTTGCGCCCCTCTGCCCTTTGCTCCTAATTACCGTTTGATACATCACACAGCGAGGGGCTCTGGCGGGTCGTGCTCCCGGCTGGAGCATCCCCAGGGGCTCCTCCTGCCCCCCAGAAGCCCCAAATGCCCCCCTGACCCCACGGCTGGAGGGTCCCAAGCCCACACAAGGGACCCCCGAGCTCTCCCAGTGCTACCCCACGGGGTCCCTGGGCTGGGTTCGGGTGGATGAAGAGTCCCAGAGGAGGAGGGGAAGGGGGTGTGAGCCCCCCAGCCCTCCCCGAGGGGCTGCAGGGCACAGGGGGCTGCCCTGGGGACTGTGGGGGGCTCAGGGAGGGTCGGGCTGGACGTGGCACCCGGACCTGGAGATGTGCAATAAAGGCAAGGGGAGAATCCAGAGGCAACATTTGCATTTCTAATGGCAGGGCTGCTCCCAGCACCACCCAACACCATTAACCCCCACAAGAACCGGGGCTGGTGAACCCAGCTTTTCTGCTTTGCCCACCCAGAAAATCTCCCAAACTCCCTGGGATCCCAGGATTCCCAGCAGGAAAGTGTGGAAAAGGCCATGTCCCCCCAATCCTGCAGTCCCCGCATTCAGTTCAGTTCCCAAAACCCAGAATTTCCATCGCATTTCCTGCCCATGTGCATGGCCAGAGGCCGCAGTGACTGGAAAAGGCCCTGGAGGGTGCTTTCCTTGCCTGGTTATTCCAGCTGGATCCTTAGGGTGAAAGGTGGATTGTGGAGAGCAGGAATCAGCCTCAAGCAGCGCACAGCTCCTTCCCCACACTGCAGAAGAGGCTCTTTGGTCTCTAAATGGGGTTTGGGATGACCCCTCCTCACCCTTCTCCACTGTGGAGCAGCTACAAGATTTGGGGTCACCCCAAAAATGCCACCTGAGCTCCACAGTGACACTGCCAGGAACCCCGCACAGCCAGCACTGCTGGGGCTGTCCCTGATGGGGTCCAAAATGAGCCCCCAGGAGCTCCTCCTCTCTTATGGGGTCCAAAATGAGCCCCAGGACCTCCTCTCTGATGGAGTTTGAATAACTGTGAGTGGAGTTTGAATAACTGTGAGTGAAAACACAGCTGAAGCCACTGCTTGGGTAAAAACAGGTGGGCAACAGAACAGCTCCATGAATCCCTAAAAAAACCTCAGAAAATGGGGGCTGGCACATGCCCAGCCATGATGGGGCACTGAATCCCCAAAAAACCATCAGAAAATGGGGCTGGCATGTGCCCAGCCATGATGGGGCACTGAATCCCCAAAAAACCCCTCAGAAAATGTGGTTGGAAGGCTGCCAGCTTGGTGGGGCACTGAATCCCCAAAAACCCTTCAGATGGGGCACTGAATCCCCAAAAAACCCTCAGAAAATGGGGGCTGGAAGGTGCCCAACTATGATGGGGCACCGAATCCCCAAAAACCCTTCAGATGGTTGGGCTGGCATGTGCCCAGCCATGATGGGGCACTGAATTCCTAAAAACGCCCTCAGAGCATGGGGCCTGGAAGGTGCCCAGCCATGATGGGGCACTGAATTCCTAAAAAACCCCTCAGAAAATGGGGGCTGGAAGGTGCCCAACTATGATGGGGCACTGAATCCCCAAAAACCCTTCAGATGGGGCACTGAATCCCCAAAAAACCCCTCAGAGCATGGGGCCTGGCACGTGCCCAGCCTGCTGTGACCCTGGGCCGGGGCTGTGCCCGGTGAGGACAGGGCTGCGCTGGCAGCTCTCCATCCCTCTGGAATGAAGCCCCTCGGCCTGGCAGCAGTCAGGAATGTCCTCTCCTCCCCTCTGAGTGTCCCTTTCAGGGCCCGAGGGAGGGGACAGCCTGTGGCAGGTGTCCTGCCTGTGACCCGGGCCGGCCCTGGGCTCTGATCTCCCGGTGACCCTTCCCAGCAGTGCCCGTGTGTCCCCTCAAACAGCTTGCAGATGAAGGAGCAACAGACTGGAGATGATTTATTCAGGAATTAAAGGTTCAGTACCCCTTTTAAAGGCTGTGCCTCGGCACTGTCAGCCTTCATTGCACACAATTAAAGGCCTTGGCTGCCCCAGCCCCCGCTCCTGCCTTCCAGGGGAAGGAAATCAAACAAAACCAACCCTCCCCAACCCCGGGGGGCTCTGCTGAAGGACTCAGGAGCTCAGCAGTGGCCCTGGGCTCCAGCTCCAGCCTGGGAAGCTGCTCCAGCTCCATCCTCTGCTCGGGATGGGGGATGGAGCCCTTGGGTTTGGTCCCTGTTCGCAGGAGGGGATGCTCGGGGTTGGAGTGCTCGTGGCTGCTGGGGAAAAGCTGTTCCTGCAGCTGGAGCTGCACTGCAGAGGATTTATTCCTCCTGCTGGCTATCCTTCATCCTGGTTATCCCTTCTCCTTTTTATTCCTCATCCTGGTTATTCCTTTTCCTGGTTATCCCTTCTCCTGCTTATCTCTTCTCCTTTTTATTCCTCATCCTGGTTATTCCTTTTCCTGGTTATCTCTCATCCTGGTTATCCCTCCTCCTCGTTATCCCTTCTCCCCTTTAATCCTCCTCCTGGTTATTCCTCCTTCTGATTACCCCTTTTCCTGGTTATCCCTTCTCCTTTTTATTCCTCATCCTGGTTATCTCTCATCCTGGTTATCCCTCCTACTGGCTATTCCTCCTCCTGGTTATCCCTTCTCCCCTTTAATCCTCCTCCTGGTTATCCCTCCTTCTGGTTATCCCTTCTCCTTTTTATTCCTCATCCTGGTTATCTCTCATCCTGGTTATCCCTTTTCCTCTTTGTCCTTCCTGGTTATCCTTTCTCCTGGTTATCCCTCCTCCTGTTTTATCCCTCTGCAGCAATCTCGACCCCTCCAGCAGCTCAATCCCAGCCCAGCCCCAGTTCCATGGCTCCCGCCGGCTCCAGCAGCAGGAATTCAATGAAAAACTTCCTTCCTCTTAGGAAAGAAAGGGAAGAAACCCGCTGGCAGCGGCGCTGGGATAATCCCTTTGCAAGGCAGTAAATTTCCCTGCAGCTCCCCCGGCAAGTAATCCGGTGGATTATTGCACCTTTCAGCACGGGCAGCCTTTACAGAGCCTCTCCCCTCCCCGTGGATCTGATGCTTTATGACCTGACCTGCTGTCTGAGCAGGGGGAAACACAAATTACCCTCCTCTGAACCTGCAGCACCGACACTGGTGACAGATTTGATCCCCCTGGGAACTGGGGTCCTTGGGAGCGCCGATAAATAAGGGAAAATTGCTCTTGGAGCTGCTGGGGAGGAAAGGGGACCCCACTAACCCTGACTAGCCCAAGGTTTCTTTAAAAAAAGCAGAAAAAAATCCCTGAGACCACTCTGTGTAAAGATCTTTGTTTCAATTACAAATTTAAAAATTACACTCATTAGTTGTCACTAAATTATCCCCTCACAGCAACAGGCTGGTCCTGCCTGGTTTCCCACCTTGATGGAGGAGAGGGGAGGCATAGAAAGGTCACAAAAATCACTGGGGTTTCCAGGTTTATCACTGGGGTTTCCAGGTTTGCAGTTACACAGACAGCAGAAACAGGAATTCTCCCACCTGCTGATGCTTGGCTGAGCAGAAGGAAAAGGAAGGGAGGGACCCTTTCCACTATCCCAGGTTCCTCCAGCCTGGCCTGGGGCACTGCCTGGGATCCAGGGGCAGCCACAGCTGCTCTGGGCACCTGTGCCAGGGCCTGCCCTCCCTTCAGGGAGGGATTTATTCCCAATATCCCATCCATCCCATATCCATCCATCCATCCATCCATCCATCCATCCATCCATCCATCCATCCATCCATCCATCCATCCATCCCTCCGTCCATCCGTCCATCCATCCATCATCCATCCATCCGTCCATCCCTCCGTCCATCCATCCGTCCGTCCATCCATCCATCCATCCATCCATCCATCCATCCATCCATCCATCCATCCATCCATCCATCCATCCATCCATCCATCCATCCATCCATCCATCCATCCATCCATCCATCCATCCATCCATCCATCCATCCATCCCACGGCCGCTGCTCCCCGAGCCACAACTCCCAGCTAATTAGCCCAGCCTAATTAACCAGGGCAGGACCTGCATCCCCTCCTTGGCCGTGGTTCCCAGGGGTCCCTCCCTGTCCCAATCCCGGGGTGCAGACGAGGGGCACCCCCAGAATTCCTGCCCCTCCTGGTGCCGCAGGTGCGGGAGCAGCGGGAGCCCGGCAGGGAGGGAGGAAGGAAGGAAGGAAGGAAGGAAGGAAGGAAGGAAGGAAGGAAGGAAGGAAGGAAGGAAGGAAGGAAGGAGGAGGAGGAGGAGGAGGAGGAGGAGGAGGAGGAATTACCCCCACATGTCAGCCAGAGCCAGCCCCTCCCGCTGCCCAATTGACAGCTGCCCTGATTTGCTCAGCAGCTGCTGACGGGCAGCAGACAAGTCCCCAGAGCCATGAATAATTTCAGGCTGTTTGTGTTTATTTGATCTCGGGATGGGGCCGAGCCCGGAGGAGCCGCGGGAAGGGGCAGCCGGGCTCTCCAGATGGCTCCGAGGCCACCGTGGGCAGGGCTGGCTGTGCCCTGGCTGTCCCCTCCCTCGCCCTGCTCCTCGCCCTCCTCCTGCACAGCCAGGGGGAGCAGGAAGGGGCTCCCCAACAACTTTCAGGGAATAGAAAAGATCCCCCCAGCCCCACAATTCCTAACATGCCCCGTTCCAATGGTTTCAAGTCACTTATCCAGTGTCTCCTTTCCAAAGGACAAAAACGAGCACTTGGTGCTTTCTGGGCACCTGTATATTCTATACCCTGGAAAATTTCTACTTTGCCTCACCCCAAACCTGCACCCCGTGCTCCCCTCAGCCTGGGGGGCTCGCAGGGAAAGTGCCACCCCAAACCCCCTGTGCTGGCCAGCAGCTGCTGTGTCCCCCCGGGGCAGGTTGTGCCTCCCTCAGCCACATCCCACCCGTGTCCCACCCAGCTCAGGGTGGCTCCAGGCTGCAGGAGCTCCTCTGTGCCCCCTCCTCCAAACCCCAGAGCTGATTTTTTTTTTGGTGGTGTTTGTCTCAGCCTGACGCTGTCACACTGCTCTCCTTGGGATGGAAAAGGAAAATGCATCCAGTTTTCCACAGAAACAACACAGATTCCCCATCTGGGTCAAATTTGTAATCCAGCCTGAGGGGAAGATGAGAAACAAATTCAGCTTTTTTTTTTTTCTTTTTTTTTTTTTTCTTTTTTTTTTTTTTTTGACTATCAGAAAAAGCCTCATTTCCTGGCAAAGAGCTTCACCCACAGCCTGGCAGGGATGGGAGCCACCATTCCCAAACTTCCCTGTGCCATCCCATCCCAGTGGGAGGGAGCTGGGAGAGGAGCCCCAGCATGGAGCAAATGGTTCTGGTGTCCAAAACCTGCTCAGCCCCTCACGCTGCCCCACAGCTGCTGCCTGCACAGGTGAAGGAGCAGCCCCACAAACGCAGCCAAGCCTGGAGCACGTGGGAGCTTTGGGAATGTGGGGATGCTGCTGGGAGCCCCCTCTCCTGCCCAGCTGGTCCCCAGGTGAAGGAAATCCCCCCTGAGGAGGGAGCTGGGCTGGATTCCGCACTTTGCTGCACAAAAAAGAGGAAAGTTGTTCCTCCAGCCATGGCCAAAGGGGCTGTGGAGGTGTTGGGAAGGCTCAGGAATGTCCCAGGAGAGGCTGGACAGGGCTTGGAGCAGCCTGGGACAGTGGAAAATGTCCCTGCCCTTGGCTCTGGATGGGCTTCAAGGTCCCTCCACCCAAACCACTCTGGAATTCCAGGATATCCTGAATTTTCTGCAGCTCCCAGAGCTCTGGCTGAGCCCCAGGTGATGGAGATGGGGGCTCCATCTGTCCTGTCAGGGCTCCCTCCCTCCCTCCCTCCTTGCTCCAGAAGGAACAACTGGGGATTCTCTAACAAAACACTTCTTTCCACTGGGAAAGCTGCACTTTGTGGCAACTGGAGCCATTTGTGGGAAAGAACTGGATTTTGCTTATTTTTAGCCTGGTTTCCTAAGGAAGTGTGGCTGGAGCAATCACACACTCTGTCTGTCTGTCTGTCCAGATGTCTGCCCCGTCAGATCCCACCGGCCCGTTCCAGCTGGGTTTGAGGATCAAAAATAGGAATTCTTGCACATTTCCATGGAAAGCTGCAGTTGAGTGGTGGCCAGGACCTCGTGAGGAAAACACCCCAGGATCAGATAAATCCACGTTCCCAATGAGGAAAATCCCCTGGGATCAGGTAAATCCATGTTCCCAATGAGGAAAACACCCCAGGATCAGGTAAATCCATGTTCCCAATGAGGAAAACACCCCAGGATCAGGTAAATCCATGTTCCCAATGAGGAAAACACCCCAGGATCAGGTAAATCCATGTTCCCAATGAGGAAAACCCCTGGGATCAGGTAAATTCATGTTCCCAGTGAGGAAAACACCCCAGGATCAGGTAAATCCATGTTCCCAATGAGGAAAACACCCCAGGATCAGGTAAATCCATGTTCCCAGTGAGGAAAACACCCAGGATCAGGTAAATCCATGTTCCCAATGAGGAAAACACCCCAGGATCAGGTAAATCCATGTTCCCAATGAGGAAAATACCCCAGGATCAGGTAAATCCATGTTCCCAATGAGGAAAACCCCCTGGGATCAGGAATGCCAAGGGTTCCACCCAGGAACCCTGCTCCAGGATTAAATTCAAATATTGGGGAATTAAAGTCCTTCTGAAAAGTGACCTTGCAGCAAATTGGTTTTTCCCTGCCCAGCAGCAGCTTTAGAGTAAAACAACACAACCCCAACCCTTCTTTGGGCATTCCTAAACAGTTTTTTTCTCTCTCCCCCCCCCCAGTTGTTGTGAAAATTTTAGATAAGAAAACGTGTTGGGTAAAAATATTCAATTCCCCACAGCCTGCAGAGCTTCATCAAAAATCCATTTGAAGTATTACTCTCAAATCCCTCATGGCAATGGGATATTTTAAGGTCAGTTAAACTTATTATTCACTCAAGATTTGCTTTCAGGTCCCTGCATATTTCAAACAGATTTTCCCTCATCTCTAACCCAACTGTGTTACAAAAAGCCCTTTCCTCCTCCCCCCTCCTTCTTTTTTTTCCTTTCCTGAAAAGAAAAAAAAGTTGTCAAAAGAAAAGATCCTAATCAAAAACAGCTTCTGAAGCCTTAAAAGCTGCTACAGTTTGTACTTGTTACCCAAAAACACTGAGCTATCTCCAGATCCCTAAATCCCCTGGCTCCCAGAACACTGAATGGAGCCATGCTGGAAGAGAGGAATTAACTCCAATTTGTTTTTCTTATTTGCAATTCATTTCCTTGCAACAGGCTTTAGACACAGGTTTAATTTTTTCTCCCTTTCCTCAAACAAGGAAAGGAGGCAACTTCCAAACCTGCAGCCTGGGTTATTTTTGGATTATTTAGGATTTCCAGCTTGATGCAACTGCAGTTTCTGCTTCTACCATGCCTTTGCCCTCACAGGTACTTTTGGCTGGGATATTTTTTACTTAAAAGTCACCTAAAAATTACAATTTTTATATTTCCCCTAAACCACAAATCTCCCTTTTCAGCCTGGAGAAGGGAAAGCTCCAGGGAGAGCTCAGAGCCCTTCCAGGGCCCAAAGGGGCTCCAGGAGAGCTGGAGAGGGACTGGGGACAAGGGATGGAGGGACAGGAGCCAGGGAATGGCTTCAGACTGGAAAAGGGGAATTTGGGTGGGATATTGGGGAGGAATTCCTGGCTGGGAGGGTGGGGAGGGACAGGGATGGATCTGCAGAGCAGCTGTGGCTGCCCCTGGATCCCTGGGATGTCCAAAGCCAGGGCTTGGAGCAGCCTGGGGTGGTGGGAGATGGAGCTTTAAGGACCCTCCCAGCCAATCCAGTCTGGAATTCCCTGATTCCAGGACATGGAAGGTCCGGGGCCTTCGGTGTCAGCCCAAGCACGACCAGATGTGCAGGGCTCTCCCCCAAAGCCAGGCCCAGATGTGCAGGGCTCTCCCCCAAAGCCATGCCCAGATGTGCAGGGCTCTCCCCCAAAGCCATGCCCAGATGTGCAGGGCTCTCCCCCAAAGCCAGGCCCAGATGTGCAGGGCTCTCCCCCAAAGCCAAAGCCATGCCCAGATGTGCAGGGCTCTCCCTCAGAGCCATGCCCAGATGTGCAGGGCTCTCCCCCAAAGCCATGCCCAGATGTGCAGGGCTCTCCCCCAAAGCCATGCCCAGATGTGCAGGGCTCTCCCAAAGCCAAAGCCATGCCCAGATGTGCAGGGCTCTCCCTCAAAGCCAAAGCCAGGCCCAGATGTGCAGGGCTCTCTCCCAAAGCCATGCCCAGATGTGCAGGGCTCTCCCAAAGCCATCCCTGGATATTTAATCTCTCTCTCTCTCTCTCTCTCTGGGGTGTGAGGGTCAGGCCCAGGGGTTTCCATGCAGATGCCACAGACCTTCCCTGCTTTTCCCATCCCCTTCTAAGGAGGCTGGGAATCACCAGGCACTCCTCAGGTGAGCCCCTCACTGCCCATTTGTGTCTCTGAGCAAACCCAGCCCCGTTCTGCCTCCTCCCCACAGCCAAGGGGACCTGCAGGGAGCCAACCCCGGGGCTCTGCGTGCCCCTTCCTGCTCCAGCCAAGCCATCTCCTGGCATCTGTGCCTCAGCTGCAGCCTGGCAGCCCGAGGAGAGGGCCAGGAGTGATACAGGAAGAGGGGAAAAAAAAGGTTTGGATGGGTCTGTTCCTAATGTGAGCCTCGCTGCTCGCAGCCTTTGATTGCCACACAAATAAAAGATGGAAATTCACTGCAGGCACAGGAATTAATTAAGGGGAGAAGAAAGGAGCATCAGTCTGTTGGAGGCCTGGCACCAATTCCCAGGCGGGTTTTGAAGTGGCAACAGCTCTCCTTGTTCTTTGAGAGCTGCTCTCCTCTGTCCTGCACGGTGACAGCACGTGTGGGGCTCACCCTGGGCTGGGCAAACCTGCCTGGCTGTGGGGGCACCAGGCAGCACCTCCCACCTCCTGCTGCTCCCCCCTGCCTTCATCTCATCTGCTGAGCTCCTCAAACCACAGCAGCCACCATTCCTCACTGGGCGGCCAGCATGGCTTGGGGGTTTTTGTGGTCTGGGAGGTGATTTGGGGGTTTTATAGCCTGGGAGATCGTTTGGGAGATGGTTTGGGGGTTTTTATGGCCTAGGAGATGGTTTGGGTTTTTTTTTATGGCCGGGGAGGTGGTTTGGGGGCTTTTGTGGCCTGGGAGATGTTTACATGTCCAAATGGTTTCCTAACCTCTGTTGCTGAAGTTTTTCTGCAGGTGAGAAGATCATGAACCACCTCTCTTATACGGCAGGAGGGAATGATGCATCTGGCTCCATGTTCTCAGAAGGCTCATTTCTTATTTTAAGATACTGTATTATATTAAAGAATGCTGTTCTAAACTATACTAAAGAATAGAGAAAGGATACTTACAGAAGGTTAAAAGATAATAAAGCAAAACTCGTGACTCTCTGTTCAGAAGTCTGACACAGCTCGATGTAATTGCCAAAGAGTGAAAACACTCGCACCAGAATCCAATGGAACAATCTCCAAACACATTCCAAAGCAGCAAAACACAGGAGAAGCAAATCAGATCATGATTGTTTTCCTTTTTCTCTGAGGCTTCTCAGCTTCCCAGGAGAAGAAGAATCCTGGGCAAGGGGATTTTTCCAGAAGATGTGACAGTGACACACCTCCAGCCCAAACTGGGATTGTGTTCATGCACAGCTTTGCACATTCACATGGGCTGTGGCTCTCCTGTCCTTGGGACAGTTTTCTTGTCTTCAGGACATGCTGGCTTCGAGCAAGAACTGAAAGTCCCCCCGTGCCAAGGCTCCGTGACTCAAAAATCATCATATCTCTGGGGATTCTGAATTAAATCAGAGGAGTTTCCACCCTGTCCTCCACCCAGATCGTGCTTTAATTTCTCTCCAGCTGCATGCAAAGGCTGAGATCTGTCCCTGGGAGCTTCCCAGCCCAGCTCAGGGGCTCTCACAGCCGGGTTTCCTTCCACAGAGCCCTGCTCAGCCCTGCTCTGCACCCATCAGAAGTGGGGTCACAGCTGGGTACATCACACACACACAGCTGAGCGTGGAACTCATCAGCCCTGGGTGTCAGGAAACCAGAAACCCCCAGCAACCAGGTGTGTGCTGACACTGGCAGGAATTTGTTTGGTTGTGGCGCTGACATGAGGCTCACACAGCTGGGCACAGCTGGAGTTAGGTGCTCACTGAACCTCTGAGCCTTTATTTAAAGGCATTCTGCCCAGAAAAAAAAAAAGTTTAGAAAAGGTCTTGCACCAGCAGAGTGATTAATGCTGAAAGGAATCTCCCCTGCCCAGTGTCTGCTCAATAATTCAAGTTTTATGAGCTCTAACATGAGCGAGGCCTGGGTGTGATCCCTGCTCAGCCCTGTGGGTGCAGGGCACCCTCACACGCTCCTGATCCCCCTCAAAGCAGCCAAAGATGCATTTTTAATATTCACACCAGGACCAGAACAAGGCTGTCCCTCATTATCTGCCTTGTAACAAGACGGGGATCAAACACAGAGCGGTGGCAGAGTGACACCAGCCCCACACGGCCCCTCTGATGGCACAGGGGGCAATTAACCAGCATGTCACACTCAGGCTAACGAGGGTGACCCACTGGGGGTCCCTGCCCTGTCCCCTGCCCTGGGCTGGGGGCTCTGGGGCCACCTCAGCTCCCCCTGGGCTGGACTCAACGCCAGGGATGAGTTGGAGCAATGGGGCTGTCCCAGTTTGGGACATTCTGTGACCCTGAGCTCAGCAATGTCCCCACTGCCACCACCCCCAGGGGCTGGGGAGGTTGGGGTGACCCTCCCTGGTGGCTCCCTAAGCAGCCCAGGGATTTGGGGAGACTGGGGACTGGGAGAGAGTGAGGGATGTGACCCAAACACCCAGAGGGACACAGCCACAGCCCTGGGGACACCCCAGACCCGGAGCCACCTGCCAGGGGTGACACCAGCCTGGAACAGCGACAGAACCAGAACCCAGCTTCCATCCATCCATCCATCCATCCATCCATCCATCCATCCATCCATCCATCCATCCATCCCTCATCCATCCATCCATCCATCCATGCATCCATCCATCCATCCATCCATCCATCCATCCATCCATCCATTCATCCATCCATCCATCCATCCATCCCTCATCCATCCATCCGTCCATCCGTCCATCCGTCCATCTGTCCATCCGTCCATCATCCAGAATGAGCTCTGAGCTCCCCAAACTCCCTGCAGACCTCCTGCCTCACACCAGCTCCAAACAAACCCCAAAGCCAGGGGCAGCCAGGATCCCAAAAAACCCCAGGAGGCCAGGGCAGGACAGTGCCTGAGCACAGCGGGTGAAATCCCCAGCCCTAACCCAAAACACCGCTCAAACCTATGAAGAAGAAAATGAAGATAGTGAAGAAGAAGGATTGGTTATTGTCCTAAAACTTGTCTCTCAAGTCTCTATATATTACTATATTCTAAAACTTTAGGTTCTTGACTCTGTGATATGACACACTTCTACCCAACTGCACACGTGCTATCCTGGTGTTATTCATCCATTCTGGAATTTTCTCCATGGCCTCAGGATAAACTCAGTGCCCTCCTGGGAGTCTGTCAGCACAGAAATCTAAAAATCCCAGTACCCAGAGCTCCAATCCTGCAGGGCCCTTCCTGGGCTGATCCCAGCCCTGTGTCCCACTCCACGGAGCAGGATGGGGACACCTGTGTCCCTGTCCCATGGGCTGTGTCCCATGGGCTGTGTCCCTGTCCTACGGGCTGTGTCCTCTGTCCCTATGGGCTGTGTCACTGTCCTGCTGAGCTGTGTCCCTGTCCCTCTGGGCTGTGTCCCTGTCCTACGGGCTGTGTCCTCTGTCCCTCTGGGCTGTGTCCCATGGGCTGTGTCCCTGTCCCATGGGCTGTGTCCTCTGTCCCTCTGGGCTGTGTCCTCTGTCCCTCTGGGCTGTGTCCCTGTCCCATGGGCTGTGTCCCTGTCCCTCTGGGCTGTGTCCCTGTCCCATGGGCTGTGTCCCTCGGGCTGTGTCCCTGTCCCTCTGGCAGCAGTCCAGCCCATCCCATCCCATCCCATCCCAGCCCCTTTCACGGCTCCTTTGTGCCCGGGCGGATGCGGGTTTGTCACGCTCGGGGCTCGGGCACCGCGGGGGGAAGTTCTGCCCGGCCCTCCCCCCAAACCCGGCTTTTCATGCGCACAAACCCTGCCTGCCCTCAACAAAACCCAAACCTCGGCTCAAAGTCCTTGGCAGCGGCCCCTCGAAATTTTTCTCAGGCTTGTGTGGCTCTGGGGGATGACTTTGGGAAGCAGAGAAGTGACGGAGGAAGAATAAACCCAGAATAAACCCCCCCCCCCCCCGTCCCGCCGGGCTGGCACTCACAGGAAAAGGGGGGACAGCCCTGGAGAGGCTGCAGCACGCCAGGGACCACAGGGACAGCAGTGTCACGTCCCCTGGGACAGCAGTGTCCCCTGGGACAGCAATGTCACATCCCCTGGGACAGCAGTGGCACTTCCCCTGGGACAGCAGTGGCACTTCCCCTGGGACAGCAGTGTCCCCCCAGGACAGCAGTGTCCCCCCAGGACAACAATGTCCCCTCCCCGTCCCCAGGCACCGGCAGCAGCAGCGCTGAGTGATCACGCTGACAATGACAAGTGGCCGATCGATCGATGGCACTGACCGAGCCCCTCCAAGCCCCTCCGGGAACTGGAGGATTTCTTTGGCTGCCACTTAAGGGACATTTCCTGCCCGGCAGGGTGGCCCTGGAGGGGACATTTGTCACTCGGAATTACCGGGGACTCGGGGCAGGTGGGGACAGAGAAAGATTCGGGCGCAAGCACGGCCTACAGAAGCCTCCAGAGAGGGGAAAATAAAATGGAATTAAATAATCTGTGGAGATGGCGGAGGCATTTCGGGATCCTGCCCTGATGGGGGCTTGATTTCACCCCCAGAAGGAATTATGGAGTTGTGGAATCATGGCTGGAAAAGCCCTCTAAGATCATCCAGTCCAACAATCCACAGGGCTGTCAAATCCCCTCAGGGATGGGGACTCCACTCCTACCCTGGGCAGCTGTGCCAGGGCTGGGCAGCGTTTCCAGGAAGGAATTTTCCCTAAAATCCCACCCTGAGCTGCCCTGGCCCAGCCTGAGGCCGTTCCCTCTGCTCCTGTCCCTGTTCCCTGGAGCAGAGCCCGACCCCCCCGGCTGTGCCCTCCTGGCAGGAGCTGTGCAGAGCCACAAGGGCCCCCCTGAGCCTCCTTTGCTCCAGGCTGAGCCCCTGCCCAGCTCCCTCAGGGATTCTGCAGCCCCTGCCCGGCTCCCTCAGGGATTCTGCAGCCCCTGCCCGGCTCCCTCAGGGATTCTGCAGCCCCTGCCCAGCTCCCTCAGGGATTCTGCAGCCCCTGCCCAGCTCCTCAGGGATTCTGCAGCCCCTGCCCAGCTCCCTCAGGGATTCTGCAGCCCCTGCCCGGCTCCCTCAGGGATTCTGCAGCCCCTGCCCGGCTCCCTCAGGGATTCTGCAGCCCTGTTCCCTTCCCTGGCCATGCTCCAGCCCCTCCATGTCCTTCCTGCTGTGTCCAAATCTGTCCCCAGAGCTGAGCCCAGCCCTCCTGCACCCCCAGCGCGTCCGTCCTGCCCTGGGCTGGGGCTGATGTCGGGAGCAGAGGGGGACGGGGGGCAGCTCCCCCAGCCCCGGGGTTTGGGATGGGTTTGGGATGGCTTTGCGATGGTTTGGGACGGGTTTGGGATGGCTTTGGGACAGGTTTGGGATAGCTTTGGGACAAGTATGGGATGGCTTTGGGATGGTTTTGGGATGGGTTTGCGATGGTTTGGGATGGCTTTGTGATGGTTTGGGACGGTTTTGGGACAGGTATGGGATGGCTTTGGGATGGTTTTGGGATGGGTTTGCGATGGTTTGGGACAGGTTTGGGATGCGGCGGCTCTGGAGCAGCTGGGAAGTTGCACAAGGCAGGAGCCCCCGCCGAGCAGAGCCGGGATGTGGCCCCTGGGGACGGGACCTGTCACTTTCCTTGGCCCTTCCCATCAATCACCGCCCGCCTGCTTTTGTTTATTTTTTTATTTATTTGCATAACGTGGCTGCGAATTCCCGGCTGAATCAGCCTGGAGGGTGCGGATGGGGCAGGGGAGGGGACGCCAATTCTTCACTCCAGCTACAGAAAAGCCTTCCAGGTGTGCCCAGGGCCAGGTGTGCCACACACAGCTCAGGGGCCCGGTGATAAATCAGCAGCAAAGCGGTCAATCAGCCTTTCCCTGCCCGAGGACCTTAACAAGGTCACAGCCTTGTTCTCTCCACACTAATGAGCGCAGATTCCTAATAAGACCTCAGTGACAGGTGACTGTATTAATGTAATTCCCTCCTGCTCCTGATCAATTTTGTGGGCTAAGATGCAGGGCAGCCCCGGGGGCGTGGGAGGCTCCTGCCACCCCCTCGCTGTGAGCTGCTGCCAGGGAGAGAGGAGTTCCTTCCCTGTGTCCCTGCCTGCCACCAGATTTCCTTGGTGGAGCACGCCAGAGTCACTCAGAGGAGGAGCCCGGCAGCTCATCCCACTCCCAAAGTGCTGCTGTTATCCCAGGCTGCCTAAAACATCCCGTGCTGGGCCTTTAACAGCCCAGATGGTGAATTTTTTTGAATTTCAGCCATTCCCTCCTACATTTGAGCCTGGGACCAGCACTCCATGTGCTCCAGCTCAGGGCAGTCCATGCACAGCACCTGGTGGAGCAGGGATGCTCTCCGTGGCTCTGCACCATCTCAGCTATGCAAACCCTGGCTCTGCACTAGCCCTGGAGCCACACCCAGAGCTGGCACATGCTGGCCCTGAGTGCTGGGGTGACCTGCAGGACCCCACAGCTCCCCTGTGCCCCCTCACCACCCCAGTGCCACATCCACACTGGCATTTCAAACCAGTCAGAGTGACTCACTGCAGGGATGCAGGAATAATTTTGAGATTCCTGTGATCTGAGCTGTCTCTGAGCAGAGGGAGAAGGAGGGGAAGTCCAAGGAGCTGCTGTGAATTTTCCACCCAGGAGCATCACCACCAAAGGTGAGCGTGTAAATCCTGAGCCAAGATCCCATCCCTGTCATGGGGAAAGCTCAGAGCTGCAACCACCACGAGTTTGTCATGGTGGGACTGGGGGGTCTGGGCTGTTCTTCGTGTGGGGTGAATTTGGGGAGGCCCTGGCACAGGGTGCCCAGAGCAGCTGTGGATCCCTGGCAGTGCCCAAGGCCAGGCTGGGCACTGGGGCTTGGAGCAGCCTGGGACAGTGGGAGGTGTCCCTGCCATGCCAGGGGTGGGATGAGCTGACCTTTGAGGTGCCTTCCAACACAAACCATCCCATCATTCCATGAGTTCCCACAGGAAAGGGAAGACTCATCTTAAACCACTGCCCTGACGTGCCCAGCAGGGACCAGCCCTGGCTGCCTTCACCCCCCAGACCTGGCTTTTAACCAAGCCCCACAGAAGCCTCTCAGAACATCCCTGTGCTCCTCACTTCAATATTTTGGCCATCCCAAGAGCCAGGATGCGGGGAGGGAACTGCCAGGCTCAGGTCCCACCTTGCTCCCAGAGTTCTGTCCTGTAGACAAGGAGCATCCATGTGTCCATCCATCCATCCCTCATCTGTCCGTCCGTCCGTCCATCATTCCCATCCCTAATGCAACCCTCACCCATTCATCCCTGTCCATCCATCCATCCATCCCTCATCCTCCCTCTCTCTGACACCCCCAGCTCCCTAAGCAGGAGGATTTCCACAGCCCTTTGAAAAGCCATTTAGAGCTAAGTCTCGGTATTAAACCTGGCCTTTCCTCGGGCAGGTTTTCAATCTCTGCCCGAGCCTGTTGCAGCAGAAAGTTTTTGAAAAGGTCAGGAGGAAGCTTTTAAGCATCTTTGCCAATTAAGTGCTGGAACCCCCTCCCCGCCGCCAGAGCTGCCCGTCTCCATCCCAGGGGAAGGTAATTACTGTTTTATAAATAAGCTTTGAACTCTCTTAAGTAATTGTCTCTCCTTGCATGAAAGCACCCTCTAAATCCACCGGCCTTTTCCACCTTCTGTCACTATCAAGAAAAAATCCAGGGGAAAAAAATCCACCTAATGCCTTGAAGGAGAAACTCCCAAACTTTCCTTTACGCTGCTGTGATTATTTCTCCAAGCCTTCAGTAATTCCACTTACAGAAGCCTTGCGGCTTTCCCGGCTCTTGGTGGATTTTTTGGCAATATTTGACATATTTTCAAAACTTCCCTGGAGTTACATGGGCCAAAAAAAAAAGAAAAGTTTCAATATTTCAATTTCTACCCCCTGAGGTTACAACAAAAGAAAGGACAGGAATGAAGAAACTTTTTCCAAAGGTATTCATTCCCTTAATGTTATTTTTTTTAAACTAGCCCTGTGATTTCTGGGTGTGTTTGAGCAGCCTGGGATGGAAATCCTGGCAGATCTGAAATCCTTTAGGAACTCGGGTTACTCCTGCACACCCCCTGCCCAGCCCGGGTGTAATCCCCCCATTGATTTAACAGAGCCAGAGACAGGGAGAGCATTCCTGAGGCGGGATGAGCACCTTCCACCCTGCAAGTCGCAGCTTTTATCCCCAAAATCCCAGCCAACATTAACACGCAGCTCCAATCGCTCGAGCCTGACACGATCTCAGCAGCAGCACAAGGAACAACCCGACTTCATTTCGCCTGGAGGCTGAGCCAGGCTCAAATTCAGGCTCAAATTCAGGCTCCCAAACCTGCTTGGGTCAGCAAGAAGCACTTGATGGGGTCGGGAAGAAAACGCGGCCGGGTGGAAATAAGGGAGTAACAGCGTGAAAATGGGGGGCAGGAGGGTTGAGCTGAGCTCCTCACCCCATCCCCGACCCCCCACATCAGGACAGGCACAGCCCCTGTCCCTCCCCACCCGCAGCAATCCCTGCCTGGGAGCTCTTTAAATAGTTTCAAATGTTAATTCCTCATCGTGGCAGTAAAAGCTATTTTTAATCCCACGTGAAAGCAGTTTGCAGAAACCCAAACTTTGCACGAATTATGGATTGCTTCCCAAGTTAGGGAGCAGAAAGCAGGGGCACATCATCAGGGAGACCCAGCGCTTAAGCCTGGTCCTAAGAGTAGGGCTGGCGCTAAAACAGCGCATAAAAGCCGATCCAAAACACTACGCCTTCAGTAAAAGCTTTGGTGTATCTTATTCTTAGTTAAAATCAGCTTTTTCTCAGGTTTCCCGCATGTTTTCTTTGTGCTCGAGGTTTCATTTCCCAAACACGGGGGTGAGGATCCGGGAAGCTGAGACAGAAAGGTCTCACTTGTGAATGGCAGAGAAAAGATTGCAAAGAAACAGAGGCGAGAAGCTGCGGGGCCGAGTGGCTGCGAGCGGCCCGGGAGAACAAGGGCCGCTCTGAGCCTGAAATCGAGTCCATCAGGAGGGGAGATTAGCGGTGCCAATGAATAAAGATAACGTCCCGGAGCAGCTCCGAGCATCGCCAGCCCGGATTCCTTTGTCTGTCCCCACCTTTGCGCTTCCCCGAGGAAAGCAAAGCTCGCCCTGGAAGGGGCCGCAGAGCGGTGCCAAAACGCAGCCTGGTGGCTCCGGAGGAGCCGGTCCCATTCAGCAGCTCGGGCTATAGAGTGTCTCGATCTGTCTGTACAATCACAACACACACAAAAACCCCTCCAGGCACCTACTTAGCTGCACTTTTCAGCTGCCAATAACACTCCCGGCAAAAGTCAAAAGAGCAGCGCCGCAGCCGCGTCCTTCCCCTGTCGCTCAAAGGCGTCGGGGTTGCGAGGTTCCGAGATAACAAAGTCTGGCTCAAGAAATCCTGGAAGCCTTTCAAGAGCGTTATTAGCTGCTGTGAATGGGGCTGGGGAAGGGGAGGGGGCAAACCCCACAGGCCAGGGAAGGGCTCTCCGCTCCCCCTGCACCTTCCCGGAGGTGCTCCCGAGCTGGGACAGCCCAGCAGCAGCGCAGAGGGATGAGGAACCCCCGGGAGAGTTCCTGGCCCCTCGTGCCAGCTTTCGTGTTGGATGGGACGGGAAAACGACAATGAAAAGTTAAATTTGGCCTCGGAGTGTCGGAGCTCTGGGCTGGCTCTGCAGGGCCTGAGGATGCTCGGTGGGGATTGCAGCCCCTCGTGTGCCTCTGGCAGCAGAGGGACAATCACCAGACATCCCATAGTACTTTTTAATGCTTCTGGTGCAAGCTGTGTGAAAATTGGGGATTCTTTACAGTTCCTACAGGTCCGGTGTGTGCAATCCCAGGGACACACGGGGTGCAGGGAGCCCTGGCCCAGCACCATTCCTGCCCAAACCTTCCTCTGGCCCTTGGGAAAAGCAGGAGGACAGGAAGGAGGAGAGGGATAGGGATCCCAGATCACGCAGGGAAACCCGAGCCAGGGGAAAAGCCCATTCACACTGAGCCGATCCTGCCACAGAGTTCTGGCAGATGGGGACAAGGAGACCTCTTTGAATGAGCTCAGAGCTTTCCACACAATTCCCTCAGAGCTGAACTCCCTTTCTCACAAGCCAGGCCCCTCTCCAGCTCCCCAGAGCTGCTGTTCCCCTCCTCTCCTGCCCCATTCCCCCGGAGCCCCGAGGTGGGTGCGAGGCAGGGGGAGCAGCCGGGAGCTCTGCGTGGGAACCAGAGCAGCTCTGGCCCCCCAAAAGGGAACAACCCCATGCAAGGATTCTGCTACGCCCCCAAAACGTCCCCAGTGGAGCAGAGAGTGACACAGGAGAGCCCCAGCCCTGCCATGCAAGGGGTGAACACGTCCCAGATGTGCCCTGTGAGCCCAAACCTGCTCCCCTCTCACCGAGGGGGTTCCAGCCCCCAAACCCCTTCACCCCACTAATGTTGTTTTCCTCCATCCCCACAGGCAAAGGGAGGAGCTGGCCCCACACCTTCACAGGTGCTCCAAGTTTTGCAATGGATTTCTGAATCTCACCCCAAACTGCTCGGATTCAATTCAGTTTTTCCCATTTGTCTTCACTTACATTCCCACAAAACAGGCACAGAGAGTTCCAGGCTCCCACAGGGAACCCCCACACCCCAAACTGTCAGCAGACACCCCAGCATCCTCTCTTCTTTTTATTTAGGTTTCCTTCAAGCAGCACTGAGTGCCAAAAGAATTAAAACTGTGTTTTGCTTGAGGAGAAAGCATCCCATCGTGCTTGGATCAGCCATTAAATCATTTATGCTGCAGCCTCAAAAAGGTGTTTAATCTCCTCAGAATTAGCTAAAGCTGTAGTAACTCAAGGAATTCTGTAGGAGATGCTTTTGCAGAACATTTTCTTTCCACTACTACTCCAAAAAAAAAAAAAGGGGGGGGCTTTGGGCCATTTCAAATTTAAATTAAATAAAACAAACCAGTAAGAATAAATTATTTCAGTCAGTAACTTACAACAAACTACTCATCACCCACGAAGAGATGCTCCTGCCAGGGCAGGGAAATCACTACGGGACAGAGCTGCTAAGAAAGAACAAAATAATTCTGGAGTGATATTTCCAAGGGAATTCTTTTTCTACATTTACTCAAAACAAGCAACAACCTACAGGTGCCTTTGGGCCAAATATCTTGGCGTGAGAAGCAGTTGGTGTAATTTCGGTTTCCTAGCAAGTTCAAACATTTTAAAAATGTTTACGCCACTTTTGAGATATCCATAGGAAAAACCCGATTTTCTGTCCAACTCCCCTTCCCCTCCACTCCAGCACATCCCAGCTTTAAACATTTAGCTCTGTCTGGCTTTGCCGGGGATAAGATCCCTGGGTACTGCGAGGTCTTGTGAGAAGACAAAACAAGAGGCAGAGAGGAGAGGAAGCGAAGGGAAATAGCTCTGTGTGTGTGTGTGTGTGATTAAAACCACACTTTATGCAGAGTTAAGTAAAACATCTCCTGATTTTTTGCCTCGCCCCGGAGGATGCGGATTCTCCCCAGCCCAGAAAACCTTCCCCGCTCCATTTCCCCAAATTTACCACAACCACATGCGGGATCATCTCGAAGCTGGTGTCAGGCCAGGCTCCCTGCAAGCACTTCCAGCACTAAAAACCCGCAGCAGAGCCATCCAAACTCAGATTTATTTCTGCTCCTCCTCTGCGCTCCGTCCTGCGAGCCTCGCCGGGCTCCGCCGAGCGATATGAAAGCGCTCGATCTTCCCTGCTTTAATTATGTACTCGCAGTCATTAAAGCCCCATTCTGCCGAGCGAGAGCCAGCTCGCAGTCCTCACCCCAAAAAGATTAGTGATCGTCATTATTGCTCCTGGAGCGGCGCGGACCCGAACGGAGCTGAGGAATGAGCTCATAAATCACGGCAATATTAATGCAGCCGTAAAAACGAGCGCCGCTACTTACTGGGTTTTGAAGGTGTGTTAAGTCGTAACTTTACAGCCCAGATGTGGGCTCAGAGAGCTGAAAGTCTGCGGGTAAAATTACCGCTGAAATTACTCTTTCCATTAAACACGCTGATTTTTCACAGGTTGTTACTTCGGCGAGGCTTGGGAAGCTGCAGCCTCCCCCAAAGGATGGGGAGGAACGCGGTGTTCGGGGAGAAGGGGATGGAGAGGCAGGAAGGACAGCGAGAGCTGCTCCTTTGATTATTTTCAGATGTTTCCCCGAGAACACCGCGGCGCTTTCATACATCGGCACATTTGGATTGCCTTCAGAATAACGGGGCAGATTCCACCCCCGGCTTCAAGGGACTTATCGCTCCCGACTCCCTTGGCCCAGCGCTCTGGAGCTGGCCAGGAGACAGAGTTTAATCCACTCCACATGCACAGTAGCTGCTCTTCCGAACGCTTTATCGCCCGAAGAGCCCGATCCCATGGAAACCCTCAAAAAACAAAACCCTTGGATCACTCCCGCTCTGCCCTTTGCCCACCGAGGATCCCACGGATTCGCCCCGAGCCCGGCTCAGGATCAAGCACGAGGTCCTCGCTCGTTTCTGTGTTTTTTTAAGAAACCACACGAATAAAACAATTCCTAAAGGAGCCCGGTGGGGAAACGGGGGCACGGCTGGGGATAAAGCGCTAAAGGTTCAAACCTCAAAGCCTGCGGAGCGAAACGAGCGCATTTCTGCTGCCGCCTTCGTCCCTGGCCGGGCGGGATGCGGGATGGGAGGCGCGGGGACAGGGAGGGACACGGGGACACGGGGACAAGGACATCGCTTTTCACACCGCAGCAGCCCCGCAAAAGGAGCCGCCAGCCCCTTCCCCAGCCCGGGCGAGGCTCGGTCCCGCCGGAGACCCCCGGACCCCCTTTCTCTCCCGGGACCCGCCTGTTGCGGAGCCGCCGCATCCCAGCCCGGGCAGCAATTAACTGTGCGCTAATTACCGACCCCCTCATTCCCCACACACACCGCCGCAGCCTCACCTGTACCAGCGCAGCCCCTTCTCGTAGCACCTGTCGAAGAAGTGGGGCTCGGCGCCCACCGCCCGCACCCCGGGGTGCGCCCGCAGGAACTCGAGCAGCGCCCGCGTCCCGCCCTTCTTCACGCCCACGATGATGGCCTGGGGGAAGCGGCGGCTGCCGCCCCCCGCGCCCGCCGCCGCCTCCCCCGGGCCCGCGGGCAGCGCGGCGGGCGGCGGCAGCAGCAGCGCGGGCGGCAGCGGCTCGCAGGGCCCGGGCAGGCAGGAGAAGAAGTAGGTGAAGAACAGGATCATGGTGAGGAGCAGCGAGGCGCGGCGGCCCCCGGCGGCTCCCAGCAGCCGCCCGCTACATCCCATCGGGGGCCGCGCATCCCGCACCGCCACCGCCGCCGCCGCGCCCCCCGCCCGGCCCCGGAGCCCCCCGAGCTCCCCCCGGGCCCGGCCCGGCCGCGCCGCCCCCACGCGGGGCGGGGGAGGGCGAGGACACGCGCGTGGGGCGGTGACGGGGAGGGGAAGGGATGGGGAGGGGATTGGGAACGGGGAGGGGGCGCGGCACACGCGGGGTCCCTGCGGGGACGGGGCCGCCCACGCGTGGCTGGCACAGCCGGACGGGGCAGCCCCTGCCTGGGGCAGCACTCCCGGCCCCGGCCCTGCCGCGCACGGGACTCCTCTGCCCGCATTTCCCTGTGCTCTCACGCGTTTTCCCGGTATTTTCCTTTTTTGCCCCATATTTCTGCTTGTTTTTCCATGTTATCCCACATTTCCCTGTGTTACTCCATGTTTTCATTTTTTCCCCCATTTTCCCCTATTTTCCCACATTTCCACACATTTTCCCATATTTTTACCACGCTTTCCACATTTGCTGTGCTCTCACATGTTTTCCCGGTATTTTCCTTTTTTGCCCCATATTTCTGCTTGTTTTTCCATGTTATCCCACATTTCCCTGTGTTACTCCATGCTTTCATTTTTTCCCACATTTTCCCCTATTTTGCCACATTTCCACACATTTCCCCACATTTTCCCATGTTTTTCCATATTTCTACCACGCTTCCCTATGTTTTCACACGCTTCCCACATTTCCCTGTGTTCACACATATTTTCCCTGTATTTTCCTTTTTTTCCCCACAGTCCCGCTTGTTTTTCCATGTTACCCCACATTTCCCTATGTTACTCCGTGTTTTCACTTTTCCCCAATTTTCCCCCTATTTCCCCACATTTCCCCCTATTTTCCTATGTTTTTTCCATATTTCTACCATGCTTCCCCATGTTTTCACACACTTCCCACATTTCCCTGTGTTCTCACATGTTTCCCATGATTTCCCACATCATTTCTCCGTACTTCACCACATTTTCCCATCCATTTTTCTCCTTGCCCGTGTTCCCTCCTCCTCTCACCATTCCCGGGGCTGTTTTTGGGAAGGGCCCCACTCCAGCACCAGAGCAGGATCCCAGGCTGGTGTCTTAATTAGCCGATTAATGTAATTAACTCTGTTGAATTAATCCCCAGGTTTTCCAAGAGCTGGGGGCTGGTGGGGATCCATGGCCTGGGATGGGGTCAGTGAAGGTCCTGTAGGGCCACAGTGGCACCAGTGGGGACTTGTGGGGTGACAAAGCTGCAGGGTGGCCCTGGGACAGGGCTGTGGGGTGACAAACCTGCAGGGGGACATGGGGATGTGGCTGGGGGGTGACAAAGCTGCAGGAGGACAAAACTGCAGGGTGACACGGTGACAGGGTCACAGGGCTGAAGGGGGACACGGGGACAGGATGGCAGGGGACACAGTGACACGGTGACAGGGCTACAGGGTGATGCAGGGACAGGATGGCAGGGGCTCATGGTGACAGGGTCACAGGGCTGCAGGGGGACACGGTGACAGGGCTGCAGGGTGACACGATGACAGGGTCACAGGGCTGCAGGGTGACACGGTGACAGGGCTGCAGGGGGACACAGGGACAGGATGACAGGGGGACACAGTGACACGGTGACAGGGCTGCAGGGTGACACGGTGACAGGGTCACAGGGCTGCAGGGTGATGCAGGGACAGGGTCACAGGGCTGCAGGGTGACACGGGGACATGGCTGCAGGGGGACACAGGGACAGGATGGCAGGGGGACACAGTGACACGGTGACAGGGCTGCAGGGTGACACGGTGACACGGTGACAGGGCTGCAGGGTGATGCAGGGACAGGGTCACAGGGCTGCAGGGGGACACAGGGACAGGATGGCAGGGGGACACAGTGACACGGTGACAGGGCTGCAGGGGGACACAGTGACACGGTGACAGGGCTGCCTGGCTGCAGGGCCGGGGCTTTGTGCCCTCTCGTGGCTGGCGCCCGCCGGAGCTCTCAGAGGGGTGGGACAGCGGAGACCCCTCCCAGCCCCAGCCCCGAGCTCCCAGGGCCGGGAGGGAGCGATGGCACCGAGGGAGGGCAGCTGCTGCTGCTGCTGGTGCCTTGGTTTATTTCCGATTTCCCAGATTCTGCACTGCATTGGTCCATGACCCTGAACTCCATACAAAGTGTCAGCAGTTCTCCTCACAGCTCAGTCACACAGAACAATCCTTTTCCTTTTCCAGCCCCAGAACCAAGGACACCACTGCAGCTCCAGGCCCAAAAAGTGCAAACAACAGGGAATTAAAGAGAGAAAAACAGGAAGGATGGAACTTCACAACCTACAGCTGTAATTGGACAATTAACCCCCACATGGAAATGGACCAAAACTTATAAAAATGTGAGACCTCATCCATTTTGGTTCATCTTGGGTGTAGCCACAGCCAGGCTCTTGCACTGCCCAAGGTGTATCCTTTGAGGCCTTTTAATAAATCCCTGCTTTATCCTTCAACTCTGCCAAGGCTCTGTTCTAGCTCATCACTATCAGAGCAGTTCCATCAGCACAAACCCATCCAAACCCTGCCCCTGGCCAGCCCTGGCTGCCTTTCCCTGAGCCTTTGGAAGCAGGAGCTGCTCCAGCTCCCTGTTTGGCTTGGGAGGGCCAATGTTGCTCTTGGAAAATGCCAGTTTGTCAAAATGGGAACGTTTGGCAGGAGCAGATCCTGACAAACTCCTGTCCCAGAGCAGCCAGGGAGACTCCGTGAGGGTGCAGGGGGAGCAGGAAACTCCCCCTCCTCACCCTCCTCATCCTCGGCCTGGGGGCTGCCAGGGCTGGTGCCACGGGGCCTCTTGGCACCGCCAGCTCCCCGCAGAGCAGTCAGAGCCTTCCTTTCTCACCTCCAGAATTTGGGAAAAAGGCTGAAAACACGAGTCTGCGGTCAGGGCCCGGCGCCGAGGGCTTGGGATGGGCCCAAGGTCACCCCAGCCCCGTGTCTGGGGGAGCTGGGGGGCCCTGCAGGAGGGTCCCTGGATGCAGCCCAGGCCGTGGAGGGTGAGCAGCTCACGTGCAGGTTTTTAGCAAAATCAGGGCATTTTGGGTGAAATAAATGAGTTCTGCAGCGTTCTCCCCGTGTTTGGTGTCCCAGGGGTGGCTGTGCCAGGGCCTCACCACCCTCAGTGGTCCCCACTGAAGCACAGCCAGGGGTGGTTTTCCCTCCCTGGGTCCTGGCAGGAGTGAGCAGCCCTTGGGCAGCCCCAGGGCCCGGCTGGTGGCTCAGGAGCTCCCTGGGAGGGAGGCCAAGGGGAGGGAGATGCTGCATGGAGGAGTGTGAGCAAACCCTGTCCTGCAGTGGGATCAGCTCTTCACAAAACCCTGCTCAGAGCAGTGGGATCAGCTCTTCACAAAACCCTGCTCAGAGCAGTGGGATCAGCTCTCCCCACAAACCCTGCTCAGAGCAGTGGGATCAGCTCTTCATCCAAACCCTGTCCTGCAGTGGGATCAGCTCTTCACAAAACCCTGCTCAGAGCAGTGGGATCAGCTCTTCACAAAACCCTGCTCAGAGCAGTGGGATCAGCTCTTCACAAAACCCTGCTCAGAGCAGTGGGATCAGCTCTTCACAAAACCCTGCTCAGAACAGTGGAATCAGCTCTTGATCCAAACCCTGTCCTGCAGTGGGATCAGCTCTCCACACAAACCCTGCTCAGAACAGTGGGATCAGCTCTTCATCCAAACCCTGTCCTGCAGTGGGATCAGCTCTTCATCCAAACCCTGCTCAGAGCAGTGGGATCAGCTCCCCACAACCCTGCTCAGAACAGTGGGATCAGCTCTCCCCACAAACCCTGTCCTGCAGTGGGATCAGCTCTCCCCACAACCCTGCTCAGAACAGTGGGATCAGCTCTCCCCACAAACCCTGTCCTGCAGTGGGATCAGCTCTTCATCCAAACCCTGTCCTGCTGTGGGATCAGCTCTTCATCCAAACCCTGCTCAGAACAGTGGGATCAGCTCTCCCCACAAACCCTGTCCTGCAGCAGGGGACTGTCCTGCCTGATCCAGGACAATGACAAGTGCCACCAGGGGCAAACCCAGCAGCACCAGCACAGTTCTGAGCACACCTGAGCTCCGTGCCCCGCCCTCTCCCCCATCCCAAACCCAGCAGGGTGGGACCCCTGCCACCCCACGGGTCCCCCCCCAGCACTGTCACCTCCTCCAGGCCACCCCAGGCAGGAGCTGCTCGGGGATTTCTAGGATTTTCCCCAATTTGTTATTACAGAGAAAGAAAGAAAAAGGCCGGGGGGATCGGCAGGGATGAAAAGGGCTTTAGGAGCACGGGGATGGTTCCGCAGGTCCCCTCCACGGAGCGCTTTGCCAGGCTGGTAAAGGCTCGCAGGGCTCTGAAAGGCTCGCACAGCTTGATTGGGAGCGGCTGCTCCAAACAGCCAATTAGCGCAGCCAATTAGCGCCGCCGGCCCAATCCAATTAGCGCGGCTGTTTCCCTGATTGCAGCCGCTGTTGGACAAATAGAGCACAACTGCTCGGGTTCAAAGAGCAGCCCGGAAAAGGCGGCTCGGGGAGAGGGATCCCCATCCCCAGGGATGTCCCCAAAGCCACACAGCCCTGCCAGGTCACTCCTCGCTGTCCCCACCTGGGGTCACCCACACAGGGATGTCCCCAGCAGCTCTGGCAGTGCCACCCCCCTGCTGCTGTCCCATCCAGGGTCTCAGCAAAGGCTTTTCCCCAAGATTTGAGGTTTATCTGCTGGAATCTGGGGAAGAACCATCATCAATGTCAGGGTACAGGGGGATTTCTCCCGGTCCTGCAGTGGGGAAAGGCAGGATGGAGAGGGGAAAAGCCCCACCAGAGCTCCCCAAAGCTGATCACAGAATCAGGATAGGAGCAAGGAGGGGGGGGTGGATCACATCTCCTCACGGGGATTGCAGCACACGGAGCTGATCCCCTCCAAACCCCCTCCCCATCACCAAAGGGGACACCCAAACCTCATCAGCAAGGATTAAAACCAAGCCACAGAGCCCAGCCTGGCTGCAGGAGGCTGAGCTGGGCTGTGGGGCTGAGCCCCAGCTCCAGCAGCAGCTCCGAGGGCTGGCTCCAGAGCCCTGGCACGCAGCCACGGCTGGGGTGGAGCCCAGCCCTGTTATTAAAATGTGTGACAGCAG
The DNA here is from genome assembly GCF_037042795.1 of Molothrus aeneus. NCBI lineage: Eukaryota > Metazoa > Chordata > Aves > Passeriformes > Icteridae > Molothrus > Molothrus aeneus. The sequence continues at coordinate 15,118,049 of NC_089661.1, forward strand.
CTCAAGATGGAAAGTGAAGTTGTACATTCTCCATCTGAAACTCCGGGAGGAATTTCAAGCAGGGGAATGCAATTTCCAGCCTGGAGCGGAGCCAGCAGCGCCAGGGCGAGATTTTTGCTTAATATGGTTTTGCAAAACTCCAGCACAGAGAATTGCCCGTGGGTACAGAGACTGTGGGGAGCTGCAGACAGCCCCGAGCGGGGAGGAGGAGCAGGACACCCCCAATTCCAGCTGTCCCCGTCCCCAACAGGAGCTTTGGCCACCTCAGCTCCCGGGGATTTGGGGGCAGAGCCTGTGTGGACAGGACAAACCCATTCATTCCCCTGGCTTGGAAAGGCAGCAGCATCCCAGGGAGGAGGATTCTGGCTGGGGGATCTCCAGCAGCCCAGAAAGGACGTGGGTGCAGCAGCTGTGTGCTCCTGTCCCCGTGGGATTATTTGGGGATTTGGGAGCTGCAGGAGCACGGGCACCCCGTGGCTGCAGAGCCAGGGCTGGCTCCCACCCAGCTGCAGCCACAAAAGGAGCCTCCCCCCAATTCCTGCTTTTGATTTAAATCATCCCAATAAGGGGATAAGGCAGCCAGAACCCACTGGTTTGGGGTTTGTTTTTTGGTTTGTTTTTTTTTTTTTTTTTTTTCCTTTAAGCTTCAATTTAAAAAATAACATAGATGAAATGTGCAGTTTTTATTGGGGCAGGCAGAGGCACAGAGCTCAGGGCAAACCCCATCCCTGGGGCTCTGGCACAGCCCAGTCCCCTCCTCACTGCCCATCTGACACAAACTGGGAGCAGTCGTTCCCTCAGAGGTGCCCTCCTGGGTGGGGACACAGGGGTGACACAGGTTTCACACCATCCTGGGAGTGACAAAATTACAGGGACGGGAGGAGGCACAAAAGTGGCTCTTTTCTGTGTGTTTAATTTGCTGTAACCCAGGCACTGGGCACACAGGTGTGAGGAACCAGAGGGATTTGTCTCTCCTGGCTGGATGTGGAGCAGCCAAGGGCATTCCCAGTGGGAAAAGTCCCCTTTGGGAGCAGCCAGGGGATGGAACAGAGCAGGATCAGGGCTGGCAGTGGGTGAGGGATGCAGCCAAAGGTGAGGCCTGGAGCCTGTCCAGCTGCAGGCCACAGCTGGATTGGGAATTCCAGAGTGGCTCCAATGCCCTGGGGGATGACAGAGGAAGGTTCAGTCCCTGAGGAGTCACTGGAGCCACCTCTGTCCCTCCTGGGCCAGGGCTCCCCCTCATCAACCCCTGTCCCATCCCCACAGAGCCTCGGTGCCCAGCCAGGGCTGTCCTGAAGCTCCTCACCAGCCCAGGGAGCCCTGGAGCCTTTAATGGCATTTGTGTTCGCTGCTGATCTCATTTAGAGTTAATTACACAGCAAACAGACATCTCCCTAATGAGCCTGGAAGCCTCCCAAGGAGGGCTGGAGCAGCCAGCAGTGGGGAGGGGAGTGCAGGAATTCCTCCTGCTGCTGGTCCCACTGCTCACTGCAGGGTCCTGAGCAAGAATGGCATTTGGGGAGGGGGAATGGGGCACTAGCTCAGCGCCAGGGAACACCAGGCAACCTCTCCTGGCCACAGCAGGTGAGATCAGCCACACAGGTGAGATCAGCAGGTGAGATCAGCAGGCTTGGACAGGGCTTGGAGCACCCTGGGGTGGTGGGAGGTGTCCCTGCCCATGGCAAGGGTGGCACTGGATGGGCTTTGAGGTTCCCTCCCAGCCCAAACCACTCAGGGAATTCCCGATTCTCTAAATTCTTGTTTAAAATACATCCACGACAGGCCACCACCAGGGTCACTGCATGGTTCAATCGCACTTTTTCAACCTCAAACCGTGCTCCTGGGGCATGTTTCCCTGGTGCAGGGCTGGGGGCTGTGCCAGAGGCGCTGGGACAGGGCCAGTGTGGGACTGGGGAGCCTGGAAGGGGCAGCAGCAGCCCCTGAAGCGAGGGAGGATGGCAGAGCAGGGGTGGCAGCCCCAAGGATGCTTTGGGGAAGGCAGGGGGAGAGGCAGGACTGGCTCTGTGCCCTAAGGCAGGCCCTGCTCATCACCTGGCAGGGCAGGGCTGCAGAATCCTGTCCCAAACCGTGCCCAGAGCAGGCAGGATTCAGCCAGAGCTGTTCCCAACCCAGCAGAGAGCAGCTGGGACTCCTCATCCTCCTTCCTTCCCCTGAGTCACAGCCACGAGCTCCCGTGGCCGTGCCCAATCTCAGTGGGAAATGGCTTTTTCCAAGCAAATCATTTACCAGTTTCCTCCTTGGGTTTTTTTTTTTCCCTATTTTTTTCCAGAGAGAAAAAACCCTCAACCCATTTAGGAGCTGGAGGTGTTTTCCTTGTTTGCCATTAAAAAATCCTGTTGCCAGGTGCAGATGGCCACATTTAGGAGTCTGTGGAGGTCTGGCATGCCCCCCATGCTAATTCCATGCACAGGTGGGGGGGAGCTTTCTTCTGGCTCAGGTTCAGGCAAATATCCAGTGGCCAAAGGGAGGGAAAGGTGTGGGATTGAGGATTGGAACATCTGGAGCAGAGCCAAGCACAGTGAAACACAAGGTGAAGTTTGAAGGAGAACATCTCAGAGGGATGGAGGGGGAAAAGGGGATTCCAACGGGAAGCAGAAGCACAAAGGAGGCTCCCAGTGTCCTTCTTTCAGGTGCTGGTGGGGTTGGGGAACAGGAAAAAATGTGGGGTCAGAGAGGGGCACAAAGGCCAGCACTGGATCAAACCCGGGCCAGCTGCACCCCCAGCCAAACCTCCTCTGTGGGCACCACAGATTCCAGAGGTTAATGAATTAAAACCCGAATTTCAGCAGTAGCAGCAGAGTCAGGCTCCCAAGCCAGGCCAGAATCCTGAATTTTCACCCTCCCCATTCAGGGACGGTGCCACTCCCTGAGCTCCCATCCCTGGCAGTGCCCAAGGCTGGGCTGGACAGGGCTTGGAGCAGCCTGGGACAGTGGGAGGTGTCCCTGGATGGGATTTAACCCAACCCAAACCAGCCCAGGACCCTGTGACCCTCACCTCCCCATCACTGGATGCAGCCTGAGCTGCCAAACCGGGGCTGGGGGCAGCAGGTCCTGCTGGAGCCAGCACCCACATTCTGGGTGAAAACCCCCCTGTTTTCAGCAAAACCCCGGGCAGCAGGAGCAGAAAGGAGCTCGGGCAGGGCCGGCCCCAGCGCAGCAGAGCCGCACCCAGCCCCGCTCATCTCTCATCATCTGCGGTGCACATGCAGGAGCCGGCACAGGGCAGGGCTGGGACGGCTCCGGAGCCGGGAGGGCGTGGGGCACGCTCGGCTCCACAGCCCGGGGCTGCAATTCCTCCCGTTCCAGCAATCTGGGATTGCCCGCACACCGTGGGGATCTGCCCCGGACTGCAATTCCTCCCGATCCAGCAACCCGGGATTGCCCGCACACCATCGGGATCTGCCCCGGGCTGCAATTCCTCCCGATCCAGCAATCTGGGATTGCCCGCACACCGTGGGGATCTGCCCCGGACTGCAATTCCTCCCGATCCAGCAACCCGGGATTGCCCGCACACCATCGGGATCTGCCCCGGGCTGCAATTCCTCCCGTTCCAGCAATCTGGGATTGCCCGCACACCGTGGGGATCTGCCCCGGGCTGCAATTCCTCCCGTTCCAGCAACCCGGGATTGCCCGCACACCATGGGGATCTGCCCCGGGTCAATTCCTCGTGTTCCAGCAACCCTCCCAGAGCATCCGTGTCCCTTGTGCCAGCCCCATCTTTGCCTCTCACGGCTGTCGGAGCTCCTCGGAGCATCCTGTGCCTCCCCAGAGCATCCCTGTCTCTTGTGCCAGCCCCATCTTTGCCTCTCGTGGCTGTCAGATCATCCTCCTCCTCCCCAGAGCACCCAGGACTGCCCGGTGGGGTCTCAGGGGGCTCCTCAGAGCCAGGAGTGTCCCCACCCCAGGCAGCCCCGAGCACAGAGCAGGACCAGCCCCCCCAGCCCCCCTCGGCCATTCCTAACCTCAGATCTTGGGCGTTATTAACAGCACACGTGTGGCTCTGGCCTCCCCTGGAGGGACAACATCTGGGGCAGAACATCTGGGGGACATTCATCACGGCCACCGCGGGCCGCCCCCGGCCGGGGATGGGTCACATCTGAGCGCTTGATGTGGAGTCATTAGCATCACAGACTTCCAGCCCAATTACTCGACAGATGAAATCAAGACCCGCTGGCCTCATTGTTCACATCTGGAGCCGCAAACGGCCCCAGCCCCGGCGCTGCCAGCGCTGCCTTCATCTGGAGGTGCTTTCCCCCAGCCTGGCACACGGGAACGCATCAAACGCGGCCTGAGAAGGAGCCCTGGCCCCCAGCTCGGCCCCTCGGAGAGGAGGAGATGCCCATTGCCCATCAGAACCCAGGACATCCCTCTGGCTGTCCTGAGCAGCCCAGACCCTGCCAGGGGGCTCAGAGACCCTGGCACAGAGCCCAGGATGCCCCTGTGGTTTGGATTATGACCCGTGGCGCAAGTGACCAACCTTGTATGAAGATCAGCAGGCCACAACAGTTTAGGTAGAATAATAGTGAAGTTATCACGGGGTGGAAAAGGAGATTTTGGGGTTTAGGAGGCAAGATGGAGGAATCTGGGCGTGTCCAGCCTTTCTCCTTCTTCTTGGCCTCCATCTTCTGCTGTGATGGTGGCACTTTTGGATTGGTTTTGAGTAGAAGCTCACTGTCTAACACAGGTGATAGGAATTGGGAAGTTATGGTCAATATTGTACAGGTAGTTTTTAGTATAAAGACATAACACCACCCCAGGGGCAAGCAGAGTGCCTGGAACTGTCCTGCTGAGCTGACCTCGGCAGGCCAGGAGAAAATTTTTTATAGATAAGATAAAATAAACGACCTTGAGACCGAGAAATGAAGAGCCCTGACTCCTTCGAGCGCCGGGCTGGGAAAAGAGACTTTCCAACTTTTCTCGGGGTCACTCTGGCCAACAAGAGATCCCGACAATTTCCCATCCCATGAACCCCACGGGAGGTTCCCTCTCCCGGCCACCCCAAGCCCAGGCGGGTCCCACCCCAAACCTGTTTGCAGCTCCAGTTTTGCAACCGAACCGCTGCGATTTCCCCCGACTGATTTCGCACAAAGGAGCAATTATGCTTCGTTTCTTACCCATTAACACATCGCGTTTGCTTTAGGAGGGGAATAAAAGGAATTGCATCAGAAATATTTGAGGTGCTGAAGTCAGCACGCAGGTGTTGGGTGACTCTGCCAGCGCCAGCCCGAGCAGAAAACCCCTAATCCCGGTGATTACGGCAATAAACACAGGCTGGGGATGGGGCTCCCACCTCGGGCAGCCCCCGCGCTCGGCCCGGCCCTGGAGCTCTCGGTTGGGAGTGGAGAAGTTCATTTTCCTCCCGTGTGCCTCGCTTTGCTCCGCTGGGGGAGCGGCTCCAGGGCGGGATGGGAACCGGGGATCCCCGGGGGCAGAGCGGGGCTGGCCCTGGGTGCTGCAGGAGCATCGGCCCCTGGGCACTGTTCTGGTGTGCTCACGGTGTTTGCCTGGCATGAAGGATGTCCATCCATCCATCCATCCGTCCGTCCGTCCGTCCCTCAGCACAGCCCAGCAGGGACCAGGCAGTGCCCTGGAGGCAGGCACCGAGCAGCAGGAGGAATTTGGGTTTCTTTTTCCCTCCCCTCTAACCCATCTGTCCTTAATTTCTTTGGGGGTTTCACTCCGAATTCTTCAGATTCTGCAGCAAATGCTTTGCAGTCCTCGGCCCCTGGGCTCTGCCCAGCTCGGAGCGGCGGGGAGGGAAAACCCCAGCCCCGCACAGTCACCAGCAGTAACACATCTCCAGGGGTTATTTCTCGTTCCGTGGGGGTTTTTTTGGTTGATTGTTTGCCGTTCCATCCCTCTCCCTGCTCTGGGGGCTGTGCCAGCCCGTCCCTCCGTGCCCAGCGGGGCACAATGGATTTGGTGGCAGGCGACACCAGACCCTGCTCCAGCCCGCCCGGAGGGGGATGTGGCCTTGCCAGAGCTCCGCTGGGCGGTGTTTCCCTCTCCTCGTAGCATCCATCCCCTCGTTTTGCCCTAATTTTGCCATTCCGAGGTGGCGGCTCCGGAGCAGGGGCGCACGGGCAGCGCAGCCGGCCCGCGGTACCCCGCAGTCTCTGCTAATTAGCCGCTAATTTTACAGCCTGATTTATGGTTTGCGGTCACTGGAGCTTCCCCGGGGGCTGCGGCAGAGCTGTCCCGGGCAGAGCAGGACCCCGGTGCCAGCCGAGCTGTTGCCCCAGTGAAATAGAGATTTTTGGACTTCACTGGAATTAGCAAGATGAACGAAGCGTTTGAAGTTTAGCCCGTAGAACATTGTGTTGAATTTTAACCTTTTTACTTAAGAAACCTCTGCCATGGTACAGAGGGCGTAGGAAAATGCAAATTTCTGAAGCTTCTTGCATAAAGAACAATACCAGAGAAGACCAAGGGATGCAAAGAGCTCAGATAAAGGGACTCCTCTGTCTGACGCTAGGAACAGCCTGGGAGGGCACTCACAGCCTGGCCGAGGCTGAGCTCAGGTGCTCACAGCTCCCTTTGGATGCTCCAAAATATCCCCCCCGTTCCCCACCACGCTGCACAAACCTCGGTGAAAGCAATCCTGCCCTACCAGCGACCCACAGAGAAGATCTATTTGAGCCAAATTTGGGGATTTAAACGCTGCCTTGGGTTACCAGGAGAGCACAGTTCCTCCCCGGAGCCTCGGTCCAAGCCCCAGGTTTGATGAGCATCAGGACCCGGCTCTGGCCTCAGAGGGAGAAATGAAACAAATACCTGACATAGAAACAAATACCTGACATGGAATCAAATATCTGACATATTTGGGCGACTCACACACGTGAGCAGCCGCGATTGAAGGCAGGATCCGTCTCGCCCCTCGGCGGGAATTGGCAAATCCCAGCCCCTGCTCGGCCCCGTTTTGTCCCGCCTGGCACCGCCCCTGACCCCTCACACCTGGGCCCACGCTGTTGGGAAGGATGAAGGTTTGACAAGGAAGTCTCACAGATATTTGTGCTCGGCAGAAAGATTTTTTGAATGCAGAATGTGAAGAAGAATGGAAATGAAAGCAAGTTTTGATGTAGAAGAAAAGAATTGCTGAGCCAGTCTGGCTGGATAACCAAGGAGGCAAAGGGTGTGTTGGTTAGAAGGGGTTTTTATGGCTCAGAGCAAAGGATAAACCCACCCCAAACAAGAAGATGTTTTTACCAAGCAGGAAGAGAGCACAGGCAAAGCTGCAAGGAGGAAAAAAGGTCTCAGAATTTTCTACTGCAAGAAACCTGAAAAACAACTTCTGGCTTAAATGTGATGTACTGACTGTTAGTGATTGGAGAACAGTAACATGAATATGGGAATTACAGTAGTTATGATAGGCTATAGATAATAGTTATGGTATAGATTGGTTCTACTGTATGAAGATGCTCAGCAAAGAAAAGTATAGAATGCATTGTAACCAAAAGAAAAGTCTATAATGCATTGTAACCAAAATAAAAGTATAGAATGCAATGTAACCAAAACCAAAGGGTCTCCAGGCCTGCCTGCAGCTGGAGCTGACAGCTGTGGGCACAGCTCTGTCACCCACAGCCCTGGACTGCTGTAACACCTTGTATACAATAAACTGCATTTTGGATACAATAAACTGCATTTTGGAGAGCCCCTGGAGTCCTGCATCTCTCATTTCAGCTCTTACACACAAACCCTGCCCCTTTCCAGCCAGAATTCCCAGGAAACCAGCTCAGCTCTGTCCCAGGTTTAGCTCACCCCATGCCTGGACAGACGGACGGACAGACAGACAGAGAGGGGCAGCACCTCCTGCCTGGCTCACACCCCTGCCAGAGCCTCGGTGCTCCACCCAGCGGGGCCAGCGGTTGAAATTAATCCGAGATTAACTGATTTGGAGCCCAGCTTTGGGCGGGATGCTGCAGGGTTGGGTTCAAAGCAGGGAAGTTGATTTCCAGCAGAGCTGGCAGCAACAGCCCCGGCCATAAAATCCCAAGACGTCAGAGGGGAACAAAGATAGACTGTGATGCAGAAAAGATGCTCAAATTTAAAATAATCTGGGAGGAATGAGCACAGCCCTGCAGACACATGGCCCCATCATCGCTCCCAAGTGCAGCTTTTCCTCTTTAAATAAACTCCACCACATTCCCTCCTGGTGCCTTTCAAATCTTTATTTTCCGCCTAACAATGACGCAGTTTAAACTCCCTGCACCTTCCCAGGTGCTCTGGGAAGCTCCCACCTCATCCCAAACATAACTTGGAGATGAGCTCTGAGCACCCAGAGCAGACGTGGGCTCTGCAGGCATTCCTGGCAGGCTTCCCACAGCTCCCCTGCTCCTGAAATGAGAGGATCAAACCACAACAGCCCCTGCATCTGAATTCAAACGGGGCTGTTTGAATAATATTATCCATATAGGAGAGCATAATGTTATCCATAGCCATATGACCCATGCAAGTCCAATCATCAGCCTCCACTATCCTCTATTTGTGCTCAGGCTAATTGAATTAGATGAACTCCGGGCTGGAGGAGGAGCAGAGCCTGCCCTCACAGCCCCTGGGTTTATTCTCATTTATCCTTCTGGCAAACGCCAGCGGGGCTTCCATCAGAGCAGTTGGGTCCTGGGCTGTTTCCACCTGCCCTGGGTGGGAATTCTGTGGGGTTTTTGGGAATGTTACTCTCCATTAAATGGTTTTTATTCCTGTAAAATTTTTGGGAATGTTACTCTCTATTAAATGGTTTTTATTCCTATAACATTTTGGGAATGTTACTCTCTATTAAACAGTTTTTATTCTACAAAGTGGTTTTTGTTTCATTTTTATTATTTTATTTTATTTGGGTGGGAATTCCTTGGGGGTTTTGGGAATGGTGGTGTGGAAGGGGTGGTGGATCCAGTGCAAAGGCTCCCTCTGGAGCTGGGGGGCAGAGCCCCATGGGGCTGGGGCAGTGCCAGGCTGGGGTGGCGGTGCCCAGGGTGACACCAGTGACACAGGGGGTGGCACCAGGGACAGCAGCAGCCTCCCTCTGCAGGGCAGGACCCAGCCTCACCTCTGTCTGCTGGAGAGTGCCAGAACTCAGCACATCCCTCTGGGTGTCCAGAGTTACCAAGGACCTCGTCAGGGGGCTCAGAGACCCTGGCACACAGCCCAGGGCACCTGGGGGTTTGATTGTGACCCCTGGAGCGAGTTGCCAGCTTTGTATGAGGACCTGAAAGTCACCCAGGTTTGAATGGTGTAATAACAGAATAATCACAGGGTGAAAAATGCAGATTTTAGGATTTTTGGTATGGGGGTTATGGGGACAAGATGGAGGAATCTGGGTGTGTCTCGTCCTTCTTTCTTCTTGTTGTTCTCCATTTTCTGCAGTGATGTTGGCACTTTGGGGTTGGTTTAGAGTAGAAGTGCACTGTCTAACACAGGTGATGGGTATTGGGAATTCAGTGTCAATATGTTCTATGTAGTTTGCAGTATAAAAGGACAACACCACCCCAGGGGCGGTCACAGTGCCTGTGGCTGCCCTGCTGAGCAGACCTCGGCTGGGCAGAAAGAAAATTTTATAGATAAGAATTAACAAACAACCTCAAGAGCGAAAAGTGAAGATCCAGACTCGTTCTTCAGCCGCACGGGCCAAAGCAGAGACAGAAGCAGAGACATCCTGCCCATCTCAGGGCAGCAATTATCAAACAGCAACCCGAGAGTGCAGGATCCATTCCTTGGTGCCATCCCTGCTGTCCCCAACCTGTGAGGGCACAGCCAGGGAGGGAGGGAGGGCACAGCACCCCCAAAATCCAGCCCAGCCAAGGGGGCTCCATGAGGGACAGGACAGAGGGGTGGGTGGGGAAGGAGAGCACCCCACCCTCCCTGATGTCATCACGACAAAATTAATCCAAAAACTTCGGGCAGGAGGCTCCAATAAGCCCAGAGGACCCTGCCAAAAGCCGCACTCCCCGTGTCCAAGAGCACAAAAGCTGGACATGTAAGACATGCAGAAAGCACTGTTAGGGCAGGCCAGTGCCAGCCAGCAAATCTGCAACAGTGGGAACATGAAATATTAATCACTGCTGCATAAAACAATAGGAAAAAGCTGCCTTTTGGGGCAGCCATCCATCCTCACTCAGCAGGGAACATCAAGAGACGCTAATGCCGTGCAGGTTCTGCTTAAAGATCCTCCTGCCCCGATGGTCACGCGAGGAGCACTCGCTTTGAAGTCGAAAATAGACTGTAAATGTCTTTTGTGCGAGATGAAACATGATAAGACATGAAACCGGGAGGCTAAACTGTACTTAATCACGGCGGCTTTACAAGCAACAAATCATTGCTGCAGACAGTCCGGGGGATCGTTTGAACGAGCAGCACGTGGGGAGAGAGCCCCGGAGGGCAGCGCCCTCCCCAGAGGGGGTTTGGGGTGGTGGCACACCGGGGTGGCCACGGGAGCGGCCACGGGGTGGGATGGGGCTGATGTGGGGCTGGGATGGTGCTCATGGGGCTGGGATGGTGCTCATGGGGCTGGGATGGGTCTCACGGGGCTGGGATGGGGCTGGGATGGGGCTCATGGGGCTGGGATGGGGCTCATGGGGCTGGGATGGGGCTCACAGGGCTGGGATGGGGCTCATGGGGTTGGGATGGGGCTCACAGGGCTGGGATGGGGCTCATGGGGCTCATGGGGCTTGGATGGAGCTCACAGGGCTGGGATGGGGCTGGGATGGGGCTCATAGGGCTGGGATGGGGCTCACGGGGCTGGGATGGGGCTGGGATGGGGCTCATGGGGCTGGGATGGGGCTGGGATGGGGCTCATGGGGCTGGGATGGGGCTCATGGGGCTGGGATGGGGCTCACAGGGCTGGGATGGGGCTCATGGGGTTGGGATGGGGCTCACAGGGCTGGGATGGGGCTCATGGGGCTCATGGGGCTTGGATGGAGCTCACAGGGCTGGGATGGGGCTGGGATGGGGCTCATAGGGCTGGGATGGGGCTCACGGGGCTGGGATGGGGCTGGGATGGGGCTCATGGGGCTGGGATGGGGCTGGGATGGGGCTCATGGGGCTGGGATGGGGCTCATGGGGCTGGGATGGGGCTGGGATGGGGCTCACGGGGCTGGGATGGGGCTCACAGGGCTGGGATGGGGCTCATGGGGCTCACAGGGCTGGGATGGTGCTCACAGGGCTGGGATGGGGCTCATGGGGCTGGGATGGGGCTCACAGGGCTGGAATGGGGCTGGGATGGGGCTCACAGGGCTGGGATGGGGCTCACAGGGCTGGGATGGGGCTCATGGGGCTCACAGGGCTGGGATGGTGCTCACAGGGCTGGGATGGGGCTCATGGGGCTGGGATGGTGCTCATGGGGCTGGGATGGGGCTCATGGGGCTGGGATGGGGCTCATGGGGCTGGGTCAGGCTCATGGGGCTGGATTCATATTGGCAGGGCTGGAGTGATGCTCTCAAGACTGGATTGGTGCTGGCAGGGCTGGAGTGATGCTGGCACAGCCTGGAACATTCTCTGTCACTGTTGAGTCAGGGATGGAAAGAAACTTCAGTCTTCAGAAAGTGAATAAAAACATTTAATAGAGAGTAACACACCTTTTTGTAATGCATCTCACTAAACTGAGACTTGATTAGTCTCAAAGTAAAAACTTCTCACACTGTTAGTGAATTATGAATAACACACTCTAAGAAATCCTATCCATAAACAACAATTACAAAAAGAGAGGTAATAATTGCTTTATTTTCTTTAAGGCCTGAGAGAAATGATCTCTGTTCCTTCTTCAGCTAAACTGAGAATATCCCCAGTCCTCCCTGGCGAGCCCCTCCAGGGCCATGGGGTGAGGTGGTTTGGGGTGGTTTGGAGCAGGGAGGGCAGCAGAGCTGTGACAGCCCCGTGCTGGCTCTGTCCCATGGCACAGGGGGGTCAGGGCCACCCCAGACAGCTCCTGGGACACCCACAAGGGAGCCTCCCCCAAAAACCTGGGACGGCTTGGGATGAGCAGGGAGCCTGTGGTGGGCGCGGCTCTCCAGGCCTGGAATCACGGATTAGGTAAGGTTGGAAAGGAACCTTAAACTCATCGAGTCCAACCAGCAGCACCACCGTGCTCACAGCTCACTCCAGCTCCTCCAGGGCCGCTGAGTCCCCAGCCAGTTCCAGGGCGTTAAAATCTTTTCCACAGAAAAGTTTTTCCTCTGATCCCACCTAAAGCTCCCTGTGCTGCCCTGTGCAGGCGGTGCCGAGCACAGGAACACGCCTGGGACAGGTATTTCCCACCTGGGACAGGTATTTCCCACCTGGGACAGGTATTTCCCACATCAAAAATGAAGCTGGTGATTCCAGGAGATGCTCACTTGGGAGCAGGAGATAAAACCCCAAAGCAAGTGTCGAAGCACGACTGATTAACAGCTAAACCCTCACTAATTGCCTTAAAAAGTCACATCTCAACAGCCAGGGAAGGGAAAAAAAAAAAGGATTAAAATTTTCCTCGGGCTAAACATTTTTGCGGCGTGCTCAGACTCGCTCTGGGTGTCTCCAGCGTTATCTCCCTAATTAACACACGCCACAGAGCCCAAACAAATAAATTTCCCCACCTTGTGGCTCTGGGAGGTTCAGTCGGATTAACCAGACCTGGGGAAGGGATCGGACAGGGCCAGCGAGGGGGAATAAACTGGAATAAACTGGAATAAATAAACCCTGGATTCTCTGCAGCTGGAGGTGCTGGGACAGGTGAGGTGAGGGGAGGCTCCTCTCCTCCTGCCAGCCCCAGGAAATCGTGATGGGGTAGGATATTTTTTAATTTCCATCCCTTTATTTCCCATAATTATCACAACACCTGCATTTTCACAGCCCCAAAAAGAACCTAGATAATCCCTCTGAAGCAAACTGGTGCCAAAGGCCACCAAAGGCATGGGAGCTGGCACAGCTTGGCATGAAGGCAATGTCTGCTGGGAATGATGGTGCCAGAGCATCCCAAATCAGGCTGTGCTCCTGTCCACAAGGATGTGTAACCCCCCAAAAGTGCTGCTTTGGGGTCCTGGTCTTTTGGAGCAGGAAAACCCGTGGATCAGAGGATAAATAAAATTAAATCAATAAAATAAATATAAAATAATAAATAAAATTAAGTAAAATAAATAATAAAAAATATATAAAATAACTAATAAAATAAAGATAAATATAAAATAATAAATAAAATTAAATAAAAAAACTAATAAAATAAAGATAAATATAAAATAATAAATAAAATAAAGTAAAATAAGTATTAAACAAATAAAATAAATTCATAAATAAAATAACTAATAAAGGTAAATATAAAATAAATAAAATTAAGCAAAATAAATAATAAATAAATAAAATAAAATCATAAATTAAACAACTAATAAAATAAAGATAAAATAAATTAATAAAGAAAATGAAATCAAATCACAGAAATATGGAAGGAGCCATCCCTTCTGGGATCAGGGCTGAGAGTTCCAGGGGTGCAGGAGGAGCGGGAGCAGCCAGGCACCGGCTCCAAGGAGCAGCGGTAATTGGAGCTTCCGAGTGCCTCCAGGTCATCTGCCTTTTCCTCGGATAACATCATTTCTATGGGGCTTGTTGTCTTATTAGAGAATTAATCTAAATCTCGGCTCTGGATGCTGCGCCGGCGGCTGGAGCCGTCCCGGGGAGGGTCAGGGGCAGGTCCCGTGCGTGGCATGCGGGGGGAAAAAAGCAGCAAAACTCCAAAGGGAGGTCAGCTGGAGGCTACGGGGGAGGAAATGAGCGATTTCTTAAACAATCAGGGAAGTTTGCGTCGGCCTGGAAGCGTAATTTAATTTGTGTCGTTAAAGCCGGGCTGGGGCGGCTGCGCCCGACCAAGGAAAATCCTCTCGATAAGGCACAATTGTCATTAGTGGGATAATGAAAGGAGGGGGAACGGCACGGGGAATGTCCGGGCCGTGGAGTGAGGGGGGAAAAGCGGAATTCCGAGTGCCCCGGGGTCCCGGGAGGGGACCCAGTGTGTGCCCAGGGCTGAGGGAGCTCGGGGAGATGGGATGGGATAATGGGGTGGGATAATGGGGTGGGATAATGGGGTGGGATAATGGGATGATGGGATGGGATGATGGGATGGATGGGATCCCTCCTGCGGGATTGCATCCTGAATCCTCAGCACCAGGCGCTGCCTGGAGCTCTCCACCCTCAGGACTTCAAGATTCCTGCTAAAATCCCATCTCCAGCCAGATTTCCATGACAATGCCCCACCGCTATTTAAACCATCCCCGGGGGAGCGGGGGTTGGCTCCGGGGATATTTCCTTGTTGCTCCAGGGGTGGATGCAGGGATCCCACAGGAGCATCCTCCTCCTTCCCTGCCCTCCTGGAAGGGTTGGGAAAGGCACTGGCACCCTCCCGTGCCCGCATCCACAAACTGCAAGGCAGCCTGGAATCCCGGCTGGATCCGCTGTGGGCAGGGCAGGGATGGAGCAATCCCTGCTGGATCCCCCTGGCAGAGCTGCAGGGCAGGGATGGATGGGATGGAGCAATCCCTGCTGGATCCGCTGTGGGCAGGGCAGGGATGGAGCAATCCCGGCTGGATCCCCCTGGCAGAGCTGCCCACGGTGGGGAGGGAGCTTTGCCATCCCCTCATCACTGGCACTCCCAAGGTTTCCTCCCATTGCAGCATCCAAAAATCCCTTCCTGCCACCCTTCCAGGGCTCAGGTGGATGTTGCCTGACCTGGAGAATCCTGGGATGGTTTGGGATGGAAGGGACCTCAGAGCCCACCCAGTGCCACCCCTGCCATGGCAGGGACACCTCCCACTGTCCCAGGCTGCTCCAAGCCCTGTCCAGCCTGGCCTTGGGCACTGCCAGGGATCCAGGGGCAGCCACAGCTGCTCTGGGCACCTGTGCCAGGGCTTCCCAGGGAAGAATTCCCCCTAAATGCCTGAAAATCCAAGGATTAATCAATCCTGATTAATCAACCAGGCAGACTGAACCTTCAGACTGGAACTTGGTGAATAATTAGAGCTGGAGGTTGACCCGAGCTGAGGGCAATGTGGGCAGAGCTGGCGCTGGCTCCTGAGCTCCAGAGGGGACTTCACCCCCTTGGAGCAGGGAACTGGAGCCTAGCAAAGCCCAGCTCAAGCCTCCAGGGATCCAGGATCCAGCTCCAAAGGGGTGAAGATCCCCTGTGAGACTCAGGGTTGTGGCTTCCAGTCCTGCAGACTTTGTGCAGGGAAGTTCTGGTGAGAAACTCGGCCCAGAAAATCCTGACAGCCCAGGAAGTACCAAGAACACCCTTGGGACAAGCTCAAACTGGCTTCATTTGGGGAAAAGTGCTAAGAGGAGTGAAATGAAACCTTCCCAGGGCAGCTTTGGCTCTGGGAATGCCCCAACCCCCTTTCCAATGGCAGACCTGGGGAATGGGGAGAGATTCCAGGTAAAAGCACACACCTCCCATCCCCACAGGCTCCCCAGCCCCCAGCCAGGGAGCAGAGGAGGAACCCAGGGCTCTGGGATGCCATTCCCAGCGTGTTCAACACTCCAACACAGTGAATCAGTGCTTTATTTCAGCATGGAGAGGTCCAGCAGTGAGCTCCAGGGAATGAGCTGGGGTGGCAAACCTCCCCTGGTGCCCTCAGATCTGTGGGATTGAGGGAAAACACGGGGAGAGAAAAGGCCCCAAGGTGTCCCCGAGTGCAGCCGCACCCACAGTGCAGCCCCCTAAACCCCACGGGTCAGCAGCAGCCCCTTCCCTCATCAAAGATCCTGGTGGATCCATTCCAGAGGAGGATCTGGCTCCTGGGACAGGCAGGGGAGGCCAGGAATGAGGCACTGGATTCAGGAGAATGAGTGTGGCAGCCCTTGGA
Source organism: Molothrus aeneus (assembly GCF_037042795.1). Classification (NCBI taxonomy): domain Eukaryota; kingdom Metazoa; phylum Chordata; class Aves; order Passeriformes; family Icteridae; genus Molothrus; species Molothrus aeneus. The sequence goes on from NC_089661.1 coordinate 15,133,885, forward strand.
AGCGCTGAGGCGGCGCAGCCACAATTCCCAGAGCCTGAGCGGTGCCAAGGGCAGCCCCTGGGCCCAATTCCAGCTGCCTCCCACAGGGCAGGGCCAGCAGGACCCTGAGTGCCCCTGGAACTGATTGCACAGTGCTGAGTCAGGGGTAAGGCCAGGGCAGGGTCGAGGACAGCGCTGTGGAAGCGTCCCTGCAGGGTGGGAGGTGGGCAGGGGGGGAAAACACCTGGATGCTGCCAGTGGGACCATCAAACATCCCTGCCCCAGCACCCTGGCAGGGTTTATATGGGGCACTTCATAGCATGATCCCAGAATAGCTCCAGGGATTAACCCCGAGCCTGAGCCCAGCTAATCCTGCCTGAGTGCCTGGGAGTGCCAGCAGAGCCTGCCTGGGCTGCAGCAGTGCCTGCCTGGCTCTGGACACTGTCAGAGCAAAGATCCAGAGCTCAGCACAGGCACAGCAGCTCCTGGGATGGAGCTGGAACAGCCCCAGGGGGAACGGGGCCAGGGAAACCAGGGGGAACTGTGAGAGGGAAATCAGGAGAGAACCAGGACAGGGAAACCAGGGGGAACCGTGACAGAGAAATCTAGGGGAACAACAACAGGGAAAACTGACAGGGAAATCAGGGACTAAAACCTTGACAGGGATATCAAGGGGAAACCGTAACCAGGAAATCAGGGAATAAAACCTTGACAGGAAAATCAGGGAATAAAACCTTGACAGGGAAATCAAGGGGAAACTGTGACCAGGAAATCAGGGGAAACTCGGAGCAGGAGCTTCCTTGGGGTTGCTCCTGCTGTGCGTCCCCTTAGCAGGTCAGTGCATCCCAAAGAGTGGAGGCAGGATTAGCCCAGGGCAGTGGCAGGTGCAGCAGCTCACTTACTTCTCCTTCAGGTCAGCTTTACCTAAAAACAGGGGAGGAGCAATGAGGGCTCGTGTTTCTTCCTCCAGAACCAGCAGCCCTTTTTATTTGGGGGTTTTGCTACACAACATCCCCACCACCACAGCCTGACCAGCAGGACAGCAGCTCATGGCTGTGCTGAGGCCTCTCCTCAACACTTTTTCCCTTGGCAGCTTCCCCAGGGAGTGCCCAGCAATCTCCCCCAGCCCCTCAGTGCCAGCACAGAGGCTCCCCGCCCTCGCTTTGCACCCCCAGAGAAACCCCCAAAACTCAGCCACCCCTCAAATCCACAGAGTCCCTGGGTGCTGGTCAGAGCCAGGAGCTCCAGATGAGCTCGAGGAGCCTTGAGCTGGGCAGAGTGATCCAGATTTACCCCAGGAGCAGCTCCCTGGCCTTATCAGCACAGCCAGAGCCACCCTGCTTCAAGCAGTGCAGCACTCACAGCGTGCCCAAGAACAACTCCCCGGGCTGGGCCAGGGGCCAAAGCCACGCCGGTACCTTTGGGGAGGAACTTCAGCGAGCTGCTGAATATTCAGAAGCGGGACTGGCCCCTCTTGGGGCCATCGTTGAGGAACTCGTGGCCCAGCCCGTTGCCACACTTGCCACAGGTCACCTGGGGAAGCAAAGGAGGGGTTGGCAGCAATCCGGGGCTCACGGAGAGTGAGTGTTCGGGGGTGCTTTGGTCACACCCCGAGGGTTCGGGCTCCGCACCTTTAACGCCCCCGGGCGCTCCTCGCGCTTGGCCACGCTGTCCCCCCGCAGGGTCTCGGTGAACGCCGGCCATGGCGATGAGTGCTCGTACTTGGCACGGCTGGAGAAAAGCTCATGGCCACACTTGGCACACACGTAAATACCTGCGGGGAGGGCACGGCAGGGACAGCACGGGGACAGGTCAGCGAGGGGACACGGGACACCCGCGGGGCTCTGCCCAAGCGGGGCACTGACAGCTGCGGCTGCCGGACCCCGGGCACCCCCAGGGCACCCCCAGGGGGGCATCCGCAGGGCACCCCCAGCACACCCTCAGCACACCCCCAGGGAACCCCCAGGGCATCCCCAGGGAACCCCCAGGGCACCCCCAGGGCAGGATCCCCACCAGGGACGGAACCCCCGAGTCCCTGTCGGGACCCCCTTCCCCATCGGGGAGGATTCCCCCACCCCAACAAGGACCGCGAAGGGGGGACCCCCTCCCGGACCCACGATGCTCCGCAGAAGGAAACCCCCAAACCCCCCTCAAACCGCTCCCCCGGGGGGTTCCGCCTTGCCGGGTGACCCCCCCTGCCCGCCCCGCTGGGACCCCCCGGCCGCACCCCCGGAGCCCGCGGGGAGCCGCCCTCACCCGGCTGGAAGTGGTCCTTGAACACCTCTCCCCCCAGGAAGGAGCAGAAGGACATGGCTGCGCCCGCTGCCCTGCCCGGCCCGTTCCGTTCCGTTCTGTTCCGTTCCGTTCTGTTCCGTTCCGCTGGCCCGGCCGCGCCCCCGCCACGCCCCTCTCTGGGCCACCCCCCCTGTCCCTCCCCGCCACCGGGCCACCCCCGTGTCCCTCCCCTGTCGGTGCCACCCCCGGTCCCTCCCCGGTCCCTCCCCGGTCCCGCCCCTGAGGCCCCGCCCCGCCGCCCGCAGAGGGCGCTGCGGGCCCGGCGGTCCCGGGGTGCTCCCGGTACCAGGGGGACCCCGCTCCGAACCCCCCGTTCATCCCCCGGGAGCCCCGGCCCGGCCCGCAGCCCCCGCGCGGGGTCCCCGTGGCGGCGGCGGAGCGGGGGCAGCCCCGGCGGGGGCGCGGGGGGGCGCGGGGCGGAGCGCGGAGCCCGCTCGGGGCTGCGGATGCTCCGTCCGGCACCGCCGGTGGCAGCGGGGCGGGCGCCAGCCCGGCTCTGGGCGTCTGTAACGGGCAGCGGGACCGCGACGGAGCCGCCGGTACCGGCTCTTCAACGGCGGTACCGCCACCGGTACCGGCAGCGCTCCGGCCCTGCTATCCCGGCACCGGCATCAGTCCTTGGATCCCGGCACCAGGACCGAGCGGCCTCACTGACACCGGCACCGTCACTGACACCGGCACCGGCTCTTCTTCCCCAGCACAAGGTCCGGTGTCCCCGGCACCGGGACTGACCCCTCGTTATCCTCCCCCGGCACTGGGACCACTCCGATTCCCCGGCACTGCTCGTCCTTCTCCTCCACCGGCACCGACCGACCCTTCCCGGCTCCCCGGGCCCCCCCCTGCCGCAGGTACCGGCGCTGCGGGGCCCGGGGCGGGCGGCGGGGCCGGGCAGCCCCGGTTTCCCCAGCAGGACTGGGGGCGGTTGGGACCGGGGGTCCCTCAGGCGCTCCCGGGCTCTGGGGATGGTGCGGGAACAGCAGGGACCACCCCGTCCCGGGATTGGTGCGGGCACAGCAGGGACCACCCCGTCCCGGGAGCGCAGAGCGGGGCCCCCGGGGGATGCGGGCTCTGACCGGGGCCCGTGGTGGGCGCGGGGGTCCCGGGAGGAGGAGGTGACAGCCCGGCGTGTGGCAAGGTGAGGGCTCTGAAGGTGAACCTGGGCAGGTTCCAAAGGGGCTGAGCTGCTGCAGCTTCCTTCTCCTTCCAGAGATCAGCAGCACAAATCCCTGCTCGGGGACTTCATCCAAAACCTCTCACCGGGGTGAGTCCCCGGGCTTGGGCTCTGCTGGGAGCGGCGCCTTCCTTGGCGCAAGAGGAAGAAATTTTGGTGCCTTTTGGCCAAAACTCGGCTCTGGCTCCGCTGCCCCGGCCCTGCGGGGGATGGATCCCCGCTCCCAAAGGCCAAGGGACGCGGCCGGGGGTTGCGGGACCCCGGCGTGGGGCCGCTGCCCCTGTGGGTGCTGCCGCTCGGAATTAGGTCAGGCTTGATCCATCCCGGGCGGGCTGAGCTCCCGCCGCAGCCCCGGGCATTGATGGCTCAATGTGGCAGGAGCCCGGGCAGGGGGAGGAAGGGGCTCCGCACGGCGGGGAGCGGGGACGCGCAGCCTCACCGGCACCGCACGGCAGGGAGGGAGGGAGGAGGGAGGGAGGGATGGAGGGAGGGAGGGAGGAGGGGGATGCGCTGCTTTGAAAGCGCCTCCCGTAAGATCCACCGAGATCAGAGGAGCGGGATGTCAGGGAAAGCTCCAAATAGACTCCAGGGCCCCGCACACCTCAGCGGTGTGGATCTGCAGGCGGTGGAAGGAGCTGCAGCTGCCAGAAGCTCCCGGCAGCATCATCCGTCGGATAATTGCTCCCTGCAATTCCTGCGGCGAGGCTGTGCCGGCGGGAATGGGATGGATGTGGGAAGCGGCTGGATCCTTCCCCACGGCTGAGAGCCCCTGGGAGCTGCAGGGGCCACGCAGCTCAGGAAGACCAGTGGAAATTGGGAATGAATGGCTAAGACCCAGGAGTGAGGCAGAGCCCAGAGAGAGGCAAGGCCAGGCTCCAGCCCTGGGATGCCCAGGGTGCTGGAGAGGCTTTGGGAGTGGATCCTGGGGCTGGCAGGCTCTCAGGCATTCCAAAGCCCACCTGGCTCCTTGCTTCCCCAGCGGCACAAAACCCACCCCAGTATCCTCCAGTAAAACCCCTGAGAAGCAGCGATGTGATGTGGAACCGGGGGCAGGGGATGGAGCTGGGCTCCCACACTGCCCAGCCTGCTGGCCAAAGTTACCTCTGAGCTTGCAGAATTCCCTCAGAGGCACCCCAGTGCTCCCTGATCCCGGGATAATGCAGGGACAGCCGGGCTCTGTCACGGTGCTTTGTGCAGATAATCAGAGAGGGATTTCCAGCTCCTTTGGCTGCGTGAGGAAAGCGCTGCTGTGGTGCCACGTCCCTGCCAGCAGCGCCACTGCCACCCTAATTAACCACAGAGGACTGAGGGAAGTTAATGTAGTTGATATCTCAATTAACTCCCTGATCCTACAGCCAGAGCAAACACCAAGCAGGCGGTGCCCACCCGGAGCTGCCACCCTGCCAGGCTGTGCCAGGACACCTCTGCTGCCCTGGCCACGTCAGGGAGTGTTGCAGGGGGACACACTCCAGGACACCAGCCCAAGCTGGGCCACAGCTTGTCTCTGTCAGGCCCTGCATTTGAACCAAAGCTGGGAGCAAGGGGTGGAATCTTGGGGCTGGAATCCAGGGAGAGGCTCGCTGATGGTCATGGCCTTGGTGTGTCCTCACACAGCGAGGGGGGACACTGTCATTAGGGGTCTTGTGTCCCTGCCCTGCACAGTGTGACCGTCCTGGGCTGGGTGTCCCACTCAGCAGACATCCCCCTCAGCCCCAGCCTTCTCAGGGATGTCCTGGAAGGGGTGGGATCACCCCTGGGAGCTGTTTGCTGGCACCTCCAAAGCCACCATCACCCCACTGCCCTGTGACCCCATGAGCCCACCCAGCTGCCCCCATGACAACCCCTGCAAGGACCTTCATGTCCAATTTATCCTGCAAAGAGCACAAAGATCCCCCTGATCCTGCAGGGCCACAGCCTGGGGATGAGCTGCAGGCTGGGAGGGGGCCAGTGCTGGGGCACATCCACACTCACTGCTGGCTCTCTGGAGCCTGAGGCAGCAGCAAAGCCTCCCCCAGGGCTGCACCTCCCTCTGGGGTGCTGCTGCTGCAGCCAGGACACCCAGCAGGGTCTGTCCTGCTGCCCCAACCCTCCCCAGAGCTGGCTGCAGCAGCAGCGTAGCCCCCTCTGTACTCAGCATCCCTGCCAGAGGAGAGCTCCCATACAAACCCAAGCTATTATTATCTCTGTCTTCCACCGTGCTAATGGTCTCTCAGGAAACAGACTTCTTTTTTTTTTTTGCCTTTTTTTTTTTTCTCTTTAGCTTTTGAAACCCACGAGTACGGGAGCAGTGGGAACGGAGAGCTGGGCACGGTGGAGTGAGCACAAGGAGCACTGAGGCCAGCACAGGGAGACACTGTCCCCTGACCTGGCAGGGACACGGAGCAGGGACCGGCCAGGACCCTCCAGGGACCAGCCCAGGGGTGTTCTGGTAGGAGCAGCCAGGGGTGGTGGGCAGCACTGGGCATACTGGGCATACTGGGAGTGGCTGTGATGGGCCCATGAGAGCCCTGCATGGTGAGGGCAGGGGGCAGCAGTGCTGGGTGGGAGGGGGACAGGGCCCTGCAGGGTCAGGGCAGGGATCCCTTGGAACCACAGAACCATGGAATGCTTTGGGCTGGATGGGACTTTAAGAGGGAAGGGACCTTAAAGGCCATTCCTGCCATGGACAGGGGCACCTTCCCTAGAGCAGGGCCCCTCTCAGCCCAGCCCCACTGCTCATTTGCCCTGCTCACTCCTTGTTTGGCTGTTTTGGTGCCTTGCCAGAGGTGCCAGCAGTGCCACCAGCACCCGCCAGGCTCTGCCGGGGGCTGGGACCAGCGGGACAATCACCCGTGGATGATCTGGGGTTAACAAGTGGCTCCTGCAAAGGAGAAGCAAAGCAAGAGCTGAGATTATATAAAGGGGGCTGGAGGCAGCTGCGGCGCAGGCTGTGATTAATTCCTGGCACCGAGGAGCTCTGAAGATCCAGGGCGGTGCAGTGTGAGGATGAGGCAGCCCCAGGGTCCCTGGGATGCATTCCTGCTGCTGCTGCTGCAGGGCTGCTGTGAGGGGAAGGAGGCAGGGAGGGGCTGAGCACTCCAGGGACCCGCTGGGAGCTGACTCAGCATCGCGGTGGCCCTGCAGAGCCCGTCCTACAGATCCCTTCTCCCTCCCAAAATCACCGAGGGGACACGGCTCAGGGGGGCCAGCCCGTGGAGAGCAGCAGTGAGGGGTGGTGGGGACAGGACAGCCCTTCCCTGAGGCCATGGGCCCCCTCAGGACGATGGAAACTTCGTGTCAGAAAAACTTTTGTCCTCTGCACCCCCAGTAAAGGCAGAGATTGCTGACTGGGCACCGGGGCTGCAGCTTGGGCTGGCTCCAGTTTGGATCCATGCGGTGCTCGAAGCAGGGGCCAAACCATGAACTTTCAGAGGAGTCAGGGAGTCCTTCCCGCTGGCCCGGCAGCCCTGGGCTGGCGCTGGGAGCAGTGGAATATCCTGGTGTGGAAAATCCCCCTGTTTGGCTGCAGCCCTGGCTGGCAGCTCCTGGCTCTCCCAGCCCCGTGGATAATTGCCTGGCTGGGGTTTATCCTCCTCGGCCGAGCGGGTTCCCACACGCAGCCATTGAGGGAACAGGCTGGCAGGGGCCCAGCCCGGTGTGAGGGCCGGGGGAGGCAGGAGCGGGGCAGGGCTGGATGTTCTGTGCCCCGCGGTGACACGGAGCCCTTCCAGCTCTGACAGCCGCTCCCCTGCCCCTCGGCAGCGCCGTCGGCGATGCGAGCGATGGCAGACCCGGCTGCGGTGGCAGCAGACGCCTCTCCAGCCCTGGCACCGTGCGCGGGCTCCCCTAGACCCGGGGACATCGAGGCACCGACGCCGCACGCCGGCGGCACCGGGGAGGACGGAGGCGGCCGGGACGGCTGCGGGCTCCTTCCCACGGCCGACGGGGACACGAAGCGTCCCCCCTCGCCCCAGCCCGAGGGGATGCTCCTGGCCGAGCTCCCGCGGGCCCCCCAGCCCCGGCTGAGCCCGGCCCGGTCTCGCACGGCTCCGCCGTCGCCCAGCGTGTCACCATCGGAGAGCCGAGCCGCGCTGCTCCGGCTGCGCGACGCCAGGCTGGAGGACACGAGGAGGCGGCTGTCGGAGGCCGTGCAGGAGCCCCTGAGCCGCCTGAGCCGCCTGATGGCCGAGGAGAGCGGCCCCAAGGAGCCGGGGGGCAGCCCCGGGGGCGGCCGCGGGGCCGGGGGCCGCCGGCTGCGGGACTGGACGCCCTGGGAGCCCACCCAGAACTGCCGCTACGAGATCTGCTCCTACGGGGACGTGATCCAGGTGGTGGAGGTGGCGCAGAGGGACACGGAGCCCCCGCCGGTCCCAGCGGCCGAGGAGGCGCCGGCGGCGCGGCCCGGGGGCTCCGTGCCGGGCAGGGCTCTCGCCGGCATCGCCCTCGTGGCCTACGGCTACCTGGTGCTGCCGCTGCCGCCCTACGCCGCCGGGCTCTGCCTGGGGCTGCTCTGCGGGCTGCTGCTGGGCTTCCTCGCCATCCTCCTCCTCGTGCCCAAGGCTCCGCCGGCCGCTCGGGGACCCTGGGGCCGCCTGCGCCCCAAGCTGCTCCCGGGGGAGCCGCGGGAAGCCCCCCACCTGCAGGTAGGAGCGGGGTGCTCCGGGATGAGGGGCCGGAGGTGTCCGTGGGGAGTGGAAGCAGCCGGCTCCCTCCTCCCCGTTCTCCAGGGCTGGATGAACCAGCTGCACGTGTACGACCCCGAGCTCTTCCACCCGTCGCTCACGCACTCGGTGCTCGCCGTGCTGGATGGGGCCACCCTCAAGCTGTCCTACCCCAAGAGCAACATCCCGCGCCGAGCCACCTTCGAGGAGGAGATCCTGGACGCCGTCTTCATCAGCCACCGCTGCTACGACCTGACGGACGCCAAGGTGGGCCCGGGGGTCCCCAGGAGCCTCCCTCGCACGGGGACCCCCCCCTTGCCTGGCCCAGGCTCACCCCCCTCTCGGTGCTGCAGGTGTTCCTGTGCCCCCCCAGCCTGGCCCGAAAGCGGACGTGGAACAAGAAATATCCCATCTGCGTGCTGCTCCCCGAGCCGGCCGAGGGAGAGGGCAGCGAGGAGCAGCGGGACACGGAGCCGCAGGGGGAGGAGGGCAGCAGGAAGGTGCCCCTGGCCGGGCAGGACACCCCGGGGGACAGCAGGGACAGGTGCCTGTACCTGTTTGGGAGGACGGGGCGGGAGAAGGAGGAGTGGTACCAGCACCTCGTGCAAGCCTCCCGTGGGACAGCCAGCGGCCACGGTGACACCAGGGCAGGTGAGGGGCAGCCACCAGGGCTGATCCAGGAACACAATGCCTTGGTGGGCAGCAGGGAGCGTGGAGGGATGTGGAGGAGCCCAAAGTGTAGCCAGGAGGGTTCAGGTGGTCAGCACAGGGTGGGTGGCATGTCACTGGTGTCATGGACAGGCATCATGTCACAGCTGATGCCATCCTGAGTGAACAGACTGGATATTAGGAATATTGGATATCAGGAATATTGGATATTGGTAACAATTCTTTCACTGAAAGGGCTGTCCAGGCCCGGGGCAGGGGTGGAGTGCCCATCCCTGGAGGGGGTTAAAGCCATGTGGATGTGGCACTTGGAGACATGGGTGGGTGCTGGGGAGTGGATTGATGACATTAGAGGGGTTTTCCAAGCTCAGGGATTCTGTGGTTCCACATCCCCAGGCACAGGATGGGCCCCGCAGAGCAGCGGCAGCAGCAGCGGGGACAGCACTGAGGACATCCCATCCACGGATCCCTCCAGGGATGTGTCAGGAAGCACTGAGGAGATTTACCTGGACTACAGCACCTACATGGCCCGATTTGTGCCAGCACAGGGGGCAGCCAGCCCAGAGAGGAGCCCCTCTCATGGAGCTCTGGGCAGCCCCACACCCACAAAGGTGAGAGGGACAAACCCAGCACTGGGAGTGGGGCTGGAGGCTGATGGAGCCACGCTTCCAGGGTGTGGTTTGTTTGAGCAGCCAGGCCCTGGGGCAGGGAGCACAGACAGCAGGTGCCACTGCTCACAGAGCCACCTCGCTGCAGGGGCTGGTGGCTGCTGTCCCCCCCCAGGAGGACACGGCCAGCATGGCCTGGATGAACGCCCTGGTGGGACGCATCTTCTGGGACTTCCTGAGGGAGCAGTACTGGGCAGAGCAGGTGTCCAACAAGATCCAGAAGAAGCTGAGCAAGATCAAGGTGAGAGGCAGGAGCATCACTCGGGGGAGCCCTGTTCCCAAGGCCCCACGGTGAGTGGTGACTGTCCCCATGGGGGTTTTCCTCCATCAGCTCCCATATTTCATGAACGAGCTGACGCTGACAGAGCTGGACATGGGCACATCCATCCCCTCAGTGCTCAGTGCCTCCAGCCCCACCATCAATGAGCGAGGTAAGAGCCCCACAGAGGCACAGGGATCCCAATGCTGCCTCCAGGATGGCTTTACAGAGCTGCCAGCCTAGAGCTGGGAGGGCTTGGCTGTGCACAAGCAGCTCTGACCCCTGTGGTGCTGACCTGATGTGCCCTGTCCCTCTCCCTGGCAGGGCTCTGGGTGGACATGGAGGTCACCTACAGCGGCTCCTTGCAGATGACACTGGAGACAAAGATGAACCTCAGCAAGCTGGGGAAGGAGAGCTCTGCAGAGGAGAGCGGCCCTGCAGAGGCAGGCAGAGAGGGGTAAGGAACCTGCCCGTGGAGGGGCTCATCCTGCTCCTCCTGCCCCGGCGAGGCGAGGCTGCTGTCCCCGAGCAGGCTGTGACCTCCTGGGGCTGGCAGGGCCCGGCCACGGCTGATCCTGCTGGCAGACAGCGATGCCGAGTCCTCCAGCGCCGGCTCCTCCGACGAGGACGATGCCACCAGTGCAGAGCCCGTGGGAGCCCCGGGGGAGCGGCTCCCCCCACCCGGCACCGAGGGGTACGGGGGTGCTGGGGGTCTGCCTGTGCCACGGGGGGCACGGGGAGGGGATGGGGGCACACAGTGCCACAGCAGCACAGGGGCATGGGGACGGTGTCCCTGGCAGGACACACACAGCTCATCGTGGCAGCTTCCAAAGGGGACTCTGTCCCTGTCCTCTGTCCCTCCCTGTGCTGTGGCAGAGGGCTGGGGGACCCCCAAACGCAGCAGGGCTGAGCTGGGGCCCCTCCTACTTTAGGCACGTCAGTGGGAACAGCACGAGCAGGAAGATCCTGCGCTTCGTGGATAAGATCGCCAAGTCCAAGTACTTCCAGAAGGCCACAGAGAACGAGTTCATTAAGAAGAAGATGGAGGAGGTGTCCAACACACCGCTGCTGCTGACGGTGGAGGTGCAGGAGCTGGCAGGAACCCTGGCTGTGAACATCCCCCCGCCACCCACCGACCGTGTCTGGTACCAGCTCTCCTTCCCCCACATCACATCCCACTGCCAGCACCCCTTGCTCCCTGCAAGGAGCCAGCCCCAGGGCTCTGGGCTCATCTTGGCACCAACAGCCCCAGGCTGCTCCCCAAAGGGGCTCACAGACCTCAGGCTCATTCCTCTGAGTCTGCACCCAGGCCAGCACAGATCTGGGCATTCTGAGCTGTCACCTCCTCCCTGAAACCCCTCAGTGAGGCTGCCTGGCCTGTGCCACACCTGTGGCAGGTGATGCTTTCTGCCTGTTTCCTTTCCCCTCCCAGGTACAGCTTCCGAGTGCCCCCGCAGCTGGAGCTGAAGGTGCGCCCCAAGCTGGGCGAGCGGGAGGTGACATTCCTGCACGTCACAGAGTGGATCGAGAAGAAGCTGAAGCACGAGTTCCAGGTGCCTGGGCTGCTGTTCAGGGCCTCAGCAAACCCTGCTGAGCCTTGGGCGTTGCTGCCATCAGGGAGAGTCAGCCTCAGTTCAGGGCAGTTGTTTCTACAAAAAGCCAGCACTGGTCTGGTCTGGCCAGCTTGGAGCAGTGAAGATACAGAACCCAAATAATGAGCTCAAGGGCTGAGGAAAAGTGATTTCCTCCCATCATTTGCAGCCCTGCCCCAAGCAGGGAGGGTTCAGCCCCAGAAGAGATGAATCCACCTGTCCATTCTGGTTTGGGGATGTTTGGGAGATTTGCCTTCCCAAGGGTTCGTGTTCAGCCTCTCACCTCTGCTCAAAGAGCAGAAATGTCCCCACAGATATTTAGGGTCTTCCCAAAAGCCACCCATTGTGGATGGTTTCAAAATGCCGGTCCCTCCCCTCTGCTGTGACCACCCCTGCAGTCATTGAGGTGGCCAGGGCAAAGAAAAACTGTCCCTACTTGTCCCCACCCTGATATCCAGAGCTGGGACCCTCCTGAGGCTGCTGCTGTGGGGGTGGGAGCCCAGAACCTCCTGTTTATCCCCACATACCTCCTGCCAAGCCACCTCCAGGAGCGTCCCCATGGTGTTCAAACCCGCTGATTTGTTATTCTGGCTTCCTCTTTGTAGAAAATTCTGGTGATGCCAAACATGGACGATCTCATCATGCCCATCATGTGCTCTGGCCTGGATCCTTGGCCCCGCAGCACAGGACTGCCCCAGGACCCACCAGCCACGGGGGACAGGAGGCTCTGAAGCACAACCCAGGGGCAGGGACACTGCCCAGAGCTCAGGGACCTTGCTGGGACGTGGGACAGCCAGGCCTGGCCGCTGCCTGCAGCCAGGGCTGTGCCTGGATTCATCCTCATGCTCTGCTTGTGCAGATGAGCCTCCTCAGATCCTGCAAGCACACGTTCAGGGCCCAGCCAGGCTGCTGGAGACCCAGGGATTCCACGGCCATGCTCCAGGACTCTTGGTCAAGCAGGCAGCTCTGGGCAGTGGAGGGCTGGGCTTCCCATTGTCTGCTTCCAAAGAGGGTGCAGGACACCTGGATCACGGCACTGAAGGAGTTGGGATCATTGCTGATCCAGAATTCCCAGCTCTGGGGCATCCCCCCTCCCCACAGGCAGCTGGGCTGCAAGGACAGCATGGGTGGGAAAGGCTCCCAGGTGAATAAATTCATCTCTGCCCAGCCCTGCCTGGCAGCCCTCTTGTTGTGCACAAATTCCCACCTCTGCCAGGCTCTGGGGGCTTTGAGCAGGGAGAAGCCCCCAGGTTGCACTTTCAGCATGGCAAAAGCGGTGCTGGAGTGTGTGGGAGAGGCACGAGGGGACAGGCAGGGAGCCTGGGCAGAGGCAGGCCATGGGCTGGCCCAGTATTCCCAGTGGAAACTGGTGCAGAAGTGCTGGAAGGTGCTCTGCTCTCTGCTGGATGAGAGGGGAGGAGACCTCGTGGTGATTTGGGTGAGAGGGAAAAATTCACTGGGAGGAAAGGAAAGGGAGGATCCAGAGGGCAGAGCAGACACTTGGCTGTCCCAGTTAGTCCCTGTCCACATGGGCCAGTCCCAAATGCCACTTTTCCCATCCCCACCTGCTGAGGAGCCTGAGAACAGGCAAGAGACCCCTCCAGAAGGAGAGAGGAGCAAGCATGGCTTGGAGCCCCTTTATTGCAAGTGCCCAGCCAGGCAGGCTTGGATCTCTGTCCTTAGAGCTCTTCCTGCACACCTGGCTTCTCCTTCACCAAATGTTTCTTCTGAGGGCCCTGGAAGAGAGCAGAGAGGAGAGTTTGGATTTAGGGACACACAGACCTGGCCTGCATGGCTGTGTCTGAAAGAAAGGCAGCTCGGGCCAGCAGCTGACAAATGGGGTTATCCCACAGCAAATCAATCCTATGGGAGCAGGTGGCAGGAATTACTTATGTCCCTCAACTTCCAGAGAAATGTCATGTTTTACCACAGAATCCATGAGGCAAAATGGCAAAGAAAAGAGCTGCACCCAGGTCAGGCCTCCTCCTGTCACCTTGCTCCTCATCACAGCAGCTCAGTGCTGGCAGTGACACAACAGGCTCCTGACACTGAGCTGAAGGAAATCAGCTTAACCTCTAAAGAGCTCTGCAAAGGCAGTGCCTCACCAATCCCCCTGCCAGCACTAAGGAGGCTTAGCCAGCTTCACAAGGCATTTCTGGCTGACAGGCCAGATCCAGACCCAGTTTACATCTGCGTGGGACACAGGCACTTGTTTCTTTCCCTTTTCCTTCTCCTGGTTTACTCAGTGCTTCCTCCGCTTCAGACTCAGACTCACACCAGCCTGGTGAAGGCTGCAAAGCTATTCAGGAAACTGCTGTGTTTGGATTATTTAATTATATTATTTTTTGCCCTGGGCTTAAGAAAAATACACTGCTTGGCCTTCTTGAAAGCTTCTGACAAAAGCGCCACAAATCTGCATCTGAATTTGACTCAAACTTTTTTTCCTCTGAGTACATTAAAGCTATAAATCATTCCAAACAAATCAAAGCAGTGCACAATTCCGAGTGAAAGGCACCATATGGCCAAGACAGTGCCTGCCAAGTTAACTGGTGGTTTAAAACTTCCCATGGTGAATGGGAACTGGTTGTGCATATGGTCTTTTATTTGCTGGTTGAGTTGTCTTGGATCACTCACACAACCATCCTGTTCTTCCTTAGCATCATTTCTGCTGTGTGAACCAAATTCATGGCTGCCTTTAGGCAAGAGAGCCTCAAACATTGGCTCTTGGCTGTTGTTGTATCAAGGAACACACCACAGAATCATGGAATCATAGGATCCTGGGATAGTTTAAGTCGGAAGGGACACAAAACTCATCCAAGTTCCACCTCCCTGCCCATGGAAGGTGCTTGGTTGGAGTCAGACAGTTGCTGTGGCAGCCCAAGGAACTCACCATGAAAGCTCTCTTCTCCTGAGCTGTCTGGAAGCGGCCGTGGCCAAATTTGGAAGTGGTATCAATGAATTTGAGCTCGATGGCTTCGTGGGCCCAGCGGCTCGTGTGCACCAGGAGGGACTGGGAAAGAACAACCACAACAGCAGGGGAATCATCACAGAACAGCTGGGCTCATGGAAGCAGGGCTAGAATATCCTCTAAACAAATATCCCCTCAAAAATCTGTGTTCTCAGAGCGACACCCTGGGGCTCAGGTGGTGGAGAGCTTGCAGAGCTGCTCTTTGCTCAGCATTGCACAGAATCAACCAGGCTGGAAAAGACCTCTGAGACCACAAAGGCCAATCTATGACCTGACACCACCTTGCCACCCAGACCATGGCACTGAGTGCCACATCCAGTCTGTCCTTAAACAGCAGGGACTCCATCACCCCATCCCTGGGCAGCCCATTCCAGTGCCCACTCACCTTTCTGTGACAACCCAAGGTTTCATTTCTGAAATGAACCACAGCCCTCAGAGCTCTGAAGCTCTCCAGCTCCATCCACTGCACCAAGGACCCAGCCAGTGTCCCTGCCCAGCACTTGGAGGGTTCTCCATGTGGGAAATGAGCTCCTGGGGAGCTGCAGCCCGTCCCAGGTGCTCTTACCTTGCGCAGGGTGAGCACGCGCTTCCTGGTGCCCACCACGCAGCCCTTCAGCATGAGGAAATCATTGTTGACCTCCCCATAGTGAGGGAAACCACCCTGTGGGGAGAGCAGAGGAGTTGGTGGGCAGGAGAGCTGGCTGGGAGGGTCAGGGGGACACAGCCCTGTCACCCCTCAGCCCTCACCATGGGCGTGATGGTTTTCTCAGTGATGTCGTAGTGCGTCGAGGCGTTGTTCCTCACCACTTTGCCATCCTCCACGTGGATCCCATGGCCAATGCGGTAAATCTGGGAACACACAGACAGGGGGGACAGAGATTCTCCTGCCCCTTGCTGAGGAGCCTTACAGGGTGCCAGAATCCCCCACAGAATCACGTGGTTTTTGTTGTCATTATATTGCAGAAGTTCTATTATCAGTACATTGCAAGGGTTATGTATTGCTAGAATTTCACTCCTCCTCGATGTTTCTTGTAGGCAGCTCCCCTGGGCACTGACTCTGCCTTGTCCTCACAGCAGCCAACTGACTCCAGTTCTCAGTTCCCCCTCAACCAACCACTCCACTCTTTTATAACACTCTTCTTATTGGCTACAGGTGTGGCCTGTTAACATCAGGCCTGCTCCTAATCTTTAATAATTGGTTCAGCTGCAACTCTTTAGGGGATGAGATTACATTCTATACCACCTTCGTTTGCCCATACTGAATTCCCCTATGGGTTTTCACCATGGCATACCCTCGAGCAGCAGAAAATCACCAGGAAGGACATGGAGATGTCCAGGGGAGCATCCGTGAGGATGCAGGGAGCTGAGGGTAGCGTGGGGAGGAGGGTGTGATGGGATGGGAGGCCTGGGGGAGCCCCCTGGCCATACCTTCTTGTTGATCTCGGTGCGGTGGTGGTAGCCCTTCTGGCCAGCCCGGGCGATGGAGTAGCCCACGCGGGCCGGGTGCCAGGCCCCGATGCAGGCCACCTTCCGCAGGCCCTTGTGCGTCTTCCTGGGCAGCTTCTTGGTGTGCCAGCGGCTGGTCACCCCTGGGAGCGTGGGGACAGTCAGCAGGGCCAGCTGGGGCTGGGGAAGGACAGTCCCGTGGATCTCCTAAAGGACAGTCCCTGAGGGACAGTCCCATGGCTCTCCTGAAGGACATTCCCTGAGGAACAGTCCCATGGCTCTCATAAAGGACAGTCCCATGGCTCTCCTAAGGGATAGTTCCTGAGGGACAGTTCCCTGGATCTCCTGAGGGACAGCCCCACCACTCTCCTGAGGGACAGTCCCATCATTCTCCTAAGGAACAGTCCCATTGATCTCCTGAGGGACATTCCCTGAGGGACAGTCCCATGGCTCTCCCGAGGAACAGTACCATGGCTCTCCTAAAGGACAGTCCCATGGATCTACTAAGGGATAGTTCCTGAGGGACAGTTCCCTGTCTCTCCTGAGGGACAGCCCCACCACTCTCCTGAGGGACAGTCCCATCATTCTCCTACGGAACAGTCCCATTGCTCTCCTGAGGGACATTCCCTGAGGGACAGTCCCATGGCTCTCCTGCAGTTCTCAGAGGAGGCCTTATTGGGAGGAGATCAGGAGCTGTTCTCACTTCCCAGGGCTCTGATCAGACCAGGAGGTGTCCCATGTAGACACCTAGGGACGCCCACACCTTTGAGACATTCACACCATCACAGAATGGTTTGGATTGGAAGAGACCATAAAGACTTTCCAGTTCCAGCCCCTGCCATGGGCAGGGACACCTTCCATTAGACCTGGTTGCTTTATGTACTCACAGTGCCTCTGAGCCTCCTGGGAGGAGGCCTTCCCTGGCCTTAATCTCAGGGAAAATCTTTCCAACAGGGATTACCTTGTCAGCTCCTCTGTATCTACACCAGAGGCGCCCCGGTTGAATTTTTCCCTTACTGGAATCGCTGAGATTAAAGAAACCGAGCCCTGCCACAACAGGACTGGATGTCATGCTTAAGATCCTGAGGCTTTTTGCTACTCCCTCTACAGAAAGTTAGGGGTTGTCAGCGTGGTGAACACTCTCCTACCCCAAAAGCACCTGTGAGGAGCACAGCCCCAGAGCCCTGTACCTTTCATGCCGTGGCCCTTGGTGACGCCGATGACATCGATCATCTCGTTCTGGCTGAAGACACTGTGCACAGAGATCTGCTTCTCCAGCCTCTCCCGCACCCAGTCGACCTTCTCAGCCACTGTGCCCCCATTCAGCTGGATCTCCATGATGTGGGCCTTCTTCTGCCTCAGGGGGAGCAGCCTCATCTGCAGCACACTGTGCTTTAAGGGTGGCTCCTCACCCCACAGACAGGAGGGTGCAGCAGGAATGGGTCCCTCACAATTTGTGAGGGGCACAGGGGTGAGCAGAGCCACTGCTTCACCTCTCTGCCACAGTCACCCCCTTTCATAGCAGCCCTGGGTCAGCAGCTCTTTATATCTGGGATTTTATGGAGCCAACTCCTTGTCCTTGAGCCCAGAGACCCTGCCTGGCCTCGAGCCAGCTTAGCTCTCCCCCAGACCCCAAAGCAGCCCTTAACTCCAGGGATCAGCATTAAAATGGGCCCCACGTGTATCCAGCAATCAGTATCTGGCAAAACTGTGCCTGCCTGTGGGGTTATTTTTGCCTAAAACATTTGACACCAGTTGCTAATTTGAGGTGATCATGAGGTCCCTTGCTGACACAGGACTCAGGACCTGCCCGGGCTCTGCCCTGCTCCTGCTCTCCTCCATAGGGTGTGTGGGTTCCCATTGGGGTGTGGGGGCTCCCCAGGGATCCCACACCTCAGCCCCCATGGCAGCCCTGGAGCAGGAGCTCTGGGAGGGCACTGGGAGCTCAGGAGGCAGCTGGAAAGGTCAGCCAGGACCTCCCATCCCCATCTCACACCCTCTCAGCCCCTGTGAGCCCACCAAAACACCCCCTGATCCCATGTCCAGGCCCTTGAGAGCTGAGGAAGCCCCCGAGCCCCCTGCCCACGCCAGGGGGAGGCTCTGACCTGTGTGTGCATAATGACACGGATGACCTTGCAGTACTTCTTCATGGCTGCAAAATCCTTCTCCAGCTGCCTTTTCCCAGCCTCATCCTGCCATTTTTTGCAGTACTTGGTGAACGCCTTCTTCTTGCTCTTGTGCCTAGGGACAGCAGTGGTTGAACACCCATCAGAGCTGATAAAGGGCTGGTGACAGCGCAGAGAGGGGACAGGTCACCCTGGCAGCCACCTCCTCGGAGGCACAAGGAACCTGTGGATACCTGAGCCTCACCTGACTGTCAGGACCTTGAGGTGGGAAGAGGGAGGTGGATAACGAGCTGTGAAAAGGGCTCCTTCAAGGGTAATTCAAACCTTTCTGCATGCATGAGGAATGCAGCTGTCTCTCACTGACTGACTCAGCACCGTCAGAACAGGCGCAAAATCAGAGGCAGGAGAAAGCAGGGATCAGAGCCTTGGGGTGGGTGCGTCTTCATGGCACTTACAGGGGATTCCTGCAGCCAGGAAATCATTTCCCTGCTACCTGTGGGTACCTGAGCCTCACCTGGCTGCCAGGGGCTCGGGTGGGAAGAGGGATAAGCCATGAAAAGGGCTGAGAGGAGCAAACAGGGACCAGAGGCTGTGCTGGGTGGGTGGGTGGCTCTCCATGGCGCTGTGACAGGAGACACAATTCCCACAACGAGGAAATTCGTGTTCCAGCTTCCCTCTCTGCTGAGGGGGTGTTGATATTTATGAGGGTCTGGGGCCACATTCTGCATCAATTTCCCCCCTGGCAAATCTGGTTTCAGTCCAGCTCAAGGATTCTGGTTAACTGGGGAGCCGAGGAGCCCGAGCTACAGGAGGGAAAAGGAACCTGCCACACGATATTGTGGAGAGAGCTAACTTGGTTCAGCTATTAGAATAAATTTACATATGCAAATACTGCTCCCCAGCACCGGGCTGTCTGCAGTGTCCCTGTGCATGACTAAATAGGCAGCAGTTTCAGTCCACAGGAGCTGAGCTGTTTGGGCATCCTGGAGAGCCTGTGGAATTCCTGCCAGGGATCCCTCACAGGCAGCCCCCCAGGAGACCCCCACTCTGGGGATCCTAGGATGGAAAAGCCCTCCCAGATCATCCAGTCCAACCTGTGAGTGATCCCCACCTCATCCCCCAGCCCAGGGCACTGAGTGCCACATCCAGGCTGCCTTGGACACCTCTACCACCTGCCAGGGCAGCCCCAGTGTTTGGCGACCCTTTCTGGGAGCCCGTACCAGTTCTTGTAGAAGCGCCGGCGGCACTCATCGCTGATGTGCTCAGCAAAAACAGTCTTGAAATTCCTCAGGCCCTTGGGGGTCTCGATGTAGCCCACGACCCCCACCACCACCATCGGGGGGGTCTCGATGATGGTCACGGCCTCCACCTCCTCCCGCTTGGACACCTCTGCAAGGCAGCAAAGGGAAGGGGTGCCTGGCACCCTCTGGGATCATTCCCTGGAGGATTCCAGCTGTCACAGGGAGTGCTGGCGGCCAGGCTGTGTTTGATGTCAGCCAGCCACAGCCTCCCCGCCTCCCAAACTCACCATCCCAGTGGGGAGAGTTCCACACTCAGCCCATGCTGAGCTGGCCTTTGACCATCCAAGATGTGGACAGCCAGGATTTAACCCAGAGCTGTGGGCTCCACTGTCAAGGACATATTTTATGAAAAATCCTTTTGCTGGGATTTTTTCTCCTGAGAAGCCAAGAGGCCTCAGAAACGAAATGCAAACAATGATTATCTGCTGCTGTGGAATGCAACAGGTGGATCTGTGATTGGTCTCAGGTGGTTGTTTTTAATTAATGGCCAATCACAGTCAGCTGGCTTGGACTCTCTGGTCAGTCACAAGATTTTATTATTCCTTTCCTTTCTATTCCTTGCTAGCCTTCTGATGATATCCTTTCTTCTATTATTTTAATATAGTTTTAATATATAATTTTCTTTTAATATATTATATTAATATATTTTCTTTTTATATATTAATATATTTTCTTTTTATATATTATATTATAATATATATTTATATTTTAATATATATTTAATATATTAAAATATAAATAAATATATTTAAAATCTATTAAAATCTATTAAAATATATTACATATATAATAAAATAATAATATGGTCAGTCACAAGATTTTATTATTATTCCTTTCCTTTCTATTCCTTGCTAGCCTTCTGATGAAATCCTTTCTTCTATTCTTTTAGTATAGTTTTAATATATAATGTTCTTTTAATAGAATATATATTATATATATTTAATATATATATAATATATTAATATATGTTATATATTTTTAATATAATCTATTTTAATATATTTATAATATATTTTATATATTTAATATTTTAATATATTTTAATACAATATATTATATATATCATAAAACAATAAATCAGCCTTCTGACACATGGAGTCAAGATTCTCATCTCTTCTCTTGTCCTGGGACCCCTGCAAAAACCACCACGCTCCACCACCCCTTTCCATAAAGAGCCTTTCTTTCCCCAGGAGCCCACTCCCCCTTTTCCTTTGCCTCCCCGTGCAGCCCAGCCTTACTGAGCCCGGGCCGGTGCACCTCGCGCACGGTGTGGGTCATGCCAGCCTTGTAGCCCAGGAAAGCTGTCAGGTGCACTGGTTTGCTGGGGTCATCCTTGGGCCAGGCCTTCACCTTGCCCCGGTGGCGGCGGCTGCGCTTGTGGGGCAGGAAGCCCAGGTGGCCGTGCCTGGGAGCCGAGAACTTGCGGTGGGACTGCAGAGGGAACCACAAAGGGAGCTGCACTCTCAGCTCAGGGAAATGGGGAGATGGGAAACATGGCAAAAACACAACAAAAATGCCCTCCTTTCAGATGGGAATGCCACAGAGGGCTCTTCACTGAGTCCTAACAGGGCAGGGTTTTGTTCAAGCTTCTGTCGCGGACATGGAAAATGGCATAGAGTCCTGGATTGGTTTGGGGTGGAAGGGACCTCAAGGCCCATCCAGTGCCAACCCTGCCATGGCAGGGACACTTCCACTGTCCCAGGGGGCTCCAAGCCCCATCCAGCCTGGCCTTGGGCACTGCCAGGGATCCAGGGACAGCCACAGCTGCTCTGGGCACCTGTGCCAGGGCCTGCCCACCTCACAGGGAAAGGATTTCTTCCTAACACCCATTCTAAATCTACTGCCTGTCATTGTGAATTTACTAAATTTCTGGACAAATGATGCCACTTAAATAAAAAACTTCACATCATCTCCCTCCTCCAGCTTCTTCTGAAGGACTTTGAAGGAGAAATACATTCTTTACTAGGTCTGTCTTTCTGCGCTCTTAATTATAACAAATTATTTTGTATCCTGTAGCACCAAAAAGGCCTGCTTGGAATTCCTGGGCTTCGTGTCATCAAAGCAAATGGCACAAAACAAGCAAAGCCAAAGATTGGGAAAACAGGGGAAAGAATGCCCAGAGGAATGGGCAACAGGAGCATGCACAGGTTCTAAAGGCCCCTTGAAAGCCAGGTGAGAAGAGATAAACACATAAACCTCAACCACAAGCAGCAAAGGGTTAGTCCTGCACCCACTGCAGCTCCTTCCTAGCTCAGATCAGTCCCAGCGCCCGGCTGCGCTTTCCACCAAGCTCCTTTTCCAGCCTGAGTGGGGCTCTGAGGATTCTGCCCCCATTCCTGTGGCACCACCAGGAGCACAACCCAGCCCTGCTCGCCGACCCTCGCACACACAGCAGAGCTGTACCAACCATAGCACGTCTTCAGGCCGGGGCAGCAGCAGAGAGAGGCTGTCAGGAGGTGCCTCCCCAGATTAATACTTGAGATGGGAATGGGTCTGAAGACACAAATTTAGCCGCTCGCTTCACCCGCCGCTATATTCATTTCATTCCTGGCAGGTTGGACACGACAGTTGTGGTGTGATAAAGGTCACTTGCTGCTGGCTCAGTTTACGCTTCTCCCTCCTGAACAGCTCTGATGTGAATGGCAGGAATTGGGGCAGTTTCCTGAATTAGGGCAGTTTCCAAAAGGGGTACCACACACCCAGAGCTGTGAACACCTGCACCAGGTACCCCCAGCACAGGCTGAGAATCTGTCAGCCCAGGATTGTGATCCTGGCTGGAAAAGAGATTGAGACAATACATCTCAGAATCACAGAGCAGTTTGGATTGGAAGGGACCTTAAAAATCATCCAGTGCCAACTCCTGCCATGGGTGGGACACCTTCCATGGCTGAGAGGGGCTCTCAGCCCAGGTGTGTGCAGGGAGGACAGAGCAGGGACCCAGTGGCAATGGCACCAGAATCACAGGCAGGAGCTGATCCCAGGCAGTTCTGCCTGGACACGAGGCAGAGCTTTATCCCTGTGCAGTGACCAAGCACAGATCCCACAGAGAGTGTGGAGGCTCTCTGTGAAAAACGCCAATCACTTGTTTTTAGAATTTTTAAAGTTTAATAGTAATAAAATGGTTATTAAAATAGTAATATAATTAGAGTAATAAAAATTTGGACAAGTAGGATTAGGACAATATGAGACAATAAAAAACAAAGAGTTACAGACAGTCCGGTTACCTTTTCTGGGCAAAATAAGTCTGAAAAAGGACTCACGTTAACAGAGGATTAACCCTTCAAAGCAACAGCCTGTTGCGTATTCATACATCTCATCCATGATGCATAAATTCCATTCAAACACAGGATTCTGGCTGGGCAGTGTCAGCTTCTTCCTCTGAATCCTGACGGTGTCTTCAGCGGGCTGAGCGAGGCAGGAAGAAGTTCGTTTCTTCTGATAATGGGGCAATAAATTATTTTTCTCTGAAAGATTTAGGTGTCCTGTGGCTGCTCTCTCAGTGTGAGTTCTTTCTTAAAAAAAAGTATCCTACATAGCATAGTTTCTATTTTAACATTATGTTATAACCTAAAACTATATTTAACACACTACTTAAGAAAATTAATACAGCATTACTTTCTAACATAACACATATAATATTCATTTTAATATTTGCAAAAAGCCAATCGTAAAATATGCATTTTTCACAGAGGGGGACCGTCGGGATGGCCCTGTGAGCAGGGATGGGGACAGTCGGGATGTTCCTGTGAGCAGGGAGCAGTGATGAGGACAGACGAGATGGCCCTGGGAGCAGGGATCGGGACAGTGGGGATGGCCCTGTGAGCACGGATGGGACAGTTGGGATGGCTCTGGGAGCAGGGAGCAGTGAGGGGACAGTCGGGACACGCTGTGGGCTCTGCCGGCCCGTCCCATGCCGGGCTCCCCTCGCAGAGGAGGCACACCCGCACTACAACTCCCGGCGTGCCCCGGGGCCGCCGCCATATTCCCGTGCCCAGCCCCTCGGGGTCGCCGCCATGTTCCCGCGTCCCCGCCCCCTCAGGGGTCGCCGCCATCTTTCGCTGCCGCCGTCGCCGCGATGCCGGAGGATCACGACTGGGAGGCGTACAAGGTGCCGCCGACCCGCACCCCCGTCTCCGAGAGGACCACCTCGGTGCCCAATCCCGTCGACTACTTCCAGAGCGCCTTCAACTATGTCCTCGACGCGCCCATCACCTTCATCCGAGGTAGCGGCGGGACAGGACATCCTCCCCTCATCCCCGTCCCCCTTCCCGTGGGAGTCGAGCAGCGGCTCGGGGATGGGGACACCGGGATGGGCACACCGGGGCACGGGGCAAAGGCGTGAGGACACGGGCACCTGGACAGGCAAAGGGCACGCGCAAGGACGCAGGGACACTGGTCCTGACAGTACCGGCACGGGCAGAGCCACAGGACACTGGGACACGGGCCATTGACAAGAACGCAGCACGGACACAGGGACACAGACAAATACATGGCCTGGACAGAGGGACACAAGACACAACATGGACACGGACAGACATGGACAAGGGACGCAGTAGAACACAGCATGGACACAGGGACATGGGACAGACAAGAACACAGCTTGGATAGGACAGACACAGGGACATGGGACACTGCACAGACATGGGAACATGGGACAGACAAGAGCACAATATTGGTAGTGGGACAGGGACATGAGACACAGCGTGGACACTGTGACAGATACAGGAACATCAGGACACGGCTCGGACACTGGGAGAGTGCAGGGGATACAGGGACACAGTGACAAGGACACAGCACAGAGGGGCAGACACACAGCTGGGCATGAGCTGGACACAGTGTGGACCCACTGCTGCTGCTGGGGAAGGTGGCACCGGGCAGTGCCAGCCCTGTGTGGGCTGTGCTGCCCTCGGAGCTGGGCCGGGTGTGTGACCGGGCTGTCCCTGCAGACTGGATCGAGCGGTGGCAGAACAGGAACAAGTTCTACTACTACCACCAGAAGTTCCGCCGTGTGCCCGACCTGAGCCAGTGCCTGGAGGGTGACTACCTGTGCTACTACGAGGCCGAGGCTCAGTGGAGGAGGGACAGGTATGGCTGCCCCTGGGCTGTCCCCAGGCCAGCTCACAGCAGAGCACACAGCTCTGGGACCTGCAGCATTTTGGGGGATGCTGGGGTGCTGAGGCACCACTTCCAGCCCACCCTTTACACATCTGTGTCCTGCTGTGCCTGCTGCACTTCTGGGCATGGTGACGTTAGGGACCAGGACGCTGAAAATCCCAGAGCTGACATTCCACAGGGTGTCCTCAGCCCTTGGTTCAGCTCTTCTGTCTGTGTTCCCGCAGGATGGTTGATCAGGAGATTGTGGAGATAGTCCGGGAAAGGATGGCTGCGTGCAAGCAGAGGGAGGGGCCCAACCAGTTCCAGAACTGTGCCAAGGAGATGGAGCTGCTGGCACAGGTCACCAAGGCCTACCAGGACAGATGTGAGTGTGGCAGCAGCACACAGGGCACCGGCTCTGAAATCACATCCCACACTCAACATGGAACACAGGCTCGTGGGAGGCACTGCTCAGGCATCTCCTTTCTTTTTCAGACGGTGATCTGGGTTTCCATGGCAATGCACGGACATGCCTGATGAAGCAGAAGCACAGGATGATGGAGGAGAGGAAAGCAGCACAAGAAAATCAGTAGAGCTGAAACAGTTCCTCCCTCCATGGTGCTGGTATCCAAGTGCATGTTGCTTCCTTGGCCTCCACAATAAACAGACATCTGTACAGTTGGGCTCTGTATTCATTCTTTGAAGAGCTCTGCAAGCCCTCAGCTCCAGGCACTTGGGGCTGCTGCCACTGTTGGGGTTTGCCCTCTGGACTTTTTCCTCTCCTTCATGAGCCTCCTGTGTGTGCTGCTCTGCCCTGGCTCTGAATTCCCTCACTGGATGAAGATGAAGTGCCCAAGGCCAGGCTGGACAGAGCTTGGAGCAGCGTTGTTTGGTGGAAGGTGGAACTGGATGAGCTTCCAAGCCCTTCCCAACCCACCCCATTCCGTGGTTTAACCCGTCCCAACCCCAATCACACCAAGCAGATTCCTGGTTCTCTGATCACTTTATTGTCCTACAAAACCCCTTAGGTGGTGGCCACAGCGGCTGCCTGGGTCCTCTGCACCGACACTCTGGTGTGGGTCTTGGCCAGATGATCAGTGAACTCCTGCAAGAAACACCAACGGGGTTATTCCCCCAAAGCCCTCACGGGTTCCTCAGCACCACTCCCATCCCTCGTGGCACTGGGGCTGGGGTGGCTCAGCTTTACAGCTACCAAACCTTTGGGTACAGAAATCTGAATTTTAGGGGCAATTTTGAGCTGCAAGTTACCATAAGGTTCTTACCTGGTAGGGAGACTTGGTGAAGACAGTCTCTTTCCAGAGGTCAGGAGTCAGGTAGCTGTAGGTTTTGGAGATGGCATCGAAGGTGGCTTTAGCTGCAGAGATGTCACACATTGTCACACAGTGCCCGCCAATGGCTGCAGAACCAGCCTGCTGATCAACCCACAGCTCCAAAATACCCCCCGTTACAAAAATGTAGAATTTTGAAAGGACCAGCGAGACCAGGGAGGGCCTCTCTGATGAACCCACAAAGCTCAGGTTGCTCTCTCTCTCCAGTTACGACGATTACACCACGGCACACAAGTGCAATCGCGCAGATTGGGAGATCCAGGAGTGTTGAACCCCACATTTGTGTCACTAACTCCAACAGAACCTGCAGCAGGACTGACTGCTGTCAGCACAAGCCACTGTAAAACGGAGCTGCTGTGCCCCATCAGTGACAGAACTGTCCCCGAGCCCCGTGGCAGCCCCAGAGCTCACCAAAGTTGCCGAGGGTGGCTGTGCAGCCCCGCGCTGACGTGTAGCAGTCATCGATGCCGGCCATCATCAGCAGCTTCTTGGGGACAGGGGCGGACACGATCCCAGTGCCACGGGGGGCCGGGATCAGGCGCACCAGCACGGAGCCACAGCGCCCGGTGACCTGCAGGGACACAGTGGGGTCAGCCCCAGAGCACAGGGACACAGTGGGGTCAGCCCCGAGCACAGGGACACAGCGGGGTCAGCCCCAGAGCAGGGGGACACAGCGGGGTCAGCCCCAGAGCACAGCCCCGAGCGGCCCCAGGGCCAGGCCGGCAGGATGCTCAGCTCACCTTGCAGGGCACCGTGTGTGGCTTGCCGATCTTGTTGCCCCAGTAGCCGCGTCGCACGGGCACGATGGACAGCTTGGCCAGGATGATGGCCCCGCGGATGGCCGTGGCCACCTCCTTGGAGCACTTCACCCCCAGCCCCACGTGGCCGTTGTAGTCCCCGATGGCGACAAAGGCCTGCAGCAGAGGAGGAGTTTTCACTGCTCCAGCCAGGGCTATGGCATGGTCGCGTGTGCTCAGCAGGAACTCACGGCTCACCCCCAAACCTTACACACAGCTCTCATTATACCCAAAACTTCTCCCTAAAAACCCAACGCTGCTGTGCAAGAACAACTGAATTTTGCAGTGTCAGAAAAGTTTTCTTAAAAAGAAGTTTGAAAGTCTTGCAGCCCAACTTTTGGGCCAGTGCTGCTTCAAGGAACATCTACACACATCACTGACACTTTAAAGTTAATACACTTAACAAACTACTACTGGTCCTCACAGCAAAATACTTATTTACTAGATGTGACAGTAAAAGAGATTTGGAGTGATTAAAATGACACTAAAAGTGCAGCAAGGGAAGTTGTGAGCAGGAGGATCCAGAAAAAGGGGATTACCTTGAACCTGGTGCGCTGCCCAGCACGGGTTTGTTTCTGCACAGGCATAATCTTCAGCACCTCATCCTTCAGCGAGGAGCCCAGGAAGAAATCGATGATCTCCGACTCCTGCAAGAGTCAGCACTGAGCACACAGGAATCACAGAATCCTGGGGTGGTCTGGGCTGACAGGGACCTCAAAGGTCAGCTAATCCAACCCCCTCCCAAGGGCAGGGACTTCTAATGTCCCAGGCTGCTCCAAGCCCCATCCAACCTGGCCTTGGACACTTCCAGGGATCCAGGGGCAGCCACAGCTTCTCTAGGAATCTGTGCCACGGCCTCACCACCTTTATGGGGAACAATTCCTTCCCAGTATCCCATCCCAAGCCCTTCTCCAGCCCTCCTGGAGCCCCTTTAGGCTCTGAGGTGTCCCCGGAGCCTTCCCTTCCCCAGATGAGCAACCCCTGCTCTCCGTGCCTGGCTCCTCCCCTTGGAGCATCTCCCTGACCCATCACTTCCATGTCCGCAGCAGCTCACCTTGATGGGAAGCGAGAAGAGATAAATCTCCTCAAGAGACTTGATCTTCATATCCTTGACCAGGCGACCGAGTTTGGTGACAGGAATCCACTGGCAGAGAAACCCAGGGACAAGAGTCACCAGGAGCCAGCGCCGGCCGGGACCCAGCTCTGCTGCCCCATCCCGGGGGCTGGCAGCGCCCCCGTCCCCGCTCCCCACTCACCTCCTTATCCTCGGCTTTCCCTCCGCGGGCTCCGCGGCCTCTCCCGCGGCCCCTCCCGCGGCCGCGCCCGCGGCCCCGCAGCCCGGTCCCGAATCCACCGCGGAACCCCCCGCGGGCCGCTCCCGCTCCTCCCGCAGCACCGGCGTCGTCCGCCATTTGCTGGAACAAAGCGGGACATCAGACGGGCGGCGGCGGGCGCGGATGGGGCCGGATGGCCGGGCCGGGCCGCCCGGTGCCGCTGCCGCCGCTCCCGCCATACTTACGTGATCCCTCAGCGTAGAAGGCCGCGCCGTGGCACCGCGCGCTATTTATAGGGCGCGGGCATCTCGCGAGAGCCGCGCCAGCCAGCCCTGCGCGCTGGATGAGGAATAACCGCGGGCTGGAATGGGCGGTTTGTTGTTATTTATACAGAGCGCGGGGCCGGCGCGGCTCCCGGGGTGTAGGGGCGCGCACGGGCGGAGCGCGCAGAGTGCGGGGCGGCGGCCGGAGGTGAGGAGCTGCGGGTGCGGGCGCGCAGGAGGGCACTGCCGTACCTCCCTCCTCCCCTGCGCCTTCAGCCTCTGTAAAACTCTGCTGGGAAATGGGTATGGTGCTGCCCGAGCCGCAGCCCAGCCGGCCGGGGGCAGGGAGCGGCCCGGGAAGGCGCTCCGGGGGCCGCGGTAGCGCCCGGCGCGGTCTGAAAATCATTCGGGGTCTGCGGTGGCCCCGGGTGAGATAACGGCGCCCAGAGCATCGGGAACATTAAGCTTATTGCCCACGGCTGTGTGTGGGGAATGAAACCCATGTTCCCATAAGCCCCGTGCCCGGTGGGTACCGGCACGGAGGGGATGTGGGGCTGTTTCTGAGTTTTGTTCTCTGTTCCAGGTGCCGTTCCTGGCCGCTGGGAGCGCGGCCCCGCCATGGGCTGGGCTGGCGCTTCGCGGCGATCCCGTCCCCGGAGGAGCTGTGAAGAGCGTGGGGTTGCCGTGATGGACGGCGACACGGGAGTCACAGCAGGGAACGATTCGGTTTTGTATTTTGATGTGCAATAAAAAATGAAATGATTAAAAGATGGAGCGTCTCTCTTCTTTCTAATTGTCAAAAGTTCTACTTTAGGCTGTGGTCAGGGAGTTCTACTTTACGCTTCTTAGGGGCGGGGAGGGGTGGTTGTGCTGGAGAACGCTCCGGATGGCGGAGAAATCAGCGCAGGGGCCGCTCGGGGCCGGGCTGTGGCCGCTGGCCCGGGGGAACGGGGAATTCTTATCCCGTTCTCCGGAGCGATCCCCGCGTGTTGCCGGTGGCGCCCCTCGCTTACGTCACTGGAAGGACCGGAAGTGCTCCCTCACTTCCCGGAAGTAGCAGCCGGAAGCACGTGGGCCGCGGCCATGGCGGACTCGGACCCGGCCGCCGCCGCCGCCGCTCCCGTGCGCTTCAAGAGCAAGTGAGGGACGCGCGGGACCGGACCGGGCTGGGGCTGCGAGGGCAAGCCAGGGGCCGGGCCGGGTCGGGCTGGGACCGGAGCCCCCGGGCCGCCCCCGCTCCGCTTTAACGGAGCCTCCCGGCGCGTCTCTTTCCCTTCCAGCTACGCCGCGACGCGGAAGATCGAGCCGTTCTACAAAGGAGGGCGAATCCAGGTAATCCCGGCTCTGGAGGGACAGCTGGGAATGCCGCGCCTCCCGGCTCTAACGTTCCCGATCCCTTTCTCCAGATCAGCCGGGATGGGAAGTTCATGTTCTGCCCCTGTGGGAGCAAAGTCAACGTCATCGATGTGGAAACGGGAGCGGTGCTGCACAGCCTCCAGCAGGTGACCGGGATCGGCCTCTCCTGAGCGTTTTGCGAGGCTCCCGGGGGGGTTTTCTCGCTGTGGATACAAAGCTCCCGGGAGTGAGGAGTGCAGGGAGGGTGGGAACGAACCAAACACAGGTTTTGGGTGGTCCCGAGCTGTGCTCGGGGTCAGCAGAGCCCTTGGAGAAGGGAGATCTCTGCAGGAATGGTTTAACTTTGACATTTCCCCTCTGTTTTCCCAGGATGAGGAAGAGGATGTCACAGCATTCGTGCTGAGCCCTGATGACGAGGTGGGTTTGTGCTGGGGGCCGTGAGCAGCCTGGGACAGGCTGAGCCAGGAATGGGGGGAATTTTAGGGTGTCCGTGAAGGGCCAGGACTTGGACTCGATGATCCTTGTGCATCCCTTCCTGCTGGGGATGTTCCATGGTTCCATTCCATGCTCTGTGTGCTTCCTGAGATCCCCTGGGGGCCCTGGGTCACACTCAGAGCCCTGGCTCACACTCACACCTGTGGCTCACACTCAGCACTGCCCAGAGCGTGAGCTCCCCTGCAGCTCCCTGTGCCATGTGGCACTGACAGGAGCCCAAACCCAGCCCATGCTCAGGCTGTCCTCTGTCCTCTGTCCCCAGGTGCTGGTGACAGGCAGCAGGGCTCTGTTACCCATGGCTCAAGCTGTCCCCATGTCCCCAGGTGCTGGTGACAGGCAGCAGGGCTGTTACCCATGGCTCAAGCTGTCCCCATGTCCCCAGGTGCTGGTGACAGGCAGCAGGGCTCTGTTACCCGTGGCTCAGGCTGTCCCCATGTCCCCAGGTGCTGGTGACAGGCAGCAGGGCGCTGCTGCTGCGCCGCTGGCGCTGGAGGGAGCCCAGCTGTGAGCGCAGCTGGCGAGCCGTGCACACCGCGCCCGTGGCCACCATGGCCTTCGACCCCACGGCCACTCTGCTGGCCACAGGTACGAGCCACCCCTGTCACAGGGGGTGTCCTGCTCCTGGGAAGCCTCCTGGGGCAGGGCAGCAGAGGCTCAGAGCTGTGTCCAGCCTGGGTTCTGCTGCAGCTCCCACGACTCTGCTGCAGAGCTCAGGTGTCCTTCTCTTCCCAGGTGGCTGTGACAGCACCATCAAGGTCTGGGATATGGTCAAACACTACTGCACACACAACCTGAAAGGATCCTCTGGAGTGGTACAGTAAGGACCAGTGCTGTTTGTCAGTCCCTGCTGTGCTGGGATATTGCAACTGAGGTGCAATTCTGGAGTTAATGCAACAGGAAGGTCCATTCCCAGCAGGTTCTGGGCTCTTCCTGCTGTTTGAGAGCAGGGTTATGGCTGACTCTGCCCAGAGAGGAAACACTTTGGTCAAGAATTTTCATGGAATCCCAGAATTGTTGGGCAGGGACACCTCCCAGTAGGCCAGGATGCTCTGGGCCCACCCAAGCTGTGCTGCTGTGGGATGTGCATTATTTAAAGGCTGGGGGTTTATTCCTGTGCTGTTCTCTGCTCCTGCCCAGCCTGGTGGAGTTCCACCCCGACACCTCCTGCCTGCAGCTCTTCTCCTCCTCCATCGATTACAAGATCCGCATCTGGGACCTGCGCTCCAGCAAGTGCGTGGCAGTGCTGGAGGGACACTTCAGTGCTGTCACCTCGCTGGCCTTTGCAGATGGGAACAGCCTCCTCAGGTAGCTCCTGGCAGGGCTTGCACCTCCATCCATTCACCTCCTGGAGGCTCTGGGTGGGTTCTGCTGTGAGGGAAAGGACTGGTGCAAGTGCTCAGTGGGTGTGCATTGGAACCATGGGATGGTTTGGGTTGGAAGGGACCTTAAAGCCCATCCAGTGCCACCCTGCCAAGGGCAGGGACATCTTCCACTGTGCCGGGGTGCTCCAAGCCCCATCCCACCTGCCTTTATTCCTGGGAATATCCTGTGCTGGCAGAGGGAATGCTGCTGCTCTCTCCCATGGCCTCTCCAGAGAAGTGTTGAGCTCCCACAGTGCCAAATTTGCACCCAGAGCCAAGCTGAACAGGTTTAGCACTAAAACCGAGCTTTTCCTTTGCAGCTCTGGCCGTGACAAGATCTGCATGGTCTGGGACCTGGAGACCAGGCAGAGCAAACGAACTGTCCCTGTCTACGAGGTGAAACTGCTTTTTGTTCCTTCCTTTGAGGCCCTCTGGAGTTTCTAGGCCATGGTCTCCCTCTTTAGGGTCTGCATGTTGTGAAATCAGGTTTCTCCCCCTTCCCAGGGGTTTTCAGCTCAGTCTGTGCCTCTCTGACTCTTTCAGACTGTGGAAGCGGCTGTGCTGTTGCCTAAGGAGGGAGATTTCTCTCAGCTGGGTGTGAAGAAACAAGGGCTGCACTTTGTCACAGCTGGCAGCAAAGGTGAGTGTCACTGAAGGGTGGCACTTGAGTCACTTCACTGCTGTTATTCCTGGGCTGTGTGTTCTCCATGGTAGGAGCCTTGGGTGGAGACCAGAGCCTGCTCCTGAGCTCCTTGGGCAGGGTGGATGAGCAGGATGGAACAGGCACAGATCCATTTACTACTCAAACACATTTATCTCTGTTTTCAAACTCGATGAGTTTGAGTGAAATACCAAAACCTTGAGGCTTTTCCAGCCACTGCATCCTGCCCAGTCTTGCCTTGGAGCTGTGTGGCTTTTCCCACTGTGCTTTGGATGATGTTCCCTGGACATCCACTGTGGGAAGCAGTGGCTCTGCCATGGTTTCTCGTGTTTCCCAGGCATGCTGAGGGTGTGGGAGGTGGCCACAGCTGCCTGTGTGCACAGCCAGGCTGTTCCCTGTGTGAAGCAGTGGCTCTGCCATGTTTTCTCGTGTTTCCCAGGCATCCTGAGGGTGTGGGAGGTGGCCACAGCTGCCTGTGTGCACAGCCAGGCCGTGCCCTTCGCGCTGCGGGAGGAGCCGAGCGAACGCAGCCTCTCCCAGTGCCAGTTTGTGCCCGCCAGGAACGAGATCCTCACCGTGTCCATGGAGCACAACATCCTCTTCTACGATGCTCAAAGCCTGCAGCTCAGGAAGCAGGTGACAGCCCCCAGCCTCCCCGTCCCTCTGTCCGTGCTCCAGGACCAGCTCTGCTCCTGGAACAGGCACCAAGGGCACCCTTGGCTCCAGCCTGTTCTGGGATTGTTCCATGGGCCAGGGAATTCCACTGCTTTGGGGGAATGTTGCCCAGAGACCAGCTCAGGAAGGAGAAAGCAGAACAGACTTAGCCAGAAATGCCTCCTGTGTGTAGAAATTACACCCAGTATGAAATGAAAACCAGTCGCTCCCAGCTCTCCCTCAGCTCCATTTCCCTCTTGGGCTGTTTCCACTGCAGCTCGCAGGATACAATGAGGAGGTGCTGGATGTGAAGTTCCTGGGCCCTGGTGACTCTCACATCGTGGTGGCCACCAACAGCCCCCAGCTGAAAGTGTTTGAGCTGGCAACGTCCCACTGCCAGATCCTGTATGGGCACACAGGTGGGTGACAGTCCTGCCCTGGGGGACCCGGGCAGCTCTGCCTTTATCCAGCTTCTCCTGGAGCTCTGGTGCAGAGCAGTCCTTGAGTTCTTGGTGGAGCAGCACCACAGCAGGTTTGGGAGTTGTGTGGAGAGAGGATGTGTCCCTTTGTCCCTGTGCCTGGCAGTGAGATCAGTTTAAACTGGAGCTGAAGGGGCAGGTGTGTGACAGGCTCAGTCCTCAGGGACCAGTCGTGTCCCAGACCTGTCCCCTGGCTCATTAACTGGGCTCATTAAGCACTGGGCTCATTAACTCACCCCTTTCTCTTGTCCCATCTCAGCATTACTCTGCACCCACCAGCTTTTATTTCTTCTGTTTAGAAACAATCCTGGCTTTGGACGTCTTCAGGAAAGGCCGGATGTTTGTCACCTGTGCCAAGGTGTGTCACTGTTCTCCATTTAATGAAACTCTTTATTCTTAGAGATCCTTGTGGGCAAAATTGTTACTTTTGGAACTCCAGAAAGGGCTTTTTGTTCATATAATCCCTGTCTGCTGCATGCCCCAAATAGTTTCTCCCAGTATCCCTTTTTAACATTGTCCCTGGGAAAATTGGTTGTATTTTATTGGCCTGAAGGAGATATTTCCTTCTCCAAACATCCTGGTCTGGTGTTAAGAGTTCAGAAAAGCTGTTAGTGTGAGACTGATGAGGGAAAAGGTCCCAAGAGCCCTGGCAGACCCAAAACCAAAGCTCTGAGACAACCAGAAATAACCCTCCCTGCTGGGGCCCCCGAGTGGGGGCTGATTTTGCTGTGACAGAGAGGAAGGTTCAGGCTGGAACAGCAGAGACCAGTGGGGCTCAGGGGTGTGGGGAAAGCACAGGGAGCTGCTGATGGCCAGACAGCTGAGGCATTTCTGTCCTCCCCCAGGACAGAAGCGTGCGGCTGTGGCGCATGGGCAGGGCTGGCAGGGTCACCTGTGTGGCACAGGGCCTGGGCCATGCCCACGGCGTGGGCGCTGTCGCCTGCTCCAGGTAACGCTGACTGAGGGAGGGGAATGTCCTGCTGGGTGCTGTCCCCCTCCCAGCTGTGCTGCTTCTCACCCCTGCTCCCATCTTCTCCTGGTGCCGGAGTGGGAAGGGGTCATGGGATGGTTTGGGTGGGAAGGGGCCTCAGGTGTCATCCCCTGTCACCCCCTGCCATGGGCAGGGACACTGCCCCTGTCCAGCCTGGCCCTGGATACTCCCAGGGATGGGGGAGTCCCTCTGAAAGAGTTTGGAAAGCCATGAAACCACTTTTCCACACCCAGCAGTGGCTGAGTGTGGGGATCCCAGTCAGGGAGGAGAAACCACGGAATTGTTTCCCTGCCCTTGATGGTTTCACTGCTCTCAGGCTGAAGGAAAGCTTTGTAGTGACCAGCAGCCAGGACTGCACCATCAAGATCTGGAACATCCCGGAATCCCTCACTTCCAAAGCAAAAGCAGCCTTGATCTCCAGTCCAGAGCCCCTCCATGCCAGGGTCACTGAGAGGGCCCATGACAAGGTACAGCTCCACCTGATCTTTCCGTGCTTCAGCCTCCGTTTGTTCAGTGTCCCACAGCCAGAGCCAGGCCTGACCCTCTTCCTCCTCCTCCTCCTCCTCCTCCTCTTGTGGCTTCCACAGGACATCAACAGCGTGGCAGTGTCCCCCAATGACAAGCTGCTGGCCACAGGCTCGCAGGACCGGCTGGCCAAGCTCTGGTCCTGCTCCGACTGCTCCCTCCTGGGGGTTTTCTCTGGCCACAAACGTGGAATCTGGTGTGTGCAGTTCTCCCCTGTGGACCAGGTCCTGGCCACCTCCTCGGCTGATGGGACCCTGAAGCTTTGGGGACTTCGGGATTTCAGCTGTCTGAAGGTGATGAGAGCTTTGCCTCTTGCCCTGGGTAAAACCTTGGGGTTCCTGAAGGATCCTTCCAAAATTTGGGACTTACTCCTTTGGGCTTTGGGAGTAAATGGGATCCTTTGGGGTCTCTCCTGAGGCCTGGCAGTGCTGAGCTTCCTTTCTGTTTTGCAGACCTTTGAAGGCCACGATGCCTCAGTGCTGAAGATCATCTTTGTGAGCCGAGGGGCTCAGCTGCTCAGCAGGTTTGTGCCTGATTGCAGAGTTAAGGGAATGTGTGAGCTCATCAGCAGCACCAAGAGGAAACACTCTTGTGTCCAAAGAATCTTTGGACAGGTTTATAGGAAGATGCCATGTTTAGGCCAGGCTTTCTGTAGAGGTTATTTTAATCTTCCTTCTCTCCACGTGTCCCATGAGTTCCATGTGGCTGCATTGGCATTGCTGGGTTGGGACAAACTCAGTAGACAAAGCTAAGGGTGCATCTTGCCCTCCACATTTTTGGTTAACTCTGCTCCTGTTTAGAAGGAATTGGGATATTTGTTCAATTCATTCAAGTCCATCTGATATTTGAGGTGGGACAGAGCAAGAATGGATCTGTCCAGTGATTCTTTCTGTTGTGTTTCTCTTCCAAAAGTGGATCTGATGGTCTCTTAAAACTCTGGACAATTAAAACAAACGAGTGTGTGAAAACATTAGATGGTCATGAGGATAAAATCTGGGGCCTTCACTCCAACAAGAAAGATGACATGGTCGTGACAGCCTCCAGTGACTCCTGCATCACCCTGTGGCAGGTACAGCAGGGGGCTGGTTCCTCCCTGGGTTAATAATCAGGGTAATTGGAGAGCTCAGGGTCTCAGTGGCTTGTTTTTCATGTGTTTTCCTTGTCTGCAGTTTGAAATTAGGTCAGCAAGGCTGATCTTAGGGTTTGGGGGTATTTTTTGGCCATTCTGTATGTCCCCAGAGCAGGAGATGGGCTCCAGCACTGGAGCTTTGGAAGGAAGTTGGAAATTTAACATTTAAATTACTTGACCCCAAGATTTTTCTGCAGAAACGGGTCTCCTTATCACTTGATGGCCAAATCAAAACCCTTCTGGATTAAAGCAGGATTTGATAAAGTTTTAACCTGTTTTCCTTTATAGGATGTAACTGAAATTGAGGAGAAAGAAGCACAGGCTAAACAGGAGGAGCAGATTATGAAGTGAGTTGCCATAAAGAGCTGAGAAAGGCAAACTGTGCAGTGGAACTGTCCACACCTGGAGCCATCCAGCTCCACCTGATCCCAATATTGGAGTGAGGGCATTTATTGACGAGCACCACAAACTCCTTAACTGTTATTGCCAAATCTGCTGCTTTTTCTGTAGTTTTGTTTTTTTCAGCACCCGAAGATTTGTCTCACTCTCGCCCCTGATTTGTTTTCCAGAGAGCAAGAGCTTTCTAACCTTCTCCATGAGAAAAGGTACCTCAAAGCTCTGGGCCTGGCCATCTCCCTGGACCGGCCGCACACGGTGTTGACCGTGGTCAAGGGTGAGTCCAGAGCGTGCTCTGAGGGCATTTCCTGCCCTCCCTCCTTTCCTGGACACCTCTTCCAGCTCGTTCAAGGCTTCAAAGTCCAAGAATTAGTCTGAAAGCCTGAGTTTTCCCTGAGTGCCATCACCCAGGATGTCCCTGCTGTGGTTTCTCTCCCCAGCCATCCTCAGGGAGCCCGAGGGGAGGAGGCACCTGGACGAGAACATTGTTCGGCTCCGCAAGGACCAGAAAGGTTTGTGGCACAACTCAAGTGCTGAAAGCTTCCAGGTCAGAGGCTTTTCTGTCACTGAAATTAGAATCCTACAATCCTGAATGGTTTGGGTTGGGAGAGTGTTCAGTTTTACCCTTTTGCCATGGGCAGGGACATCATCCAGTAGACCAGGACTTGGCTTTGTGCAATTGCAGGGATGGGGAGCATCCCCGTGTGGGACCTAAACCTCAGTGAGAGCCCAGGGGTGTTTTCCAGTGTGGGCTGTGCTGTGTGCCAGCCTGGCCAGGCTTTGTTCCCCACAGAGGCCGTGCTGGCGTTCCTGGTGACGTGGAACACCAACTCCCGCAACTGCCACGAGGCCCAGGCTGTCCTGGAGACGCTCCTGAGGCACGAGGCCCCCGACACCCTCCTGCAGTTCTCAGGAATCAAATCTGCCGTGGAGTCCCTGCTGCCCTACACGGGTGAGGCCCTGTGGGGACAGGAGGGGCTGGCTTGGGTCAGGGATCATGGAATGGTTTGGGGTGGAGGGGGCAGGTCAGGTAATTCACCTCTGCCATGGCAGGGACACCTTCCACCATCCCAGGGTGGGATCCCCATCCCAGGCCACCATCCCAGGGTGGGATCTCCATCCCAAGCCCCAGTGTCCAGCCTGGCCTTGGGCACTGCCAGGGATCCAGGGGCAGCCCCAGCTGCTCTGGGCACCCTGTTCCAGGGCCTGCCCACCCTGCCAGGGAACAATTCCTCATTCCCAATATCCCATCCAGCCCTGCCCTCTGGCACTGGGAGCCATTCCCTGTGTCTTGTCCCTCCATCCCTTGTCCCAGTCCCTCTGCAGCTCTCCTGGAGCCCCTTCAGGCCCTGGAGGTCTCCCTGGAGTGTTCCCTTCTCCAGGCTGGGCATTCCCAGCTCTCCCAGCCTGGTTTCCCTGTGCCCTGAGCCCTCCCCTCCTTGCAGAGCGCCACTTCCAGAGGCTGAGCCGCCTGCTCCAGGCCTCCACCTTCATCGAGTTCATGTGGCACAACATGAGGCTGGCAGATGTGGCCCAGCAGGACCAGGGGACTCTGTGACCCCCTCCTCCTCCCACCACTTGCTCTTTCCCACCAGGATTTTTAGTTCCTGTATTTTATAATAAATGTTTTCATTTCTAAACCAAGTCTAACATCCAGTCTCCTCAGGGATGAATGAAAGGAAAAGGTCGTTTCTTTGGCCAAGCTGGGGTTTGTGTTCTCACACCCTGAATTTTCACAAAGAGCAGGCAGTTTGGGATTAAAAAAAGGCAAAATCCCAACAAGCAGTTGGGATTTAAAGGGTTGATGGGTCTGAGATCTTGCTTGGGCAAAGCAGCCTGGACCAAGCAGGGGTCTCACCTGTGCCCACCCAAAATTGAGCACCTAGGAGGAAGAGAAGCACAATTTAAATTCCCCAAATAGCAAATTTTTAAAGCATAAAACACAAGCAGGCTTCAGAGACATTTACATGTATTTTATTTCATAGAAAAAAAAAGTATAAAATTCAAACAACACAAACACCTCACAAAAAACACACACACTTCATTATAAAAATATTAACAGATACCTGGGAGAATAAGTACAATTAAAGCCATTCGTGTAGAGAAAGTCTTGATTTCCCTGTAACTTTTTCTAACTCATTTCTAGCAAATGAGTTGAGGATTAGAATTGTTGTGAGTTTCAGTAACCAGCCAGTCCCCTGGAAAGAGGAATGTTCTGTCCATAAAGGTGACCTCTTTTTCCATCCCCAGGTGGGACACAAGCTGTGACTCCCCTGATGGAGGTGTGTGTGTCCCTCAGGAGGGGACAGTCCCAAGCCCTGGCACTCCAGGGGTGATGGAGGTGTGTGTGTCCCTCGGGAGGGGACAGTCCCAAGCCCTGGCACTCCAGGGGTGATGGAGGTGTGTGTGTCCCTCGGGAGGGGACAGTCCCAAGCCCTGGCACTCCAGGGGTGATGGAGGTGTGTGTGTCCCTCGGGAGGGGACAGTCCCAAGCCCTGGCACTCCAGGGGTGATGGAGGTGTGTGTGTCCCTCGGGAGGGGACAGTCCCAAGCCCTGGCACTCCAGGGGTGATGGAGGTGTGTGTGTCCCTCGGGAGGGGACAGTCCCAAGCCCTGACGCTCTGGAGCCGCTGCTCATGGCTCCCAGGGGACTCCAGGCTGTCCGGGCTGTCCCCGTGTCCCCTGCCCAGGGCCACTAATGCTGGCAGGGGTCCGGGAGGGCCGGCCGGGGGGCCGAGTGCTGCACGGCGCGCTTGGTGACGGTGCTGCAGCGCTGCAGGATCTCCTGGGCTGAGGGCCGGGCTGGCACCTTGGGGACACCCGCGGCCGGCTCAGGGGCAGCGAGGGGCAGCGAGGCTGCACAGGACTCCACGAAGCCGGAGTCGTTCCTGTCCCTGGCACTGAGCTGTGGGGATTTGCTGCTGTGCGTGGCCAGCTCGTGGCTCAGGCCAGGAGAGCTCCTGGCCGGCTTCACCTCGGGCAGGGACCGAGACAATTCAGGTTTCCAGGCCAGCCGGGTGGCCCCAGCAGTGCTGCTGCCCGAGCTCAGCGAGGAGCTGTCCAACCCCAAACCCAGCTGTGGGGTGGAGCTGGCCTGGGGCAGAGAGTGGGATCTGCTCCTGGCAGAGCTGCCGTGCTCCTCCCGCGAGCTGAGGCTCGGGGTGCAGGCGTGCAGGCTGCAGCTCAGGATGCTCTGGAGCTTGTGGTGAGGGTTCTGGTAGGGCCGGAGGCACAGCGAGGGCATGTAGCCAGTGCAGCCGTTGTACCTGAGGGCAGGGATGGAAAGAACACTGAGCAAACCCTTCCAGCACCTCGGGCCAAGGGGAGGCAGCACTTAGGGAGCAGGTCAGTGCTGTACACAGGGTGTGAGGACAGGGAGAGCATCCCCAGCCAAGGACATCCAGCTCTGGGGGCTCCTGCGCATCCCACACGGGAGGAACAGCAAGCAGCTCCCTCGGGGAGCCAGGGCTCAGGGAAAGCCTCCTCACCGGATCAGCCACCAGCCATTGTGGGATGTCCTGAGCACCTCCACGACCACCCCCTGGTTCAGCGAGAGCTCGTCTGCCTTCTGAGCCTCGTAGGCCTGCACCACAAAGTACAGGCTGCCTGCAGAGAGAGGGACAGTTGGATTTGCCTTGTGGAGAAAATGCTCTGATCCCTGTGAGAGACCAGCCCAGCTGCAGGGCAGCTGTCCCTGAGGGTGACTGGTTTGCTCAGGGACCCCCATCTGATCCATTTAATTAAATATAAAGAAGAAGTTTTTCACAAAAAGGGTGTGGAGGCCCTGGAAGAGGTTGCCCAGAGAAGCTGTGGCTGCCTCTGGATCCCTGCAAGTGTCTAAGGCCAGGCTGGACAGGGCTTGGAGCAGCCTGGGACAGTGGAAGGTGTTGGGGTTGGAACTGGATGGGCTTTAAGCTCTCTTCCAACACAAACCACTCCATGGGTCCGTGACCCAGAGGTGGTGGCAGAGCCAACCAGAAGAGTCAGAGGTAGGTCAGAGTCCAGGCAGGGACTCCAGGCAGTGGTAAAGTGGTGGTGGTTTGCAGAACTCATGTTTTGAAGGAG
The DNA here is from genome assembly GCF_037042795.1 of Molothrus aeneus. Classification (NCBI taxonomy): domain Eukaryota; kingdom Metazoa; phylum Chordata; class Aves; order Passeriformes; family Icteridae; genus Molothrus; species Molothrus aeneus. The sequence continues at coordinate 15,173,885 of NC_089661.1, forward strand.
GAACAGACTCACCCTCCTCGTCTGAGCTGAAGGCATTCTGGATGTCCTCACAGGCATCAAGCTCTTCCAGGTACGAGGCTGGGAACCAGGCTATCTGTTTGTCTGCATTTTCCACCAGCCACCAGCCTACAAAGAGGAAAAATACCTGGATTTTAACAGCCTGCAAGTCAAGACATGACAATAATCCCTGGGTAGGGGACACGAGGGACAGGAGGGACATTCACTGCCCCCCCAGGTAAGCACACAAGTGCAAACACCTGAACCCCTGACACTACCTCAGCATTTGCCTAGCTATGAATCCATCTGCCAATCCACCCCAGCACTGAATCCTCTCAGACCTACCAGTCATGTCCTTGATGAGCACTTCCACAATCTCCTTCTGAGCCACTGTGAAGGGTTTGTTCTTTGTGTCTTTGGTTTCAAAGGCCTCGAGGCAGCGGTAGCTCTGCGACGCCTGAGGGAGGGTGATGGACAGGGGCTGGGAGCTCTTCTCCCTTCTGAATACTGATGGCATGATCACAGCACTGGAAAGTGAAGGTGCACGTCAAAAACTCACGTGAAACGTTGAGTTTAGTATTGATTTTGGTAAAATCATTTCTGCAGTAGGCTGAGAAAAGCTTCAGGCATCAGAAACAAAATTAAAAGCACCCAGCTGAGCTGCCCTAGAGTGTAACTGGTGTTTCCCTTCTACCCATATCCCATGACATTTCTGTTTCACCAACAAACAAAAAAATACAATTCATATTTCACACCTGTTTTCAGGGAAGGAGGGATCAAGGTCTTGAGTCTGTGCCTTGAAAAACTGATTCACCTCTTCACCCCGGGAGATTTTCACATCTGTTTTCAGCAGCTCCCGGGAATACGTTTCCAGCAGTTTCAGGATCTCCAGGCACCTGTTCAGCTTCCCACCCTTCCTCTGCTGCATAGTTATTCCTTCAAAATAACAAGGGCACAGTTGGGATAGGACAGCAATGGATCTGGATCCCTGGGAGCAGGGATCTTTTCCCTGAACAGTGGGTGCCCTCAGCCACCACCCTTCCTGCCCAAGCCCAAACTGTACAGCCACTGTCCTTGCCTCCCTGTCATTTTTAACAGTTCCTGATAGGATTTTTTAACATCTAAAATTTCTCTTTTTTTCACATATAAAGTTTCAAGAAGCTCTAGGTCAATATTTGAAGTGTAGCATTAATTTGCCAAGCGGAGCTCTCTATTTACAAAGCTGTTCTGGCTCATTTGAAGTCTGTACTAGACTCAAACATGATGATGTGAGCCAGTGGTGCCATGGCAGGAGCAGGAGTGAGCCCCTGATCTGTTCCAGAGGAGGTCAGGCTCAGAGACTTCAGTCTCTGTCATGGGTTATGGCTGTCCCTGATCACTCTTGGGGTGGTTGGTCCATCAGAGATTTGTCCTTACCTTTAAACCTGGGTAAACTCCTCAGTGACCCACTCTCAGTGGGGAATTTTCTTTTCAGCTCTTTCTAAAATCAAGGAGAAGGAGAGAACAGTGATTCCTCACAGCTGACACATGGCCAGGCAGGACAGGACAGGAACCTTGAAATTTAAGGAATTGAAAATTCACTTACATGGAATTTCTTAAAGTCTTCAAACGTCCTGTAAATGAGAATGTTGTTCTGATCTGACCAGGACACAAACATCATGTAGTTCTGGGAAAAGAAAAGGGAAAAGAAAAGCAGTTAATCACAATGTTCAATTTTGGATGCTTCCAGGCAATCAGCATTTGCTGTGGTTTAGTTGAGGCTTTTAATGCCACATTAAAAAATTAAATAAAGCATTAAACCTACAAAAATATGTTTTTAATTTCATAGTCCCAAATGGGTAATGATTGCTGAAACCAGGAGAATTTTATGGTGCTGTGACAAAAAGAGAGCAAACCCCAAGATATAAAGCTCATTAAAAACCAAGTCCCCTTATCCTAGACCCCTAGGCTCCAATCCCAATACTATGGGGAATAAGCAAACATATCCCTGGAAGAGTAACTCAAAATCCTCTGGTCTCCCAGTTTGTAAATTATATTTAAGGAAGAAAACAAAGCCAAAAAAAAAAAAAAGAAAAAAAAAGAAAAAGAATAAAAATTAAAGTACCTTCTGTTTTCTGCACTGCATGAAGCCAACAGCCTTCACATCCACGGGATACCTGTCACAGCTCATCTTCCCCACGGCTGCTGCTCCTCCTTCGCAGGGAGCCACAAGGATGGGAGAGGGAAGGATGGGAGCTGGAGGAGCAGAGATGCAGCTCCAGCCCGACTGCCGAGTTTAAATGCCACGGAGCAGGAGGCAGGGCAGAGGTGTTCCCGAGCTTCCTCCTCCGCCCAGCGCCCGGGCAGAAATTCCGCGATTTGCTAAAGTGCCGCGTGCCTTTTCCCTTTCGCCCCGCTTTTAACATGCAAATGCTGCCGGGGGCAGGCGGGACATAGTTCAGGTGGCAAAGCACGCTCTTTTATCACATCCTTACGAACCGGTGTCGGGAAGGAAGGGAAGGGAAGGGAGCGGGGCTGTTTGCCAGCGCTGGGTTAGAGTAGGTCAGGGGCTGCAGCACCTGCCCCGGATGGTTCCGGGAGGCAGGTGAGGTTTTTATGGCTGCATTACACGAACCTGCAGCTCGGGCTGAGCTCACTCCAGCCCCAAAGGCTCATTTAGAGCGTGGGTTGTAAAACACAGATCAGTCACCATTAAACGTGAGTAATATTTGTTGCAAATATTTTTTTCCTGCTTTGTCCCACCTGCCGAGTTACTTTAAATAAATTTCTGACAGTTTTATCAGCATCTGCATTGAGATGCCGATGTAGTGAACAGACACATCCCCAGGATGGAACTAAGAGACTGAAAGCTCCTCAGGTGTAAATATGCAATGGAAATTCAGCTCTGAGTGCTCTGCCCTGTGTCCAGCCAGGTGTCCACACCCTCCCAGGGCAGCCAGCAGCTCTTCCTAAGGAGCAGCTCCATTGCCCAGAGGCTCAGCAGGAGAGATAATTCCAGCCTTGGCCAGCCTGTCCTTCCCCTGAACCTCAGGGCTGATGGGCACCGAGTGATCAAAGCGCCTCTTCTTTGATAAAGCCTCAGTTGAACCATTATCACTATAATTATCTTTATCATTATCATTATTGGAACCCAAACTGAGAGGCTCAGCCGTGCCTCCCTTTCATTTCCCAGCTACACCTGGTGCCTCAAATCCTCAGCAATGGCTGCAGGTGATTTTTCATCTACCAAAAATCCCCCAGAAGTGGATCAGGGAGCCAAACCAGATTCCTTTTGTAAAATACAGTCAGGAGGGTCCTGGTTTGTAATCCATGAGCAAGGGAGGCTGCTCCCACTCAGCAGGGCAGCAGTTTCTGGAGACAAAGAAAGCAGGTTTATTGCAGTTGGATTTATTGCTGCTGGATATCTGTCCTGCATTAAAAAGGGAAAGTTATCCAAAGAGCACTTTGGTTCGGTGTGGATTTTGGAGAGAAAATCTCTCCCACAGCATCTCCAAGGCATTTCCTGGCTCAGGAAGCTGCACAGGACCTGCCCTGTGGAAAAGGGATCTGGAGCAGCTCCCTGCCCTCCACAGCCCTGGAATGAGACCCTCCATCCTCTGTTATAAATCCTCCAGCCAAACCATGTGCTGGTAAATCTCCCTGGATCAAAGAGTGAAGATTTTATGGAGTGAGAGGAAATCACTTCATCCAGCAGATTTATTTAGAAAGTTCCAGTCTCTGAGGTGCCAAAACCCTTCGCTCACTCCACGTCCTCAAACCTGCACTCCTTGGCTTCTCCTTGGCAGCCCAGCCAGGGCCAAGCTCACCCTCACATGGCTCCGTTAAGTGGCTCCTGGAAATATCTGGGACCAAGACTCCCAGTGAAACCAACCTTGGCTTGGTTTCCTGTCTCAGAGCAAACACAAACCACGATGTATTTCCAAGAACATAAAGGTTCAAACATGTTTATCCTGACTGGGAAAAGCCAAAGACAAGGAAAGCCTTGGAGGAGCTGCAGGACAAGGAGGCAGCTGGGGAGGCTCAGAGAGCACCTTGATCTGAGGATGCCATAAAAACCAGAAGAGTAGGAAATAGCCTTGGTTTTGCTGTGTTTCATCATTCTCAGAGAATTCAAGCAGAAAGGGGGTGTGGAAAACATCGAATGGAATGTTACAGCAGGAAGGTGAAGCCCCACAGGGGGTTACAAGTCACCCGAGGCAGAAGGACCAGCCCTGTAGCTTGGAGAGCTGATCTTCTGGAAAAGATTGGACTGACTGGGAGCTTGCTGGGGACTGCAGTGTTGTATAAATCCAAATATGAGCAAAACTGCTCAAAACTCAATAATTGCCTATTGAGAAAATGTTTTGTGGAAGTGAAGGTCTCTGTGACCCAGAACTGAGGTGCAGGGAGGGAGGGGAAAAGCCTGCCACTCCTCTGAGACACCAGCACCTCTGGAGTCACCTGCAGGGCTCAGCTCCAGCTCTGCAGCTGTCACAGCAGTATCGGTGTCCCAGCGGTGTCAAGTGTGATGTCACAAAACTGTCAGCTCCAGAACGACCTCAGGAGCCACCTCACCTCTGCAGTGACAGCGCCTACGAAACTGGAAGGAGGCTGGGCCAGATGACCCTTGGATGGGCACAGTGCTCCTCAAAGCTCTCCACAACTCCCAGCCATGGCAGGGCCATTGCTGTTGGCAAGGATGGGTCAGCCACCAGCAGAGGCCATAACTCCACTGCTCTGCTGGATGCATTTGGACTCATAAAAAACAAGGCAAACATTGTTTTTCCAGCATTATCAAGTTTACTTTGTGTCCTCTACAGTTTCCATGTCATCTTGCCATAAATCAGTGCCTCTCATGAGTAATAATTAATGGCAGGGGAGGGGAGGAGGGTCTGCCCAGAAAAAGTGATACTCAGCAGGAATTACTGGATGCTGCTGTTTCATCATCGATATTTATTTACACAGCTCTGAGGGCAGCAGTTAATTCTCCTTTCATTGTTTTACAAGGTACCAAAGAGATCATAAATTAACAGGCAATATGCAGGACTGCCCTCCCCAGCTTTGCCAAGATACAGGAAACACGGATTTTTCCATAATGACTCCCATAATTTTGCAGTCTGCTCCAAGAGAGCCCCCTGCACCCCACCAAGGTGCAGCTCTGCCACTCAAGGAGCATCACTCCAGCCACAAACTGCTCCTCTGGGGACAGAAACATGTTTGTGTCACAGTAGGTGACTAAGGCACTGTCACAGGGAGTCACACCAGGCTGCCTGCCCCAGACTGCCCATGCTGGGAAGATGAAGGAGGTCACCCTGACCTGTGCCCCTCATGGCTGACGATGTGTGGGACTGTGCATCAGGGATTTCTCCTTCTGTGGCCGGCACAGGAGAGGCAAAGAGAGGAAAAGTCCTCAAACCACCCTCAGGACACTGCAGCTGCAAGGAAGAGATACAGAAAGGAGCTGTGGGCACAGCCAAGGGGGGCCTGGAACAAAGCTGGTGGAAAAGCTTCATCTTTCCTTTGCTCACCTTCAGGATCAAAACCTGCCCTTTACTGTTCTTGAAGGTCACCTGTGATGACACATGACCTATCAGCACCTTTAATGAAAAGCCCAGATGCTAAAAGCCGATTTTAAAAGTACAAAGAGGTTTTAGACTTTTAATAAATAGAGAAAAAGACCTTTATTTAAAAAGAATAATGAAAACCCAGACACTGGAGTTGACAAAAGTCTCCTTCACATCATGAACAAAGGGAGCGGTTGAACTTTCACACAGGCTGGGATGAGAGATTTTGCAGTAACTAATCCAGAAGAAAGTATTTCATTTTATCCTAATTCCAGCAGCTGCTGCAGGCACTAAAGCATTTCTCTGTGGCAGACCCAATTCAGGGACTCTCTGAGCCCAGGGAGCAGCTCAGCCCTTTCCCACTCCATCACAGGAGCTTCCCAAGGTGCACGTCCCTCTTCAGTGCAGGGGGTCACTCACTCCTCACAGGCAGCTTTATTTATTATTATATATTATTATATATAGGATGCAAAATCACAGCATCGCATCAAACTCCCTCGAACCTCATTCCCGAGGCGTCATTTTCTTTGCAAAGCCCTTGGGATGGCCCCGTCCAGCCCAGGGAGAGCTCTGCCCGTCCTAGGAGCTTTGCTGGCTGCCTGGGGCACGCACAGCGGACGGGCTCTTGTTTACCAAGCACTTGTTGAAATAATTTCATAGTTCTTTCATAAAAGTGACATGTTTTCCTACGGTTATGCAAAACACAAAAGCATGATTCAAGAAGGAATCTTCCAGAAAGGGTGAGAATGTAACTTAAGCTGCTTCAACAAGAGGAGGTTCCCTGAATTATTTTCTCAGGAAAAAGCAGTGTTTGATGAGTGCATAGCATGAGACCAGAGCTTTGTGGATGTGCTGTGACCCAGGCATGAGATGTGAAGGCAGAAGAAAAGCAGGGTGGAGTTTCCAAGGAGGTTTGAGGCTCTGCAGTGCTCAGCCTGCTCTACACATTCCGAAATCCGGTGAGAGAAAATCCCAGCAACACCAGTACAGCCAACAGCAAGCGCAGCAAGCAGAGTGAACATGGAGAAATACTGTTTTCACTTGGGGAAAATCTGTTCTTGCATCATGCTAAATATAGTAAATTGATCGGAGACAAGACTGTTGTGTTCCTTCCAGATTAGTCAGAGATGCTCATCCCACTCTTTCCTCATTCCCCACGGCCATCGAGGAGCAGAGTATACAAAGCCTTATCTCTGCTGGGGATTTCACCAGCACCAGGAGCTCTGGCTAAAAGTCCACCCGTATTTCAGAGCAAAGACTGCAACTTGTGTTCCTTGGCCCCTTCAGGGAAAACCAGATCTAATCTTCACTCAAAAGCCTGGGGGGAGAAGAGTAATTTGGAAGGAATTGTTCTTTCATTTATGTTTGATTCTTAATGAGTCCAAACATAGCAACTGTTACCTGAGGAAAACCTCTTCCACTGAAGGAGACTTCCTGTTGAATTCCTTTGACCTCCTTCTGGAAAAAAGGAATAATCCTAAATCAGGGGCCATTCTCCTTTTGCAAAGCCAAGAGAACAGGAGCTGCTCACTGAAGACTTTGTTTTTCAAGAGCACAAAAGGAACCCCCAATTTTGCTGTGTTTATCGTCAGAATGGACGAACTGACTCCAGGGATGCTCGGGGTGGGTCTGGGAAGGAGGAGATAGATTGGAGCATGACACAAACAGAGCCACCTAAACCAACCTGCAGAAATACTTTGGTTTTCTCCCTGCCCCTGCCATCACCATTACTCATGGATTCTCATTTTAATCAGCAAAACGATTCACATATAAAAATAGCACCAACTTTAAAAGAACAAACTCAGTGTCGGGTGTAGGTGGCCAGATTTGAGCAAGGCAGTGTCTTGTGCTGTCCTGCACAGACAACACATTTCAACAGTTCTGCATGGACCTGATCTGACACATCTCACCCACTCCCTGGCAGGGGGGCTGCAGGCTTCTTCCTGATATCTGGGGGATAAATTCATACTTTTGGGAAATTTTGCAGGTGATAAAGTTCTTGTACACAGGCAGAGAGGATCAACATGATTCACTTACCTAGAAATAAATGTATTTTTTCATTGATGTTGCTATTTCCTAGTGGGCTGTAATTTCTCAAACAAGTCTATGACTAATTCCTGGTGCTGGTTTATCAGACTTTCAGCTCATATTCTTACATGTAAATACAAGACAGCTTCCTGCTCTATTGCAGGAATACAATCCAGGCTGCTCAAAGCCCTGTCCAGCCTGGCCTTGGGCACTGCCAGGGATCCAGGGACAGCCCCAGCTTCTCTGGGCACCCTGTGCCAGGGCCTGCCCACCCAAACGGGGAAGGATTCCTCCCCACAATTGAATTTGTGTGAGGAGTTTGTTTGGTAACAGGCTCTAGCACATTCCAGCTCCTAAATCAGTGCTGGGAGCAGGGGGTTGGGTGGGTCAGGGCTGTCCAAAGGGGAGAAGGAGGGAATATTCCCTGATCCTTCCTCGGCTCTGCACCACCTTCCTTCCTTTGGGTGGAAATAATTTGGCTCTGCACTTGGATTCTATTAGAGACAGTAAATTGAATTTCCTTGCTCTGACTTGAATTGGAGCATTTCTCCATTTTTTAAACTTTGAAATCCAAGATGATGCTGGACCTGGAGGCAAGTGGAGAAAATTGGGAGGACCTTTTCCTAAAGAGCCAGCTCTGCTCCTAGAGCTGAGCAGGAAATGGGCAAGGGGAGCAACGTGGAGCACAAACTTCTGTAACCAACAGCCTCCTTCAAGACTTTTCCTTTTCAATAAAAGTGCTGATGTTTTAACTGAATCCATAAATTAAATCACAATCAAGGAAGCAAAGTCTGCTAACGGTCAAACCAGGAGATTGCTGTGACTTGGAAACATCTCTCTACCTGTTTAATTGCTTGAAGACCAAACAATAAAGCTCTAGAGGAAATTCCCTCAGTATCTCATTCTCTTTTTTCCTGACTTTACAAAAATTAATGAGGTCACGAGCATCAGTTAAAACATTTATTGGTGGGCAAGGAAAACAGACATAAAAATGTCGCTGTCCCTACTTGATCTTTCCTTTACGTGCGAAATTTATCTTTACGGTTGTCTACAACTTTAAACAAAGCCATTCCAGCAGTTCCTACCAGTTACTCACATCTCTTCTCCCTCCCTAACAAAAATCAGCAAATAAATATTCCCAGGAAATTGCAAATAAATAAAAATAAAGGAGCACTGGTAAACAGAGACCCCAAAATGGAGATCCAGACCATCAGCTCAGTGCTCCACAGAGCAGGAACAGCTCAGCCATTTCCACATGAAACACACCAAGTGTTGAAGTATTTTTGAGGGCAAGTCTTTGAGGTATTTCTCTAAAATGATGTTTTTTCTAATACGCATTTTACACCACGCCGTGTTCAATAAATCACATATATATTTTTTTTATATAAGGTGACATTTTGGTCCAGCTCCATCCTGGACATACATTTGTTTGCATTAAACAAAATAATCATATTTTTCACTTGAGAAAACTTGAACTGGATACAAAATTCACATTGCTCATGGTAGGAGACTTGTGGCTCTCAAACCTTTAAGAGCATGACAGAATGAAGCCAAAAAGGACGAGAGCAAGTCTGTGCTGCTCTCCAAGTTTTCACTCTCTGACCTCTATTAAGAGTTTTGTAATGCCACAGCTAATATTTCCCAGGGGTGAAAGAGCAAGCTCCAAAGTCTGATGCCAGGCTGGACAGTTGCCCAGGTTACCACCCTCATGTGCTCACAAGCCTGTGGCTCTTTGGGAATAAAAGAAAAAATGCTAAATGTCCACTCCAGACCAAGGACCTGAGACCAGGTCTGGGTCTCCATCATCCCAAAGAGCCCAGCCACTCCCAGGCTGCCACTCCCAGGCTGCCCTGGTGTGACACATGCCAACACTCCCAGAAAGAGGAAAATACTCCCTCAGTATGGATTTACAAGCATGTGACAGGTTTTAAAAACACGGAGAACTTCGTATGGGCATGTTGCTATAAAGGAGCATGAGATGAATGGAGTTATCCACTTGTTTGTCCATAAAATCACCCTGTTGATTGTATGAGTCTGCTGGAGATAACACTGAGGTGCCCGTCAGCACCTCTGGCACGAAGGAGAGCTGCTGTGTGCCATGGGCTCTGCCACACACATTATCTACACATGCCAGAATCCCAGAATAGTGGAGTTTGGAAGAGATCATCCAGTGCAGCCCCTGGCCAGGCAGGGTCACCTGGAGCAGGTGACACAGGAACGTGTGCGGGTGGGTTTGGGATGTCTCCTGAGGGAGGCTCCACACCCTCCCTGGGCTCTGCCATGTCAGGGCTCTGCTCTTTCCTCTGTCATGGAAAGAGGTTCTTCCTCATGTCAGGGTGGAACTTGTTGAGTTTTAGTTCCTGGCCATTGCTCCTCATCCTGTCACCGAACAGAGTCTGGCACCATCCTCTGACACCCCTGGGAGGGATTTGTATGGATTGATGGGATCCATTCTCCAGACTAACCAGCTCCTGCAGTCTCTCCTCATCAAAGAGATACTCCAGACCGCATAGGAACACGTATTTATACGTATTTTTGTGCTCATTTGGGAGGGTTATAGGAGGGGAACTGCTCTTTGACACCTACTGAAGGGACATGGCCGAGTCCGAGCCCCTCACACCCTCGGGGGGATCATGGCCGAGTCCCCTCACACAGAGGGGAAGCAGAGGGAGACTCCCTCTGTGGGTGAGCACAGCTCCACCACACCCCAAGGGCGATGTGAAGCGAAAATCGAGGATGCACAGACGGGAGTGTCGTGTTCTCCTAACCTACGACATTTAAACACAGAGTTTGCTGCTGGTTTTGGTAAAAATACACCAGGAATGGCACTCGGGCGCGTGCCGGGTGCCAGCCCCCTCACGCCGCCCGGCCGGGAATGGCGCCGCCCCGGCCCGTCCTGCACCGCGGCGCCATCATGGCGGCGCCCAGCGAGGGCCGTGCGGGTCGGGGATACGAGCCCTTCCCGGGCACCGACAGCGGCTCCTTCTCCTTCGCCGTCCCGCACGGTGAGGCGGAAGAGACACCCAAGAAGCCATGCCGAGCCTGCATGGATTTCAAGAGCTGGTTCCGCGACCAGAGGAAGCAGGCGGTCCCGGGCACCGCGGTGAGGCGCGGCGGGAGCCCTCCCTGGAAGCCCCGGTGACCCCAGTCCCTGCAGCGCTCCCTCTGTCCTCCGTCCTTCCCCCGCAAGTGGGACGAGGCTGCGTGTTCCCATTAGGGTGTAAAGGAGCCGGGGACAGGGCTCCCTTGGGTGGGAATGGGAAGGGAGTCCCCATCTTCTCCCTGGGGGTGAGGGGCGCTGCCATTGCCCCCGCTGAGGGTGTAAGGGGGGCTCTGCCATGTTCCGTGAGGGTGTGAAAGGGTCCTTGCCTTGACCTACAGAGGGTGTGAGGGGAGCTCTGCCTTGTCCCCTCAGAAGGTGTGAGGGAGGCTTTGCCGTGTCCCCTCAGAAGGTGTGGGGGGGCTCTGCCATGACCTCAGAAAGGATGTGAAGGACCTGTTCCCCCACCTCACCTTCCCACCCAGCACAAAAGGGCTGTTTCCCCACCCACCCCGGTGTCCCCTCACACCCCTCTGTCCCTCTGCAGGAGGCGAAGGAGCCCCCTCAGGACTGTCCCCTGGACAGCGAGCAGCTGGGCCGCAGCACCTGGGCCTTCCTGCACACCATGGCTGCCTACTACCCCGACCGGCCCTCCGGGACACAGCAGAAGGAGATGAGGGACTTCATCAACCTCTTCTCCAAGTTCTACCCCTGCAAGCACTGCGCAGAGGACCTGAGGGAGAGGTGAGTGGGAAAACCCTCAGAGGGTTTTTTCAGGATCTGGGGAGAGGTGAGTTTCCTCAGTGGGTTTTTTGAGGCTCTGAAGGACAGGTGAGTGGCCTCAGCAGGTTTTTTGAGGATCTGAGGGAAAGGTGAGTTTCCTCAGTGGGTTTTTTGAAGATCTGAGGGAAAGGTAAGTAACCTGAGCAGCTCTTTGTGTTGGAGGGGCTTGCCAGAAGTGCTGGGCTGCAGCAGCTAGTTTGCATATCAGCAGCTCTTCCTGCACTTGGAGTTTGTAGCTACCTGAACTGGTTTCTTCCATTATTGCATCAATCCCAGATATACTTACTCAAAAAACAAACACCTGTCCTCACGCTGTTGGATTCTGTGCTGCCTCCAAGGCTTCCCTGAGGCCATTTTGGAGTTTTCTCGTTCAAAATGGGCTTGTGAACAGTTATGGAATTAGACTGGGATAGTTTGGTTTTCAGGAGACAAGTGTTCTTCTACCCTCTAAAATGCCCTGTATTGGCAAGCTGAGTAGTGGAGGCAAGGACTGAAATGGGCTGAGGTGTTTGATTTGGTTTGGGACGAGATGATCTTCAAAGTCCATTCCAACCCAAACCATTCTGGGATTCTGTGGTAAAGTTTTCCTTCTGTTCTCAGCTCCTTTCTCAGAAGTTTCCACTAATTTGTTTCCCATTCCCTGTTTGCAGATTACGGACAAACCAACCTGACACGAGCACCAGGAAAAACTTCTCCCGGTGGCTGTGTCTGCTCCACAACGAAGTGAACAGGAAGCTGGGCAAGTCGGAATTCGACTGCTCCCGTGTGGATGAGCGCTGGAGGGATGGCTGGAAGGATGGGAGCTGTGATTAACCCACAGGGAGTGCTCTGGGAATCCAGCACAGCAGTGCAGTCCCTGTGGAGTTGCTGCAGGGACAGAGGGAGTCGATAACTCTGTTTGTGTGGGACTGATTCAGAGCTGAACTAATGCCAAAAGGAGAATTGAAAATCTATCCCAATGATATTTCGATAAGTAGTGGTACCTGAGGGGTTGAGGCTGCCAGAAACCTCTGAGATTGGGTCACTGACAAACTCATTTCATGATGACATTTCTTGATTCTGGGGGCATTTGCTTATTTCTGTGGCTAATTTTCCCTGAAGACAGTGGTGTTTTCCAAGGCATTGCCTGATGCCTTAGAAAATGCATCTGATAAATTGTCACTTTCATTTTTGTTTTTCTGATAAGAGAAAATTCATGCTGGGTTTTGTGCCAAGTCTGTACCCCTGGATTTCTCTTTCCAGCATGTCCAACATTTGTTGTTACTCGTGTGTCCAATTCCTCTGGTAAAAGTCCTGAGGGCAGGTACATTTAATTTAAACACTAAAATATGGAGCCCAGATTTCTCAATTTGGTTTTGTATTTCAACTGAACACGTCAGAGGACAAAATAGAGTCAAAATAATTTCAAGTTCTTCACGTAGGTGGTGATCTCATCCCTTCCTGCACTCCTGGCTGGGAGAGGTTTGCACAAACCCTGACAGCAACAGTTTTTTTTTCCTTCCCTGCTTCCTGCTGAGGTTTTCTTGTCTGTTTTATTGAGCTTCCTTATGTTGTGCCCTACAGCACACCTGTGAATTTACCCTTGGGTTTTTTTTGGCAAGTTTTGACTGGAAAGGTTAATGGTGCTGCTGTAATTAGGGCAGAGGCACCTCTTATCTGAGCCTTTGGTCCTCACACCACTGTGTGGGCTCCTTAGTGGTTAGAGAACCAGGAACACCTTTGGAAACACATTTTAATATTTTGTGGCACAGTCAAGTCCTTTCAAGTCAGGTGTGTTAAATGAATGTAAGACTTTTATGGACTAATGATTTCTGAACTTTGTATGTCGTAACATTTCTAAACACAAACCCAAATGAACTGATAACAAGGTACTGCATGAAGAGTCTGATTGAAGGTGTCACTCAGGCTATTAAAAGTGCTCAGAAAATTTCCCTATCAGCATGTTGAGGTTCTTAGAACAAATAAACCCCAGCTCTTGAGTTTTGTGTTTGGTAATAAACTCAACCCCCAAAACAAAGCCCATTGGGATCCACTAGAGGACCGACAAAAGGGCAGCCCTCAATTTTTTTGCAGGTAGGACCCATCTGACTCAGTTCTGTCAGGACACTTTTAGCAGAGGGACGTGTGGGCAGGCGTCTCCCTGTGGGTTTGGCTGTGCTAAAGCAGGAATTCTGTGTTCCTCCATTCCAATCTGCCCTCCACTGTTCTGTGTGACAGTGTCCTCGCCCACGCAGCAGATGATGAATTTTCTCCCTCTTTTGTTTCAGTGTAAACGAGCAGGTTGGTGAAACATCTGTCCCATCCTTGGTCACCTTCATCTGCCAGGGGCCCAACCTGGGGAGTTGCACTGCTCTGTACCTGGCCAGGCTCAGGGGCCAGCAGGGACACCTGGCCGCTCCCTGAGTGCAGAGGGGGAGCTGAGGGTGTATCCAACACACTCTGGTCACTTTGTGTGCTCCAGGGAGGTAGTGGTGCAGTGCAGGAGGAAAAGCCTGTCCTGTCCTGGCAGGGCTTGGGAACAGCCTTCAAGCTGAGTCTGTGTCTTTAGCAAATCCTGCCCAAAAATGAGGCCACCAGCTGTAGCCAGGATGCTTTTAGGGCAGTTTCTATCTTTACCAGGTGGCCATTTGATAAAATCTGTGCTTGCACTTTGTTCTCTCATTGTTTTGGCTTGGCAGAAGAGCTCTGATGTAGTTGTTTCTCAGGCATATCCTCACCTCTGTGGACTTGACCATGTGAGGATTGGGGGAATTTGTTCTGCTGCTCGTTTGTACCACAAGTTTTAGTCTTGGGTAAGGAATTTCCATTGGAGGTCCTCATACTCGTGTACAGAAAATTGTGACTTCTTTACTAATTGCACTTGATTAAATCTAGTTTTAAAAATCTCTGTATTCAGATTGTATTTCCTGTTGATGTAAAAATAATAAAGCAACTGAGTTCACTCCTGGCTCAGTCCTACTGCATGGGATCTTAGGAAAAGGGGTCATGGTGGGTCTAACCTCTGCATGCCGAGATGCTACTGTTATACATATAAAACAAGATATATCTATATATATAAATATAGTTATATATGTGTATGTTGTAGTTTGGTGGCTCAGGTACATTGTGTGATTCTCTGTGGATTGATCAGACAAGGTGGGGCTGCTCCTCGTCCTTTCCTCTTGTGCTGTTGAATTGATGCAGTTCTCTGTTGGCCCTACAAAAATGCAGGAATTTGTAGAGCAGGTCCTGTCACATCAGAATTTGCTTTTATATGAGGAACAGTGGGAATTTTAGGGGACCCTAGTGATTTTTTTGACTTGCTGACAGCGTGAGGGGCAGCATTAGAACTGGGAGCAGGTCAGCTCTTGCTGGTTTGGAGCAGGGTGGCATCCCTGAGGGGCAGGGTTTGCAATCCCATTTCCTGGAATGGGGAAGCTGCTTCCTCTCCACGCAAGGAGCCCTTGTGAGGAAGAGCAGAGCCAGGAGCAGGTGCTGCCTGAGGAGCTTGTGGGACCTTGCTCAAGAGCTGCTGCTGTGTGACAGGAACCTGACTAACCAACCTTGCAGCTTCCCAAATTCCTCTGTTTTCATGGGCTGGTTTGCATTCAAACCGTGCTTTGCTTTTTTCCCTTTTTTTTTTTTATTCCCTCCCCAAAAGCAAAGAGCAGGGAGCCCTGGGGGAATCATCTTTTCCATGGATGGCAGGCAGCCTTGCAGATGCTGGCAGAAGCAGCGCTGTGCCTTTGACATTTTTCCAGGGATTAGCTGTTCCTTTGCAGTGCGTTGGGTGTAAAATCCTGTTTACAGAAGGATTCCCAAGAGTTGCTTTGTTTTCTCGTGTCTTCTGCTTCAGTCTGTTCCAGGCAGTGTGGGAGATCCTTCTTGTTGGAGTTTTACAGGCTTGGAGAGGGAAGGGTTTGGATTTTTTAGGATTTTCTTTCCTTTCCCTCTAAGCCCTGATTTTGTTGGGGTTTTATTCCATTCCTGGAATGGCTGCTGAGGATTTTTGTCTGAAGGATGGAGAGGAGCTGTCCAGTATTATTTGAAGTCAGGATTAAGCACAGCCAACAAGGTGATGTAAAGTCAACTCTTCATTTTGTAGGGTAGTGGGAAAAGTAATGAAACATGGAAAGCAAACCACAAATAATGGCACAGAGACAAATCAGTTAAATTGTAATCCAAGGGGGTGAGGGTCAGCCTTGGGACCAGCTGGGGCACTGCTCTGGGTCAGTCCCACAGGGAAGTGTTGATGAACACCAGAGCTTGGCTCCGGGCTGGCCAGCCCTCAGTTCAGGTGTTAATCACAGTGCAGGGAGCTGAGGGATGATGGCATCTTCTGCAAAACTGTGAACAAAGGCTGTTTGCTGAGGATAAAGGGGGTTTGGTGCCCTTCTCTGTGCTGATGGGTGTAAAATAACCCCCAACCCAGATGGAGCTGGTTTTTCTGTCATTTCTGAATATTTGTAACTGCTGTTAAGATTTCCACAAGTAGAATCACAGAATATCCTCAGTCAGAAGGGACCCACAGGGACCATCCAGCTCTGATGAGCCACACCAGCCTTTGCCAAGCCGTGTTGCCCTTGGCATGTGGCAGTCCTGCTGAGGGGTGGCTGATCCAGCCCAGAAAGTTCTGCTGGCATTTCTCTGGGCCCAGCACCTGGCACGGGCTGGCACCCTGACGGGGTCCCTGGCCCTGGGACCTGCCCAGCTCTGCCCTTGCTTCCTATGCAAAGGTGCCCTCCACTCCCACGTGCTGTGCTAGTGCAGGCTGATGCTTTTCCTCTCGGGCACTCCAAATCCAGAACCCCCATCCTGGTCCCAGTTTTCCCTCCGATCCAGCACATCCCGTGATTCTCCTTGGCTTCTGCTCCTGGCTGCAGTGTGCTTCCTACGGAGAGCTACTGGGAAAATTCCCTCCACATCTGACCAAGCCAACAGTAGAGGGCAACAGAGGCTGTAGTGCCATGTATTTCCTTGTATTGCCATGTATTTCCTTGTATTGCCATGTATTTCCTTGTATTGCCATGTATTTCTATGTATTGCCATGTATTTCCATGTATTTCTATGTATTTCCATGTATTTCTATGTATTGCCATGTATTTCCTTGTATTGCCAGGTATTTCCTTGTATTTCCATGTATTTCCTTGTATTGCCATGTATTTCCATGTATTTCTATGTATTGCCATGTATTTCCTTGTATTTCCATGTATTTCCATGTATTGCCATGTATTTCCATGTATTTCTATGTATTGCCATGTATTTCCTTGTATTGCCAGGTATTTCCATGTATTTCCATGTATTTCCATGTATTTCTATGTATTGCCATGTATTTCCTTGTATTTCCATGTATTTCCTTGCACTTCCTTGCATTTCCTTGACTTTTCCACCTCTTACCCATCTCTGGAACAAGACTGCTCCAGATACCGAATGTTTTACCTCATCCTCGTCCCTTTCCTGTGACTTTGGGAGGGGATTTTGGTGCCTTCAGTTACTTTTCAAACGAGTGTGCAAGCCTCTTGTGTAATTACCAAAACGAGGGATGTGTTATTCCTCTGCCTGCAGCTAAAATCTGCACTTGGAAGCAGAATAAAATGCTGCTTCCAGTTAATTTAATGTCTGTACCACCAGGCATTTAATACAGCCCCTAAAACATTCCATGTTTCCCAGAACACCAAGTTTTAGTTCTAAGCTCAAGTCCCACTGTTGGATGGAGACTTGCTCTGGATGGAGACATTACCAATTATAGAAATGGTTAGGCAAAGCTGGGCCTTCCCTGCCTTTTCCATCCAGGTGTGCATAAAAAAATAAAAAAGAAAGTGGATTCTGTGACTGTGCCTCATGTGCTGCTGCTTAACTGGTGTGAAAGATATACAAGGAATAAAAGACAATGCCCTTGTGGCCAGAGCACGTGGTTGGAGGCTCTAGAGATCAAAATTCAGTTCTTTTTTAGTCATAAGCTTCTTGCTAGACACCAGGTAAGTCACTTCATCTTCTGCAGCTCCACTTTCACTTCTGCATAAGGGGGGTAAAAATATCTGTTAGGGCAGCCTTCACCCGTATTTCCTGTTTAGATGAAAATCTTTCAGAGAGGGTGTTTTAATGGGCTTGTGCTGCACAAGCCTGGGCATGAGAGCATTCACACTTATAAAATCCCTCATCTCCATCCATCTCACAAATCTCTTTTCCATCAGGTTGCATCCTGCTCGTGAATCTGAGGACCTGTTGGGGTTGCGTTCAGTTAAGAAACAAAGCTTTTCTTATTTTCAGTGTATTTTTGCAGCAAACCTTGATGTAGCTGTGGATGCTCTTCACGTCCAGTATGGCTTGAGCTGCCCCATGTCCTTGTGCCTGTCAGCTCTGCTCACCTGTGCCACAGCTGCAGGTGACAGGCACCAATGTCAGCTGTTGGTTGGCACGTCCTCGGCGCGGTGTGACCTGCTGGTGTGCTCCTAGGGAGGCCAGTTTGGAACAGCAGAGACCTTGTTCCCCTTTTTCAAGCTCCCCTCAAGCTGGGGAGCAGCGGCTGAATCAGATTAGATTTTGGTTTGCCAAAAGCCCCGAAATTTTCATGCTGTGAGGTATCTGGAGGAGCAGAGGCTGAGTTCCCTCCTGAGCCGTTGAGGCCATGGCTGCACTGCTGGGAGGAGTTTTGAAACCCTTTGGGGCTGGGTTCAGTTTGGGTTTTACACAAGCACTGAGATACCAACTGCCCTGCTCAAAACCAGTGCTACCTCAGCTCACTGAGCTCTGTTATCCCAACCTTCCCTCAGTGATTTCAGTCAGCAAAGTTTTCCACAGTTTTTTCTGGCACACTTATCCTGGGTTTATCCACGTTCAGTAAGTGCTGAATCCCACCTGAGAACCATTTCACAAGCAGATGAGTAACCAGCTAATAAATGATCTTCCAGATAGTTTTGGATCTCTTAGTGTGGAAAGCATGAGGAGCTTTCTATGACAGTGGGCTAAGGTACTGCTCATCGGGAAGCCCCTTCTCTCTGCCCCTGGGCCCTGTGGGCTTCTAAGCTCTTCTTAATTCTCCCATCAACTCTCATTTTCATTTTCTCATTGGATGGCTGAAAGCAGCATCAGCCAAGCTCTGATGAAGGGCAAGCAAAGCATTTCAGAGCAACAGCTAAGCATCTCTCAAAGTGCTGCTGCAAGCCTGCTGCCCAGGGAATGGGAAGGACAAGCTGTTTTCCCACCCACGCCCCTGCCAGGGCCGGCTCAGACCACGGGGAGCTGCTGAAGTCGTGGCTGGAATCTGTGCCCAGAGCCTGCCCAGCTCCCTTGTCCAGGCTCTGCAGCCAGGCTGTGTCCTGCATGCTGGGATTGCTTCACTCCAAACACACACTGAGGCAGCTGCTCCCAGAGCAAGGCAGGTTCACCTTGCTTTTCCCACCTGGAGCGCTCTGTCCAGCTCTGGGGCCCCACACACGAGGAAAACGTGGATCTGTTGAGGTCACTGCTCCCAGGGCTGGAGCCCCTCTGCTCTGGAGCCAGGCTGGGAGGGCTGGGGGTGTCCAGCCTGGAGAAGAGAAGGATCTCAGGAGACCTTGGAGTCCCTCCCAGTCCCTCCCAGTACCTAAAGGGTATTGGGCTGTCTGGAACAGGTTTTGAAGAAGGAGAAAACTCCACATCTTGTCTCCTCCAGGTTGTCATGTCCACACACTTAGCCCTGAGAAAACCTGATGGATTTTTTTGTGATCGAGACAAAGGTAAGAAGTTGGCTTGACCAGAAGAAGCAGAAAGCAAATAGAGGTTTTCCACTACCTTTAATTAAACTCATGTAAAATAAAGACATGGGCAGCTCTTGGGCAGTTGTCTGTGTGCTGCTCTGTTTGCTTCCTGTCCTTGTTCCCTGCCCCTGAAATCTAGTGGGAATGATAAATAGAGACAAAACTTGTTCAAATCAAGCAAACACTCTGGGAAGTGCCATTTCCAAATGCTGCTGTTCTCCCTTTGATGGGGAAAATATGGCAGGTGCAATATCCTTCCCCATTATTGGCTGGCTCTGTGTATCTGTTGATCTGCAGCAATAGGAAGCGAGACAGAAAGACAGTTTGTATGTGGGCTGGAGATACCTCCTGTGCTCTATCTGAGCTGGAGCAGGGGGAGAAAACTGGCACCCCACGATGTGGGCAATGGTTGTTAAGCACTGCACACTGCAGAAGTTGGGGGTAGAACCCCAAAGAAAGGACAAGTTTAGGAGCAGAGATTTCAGTGCACCACGGTCATGCCTGGAAGGGTATAAAGCCCATACCTGTCTGGAAATGGTCATGATTTTTTCTAGGGTAATATCTCAAAGATTCAGGCAGTGTTCTTCTCCCTTGTGCTTTGCATTGTCCAAAAAATTCCAGCTGGGACAGATGAGCTGAGCAAGACAGGTTAGAAAGAGAGAGAAAGAAGTGGTTTTCCCAACATCATCAGAAAACCAGGAGCAGAGCCCAGAGGTGATTCCCTGTGCAGCATCCCTGGGACACGCTGCCTCCCTGGCACTGGCCACCCTGGAGGAGCAGGGCAGCCTGTGCCATCCCAGGAACTCTGGGCTGATGGGCTTGGGATGGTTTGTGCCCAAAGCATGAAAAGGATTTTTGAGGATGCTGAAACAGCTGCTTCTAAACTGCTGAAGCTGACTGAAAACCCCACCTCGGGTAATCCCTTCAAGTTAATTTGGTCTTTGTTCCTGACCTGCAATTCAGGGATGAGCTGGCAGCGATGCTCTTGGCACTGGGGTTCCATCCCTGGCCAGCTCCACGAGACATCCTGCCAGCAGAAAGCAGGAGGGACCAACCTGTCATTTTCTTCATGGCCATTTCGGTTTTGCCTAGAAAAATGTGCCGGTTGCTGAGCTGGTGACATTGAGGAATGAAGGGCTGAATTTTGCTTTTCCTGCTGGGAGTCAGAAATAGACCTGGAGAGATGATGACTCACCTGTAATTGAGAAAAACTGCGTGGCACCATTATGAGCTTCAACAGTTAAATCCTGATTCCAGCCTGCCAGAGAGAGCACACTGACAAAACAGCAAAAGGCCAAAAGGAGCTGGGGACAGGATCCAGCAGCCGGGAGTCCTTGGCTCTGTGGCTGCATCCTGTGTGTGAGGGGTGTGACACAGCTGCCCCGCAGGTACCCCGTGTGCTGTGGCAGTGACAGGGTCCCTGTCAGCCGCGGGAATGGGGCTGCAGAGGGGCAGGGCAGCTGTGTGGGGCCGGGAGAAGCCCCCACAGCCCCACAGGCCGGTGCCAGCAGGGCGGGCGGGCTCCTCCTGGCTGCGCCTTTCCCTGCGGCTCCCGTCCGGGGCAGGGATGATGTCAGGGTTGTCATGGCATCGGTATCTATGGAACCGGGATCAGCATCGCAGCCGTGCTCAAAACCGGCTCGGGACACGGGCCTGGAGCCGCGGGGGGAACTCCCTGCGCACTGATCGAGGGTTTCCCTCTAAGCTTCTTCCTTTTCCTCCTTCCTGCTCTCCATGGGGAGGGAGCAGGAATGGGGCTTGGCCTCCTCCCGTCCCAGGGCAGCTCTGGGTGGCTCCTTCCGTGCGTGAGGAAAGCGAGAGGTCGTCAGCCCCATCCATTTTCACTTCCCTTTTCTTGCAGCAGCTCTGAATGTGCAACAGCAAAGAGCAAAACCAGCGAAACCTCACCCTCTGCTCTGGGCCCCTGGCCCTGGTGAGCGCCAGGTCTGAGAGCCCTCCCGGCTGCAGGGCCTCTGAGGGTCCCCAAAGGGTGACAGCCGCCCTTTCTGGGGGTCTGGGCACAGCAGGGGTGTTTATTTTAGGGTCAGTGCCCACAGCAGAGGTGAGCTGAGCAGCGTTGGTGACCTCCCTGTGCTCCAGGCCATGGCATCGCCCTCCTGCCAACAGCCCGGCTGCTCACAGGGAGCCTTTGCCATTGCCTGGTGACACTGGCATGGCACGGGGACCCGTGCAAGGACACCCCACCCCTGCCCACGGCACGCTATCCCCAGAGGCAGCACAGTGACCACAGGACGGTAATTCTTGGAACAGCACAGTGACCCTGGCAGTGGCAAGGTGTCCTGGCTGTTCTGTGGTGTCCCCAGCCATGGCACAGTGACACGGCCACAGCATGGCGACCATGGCCACAGCACAGTGACACTGGCTATCCACCGTGCTCACAGCTCTGCTGTGGTGGCCATGCCCACAGCTCGGTGACAGTGGCTGTCACATTCTCACAGTGCCCGTGCCCACAGCTCGGTGCTTGGTGACAGTGGCTGTCCCACTGTCACAGTGCCCACAGCTCGGTGACAGTGCCTGTGCCAGTGTCACAGTGCCCGTGCCCACAGCTCAGTGACAATGCCTGTGCCAGTGTCACAGTGCCCGTGCCCACAGCTCGGTGACAGTGCCTGTGCCAGTGTCACAGTGCCCGTGCCCACAGCTTGGTGACAGTGCCTGTGCCAGTGTCACAGTGCCCGTGCCCACAGCTCGGTGACAGTGCCTGTGCCAGTGTCACAGTGCCCACAGCTCGGTGACAGTGCCGGTGCCAGTGTCACAGTGCCCGTGCCCACAGCTCGGTGACAGTGACTGTCCCGCTGTCCCATTGCCCTGAGCCCCATCCCGGTGTCGGGGGCTCAGCTCGGGCTCTCAGCGCCGGGAGCGCGCCCCGCGCCGGCCGCGCGCACCTGCCCGTGCCCACCACCACCCCCTCTCCCCCCCACCCCCCCACCCCACGGGTGGTTCCTCCCGCCGCCCGCACGCGGCGCTGCGGACGAACCCACGAGGGAGGGGCGCGGGGGGGGCCGGGCGGGCGCGCGGCCGGCGCGGGGCGCGCGCGGCGGGGCTCGGCTGGGCGCGGAGCGGGGGAAGATGGAAGGAGCGTCCTTCGGAGCGGGCCGGGCGGGGGCGGCCATCGACCCCGTGGAATTCCTCAAGCAGCCGCAGACCCTGCTCCGGGTCACCACCTGGGTAAGGCCGAACGGCCGCGGGGACGCGGGGATGGGCAGCGGCCGTGCGGGGACAGCGCTCGGTGCGGGGACAGCGCCCGGCGCGGCGGCAGTGCCCGGGTGATGGCAGTGCCGGGGCGATGGCAGCTCAGGTGCATCGTGCCCGCAGCCGGTGCATCGTTCCCAGTGCTCGGTGCGCTGCCGGTGCCGGTGTCGGTGCGGTGCCGGTGCGGCGGGCGCTGCCGGTGCCGGTGCATTGCCGGTGCGGTGCCGGTGCATTGCCGGTGCATTGCCGGTGCGGTGCCGGTGCTGCTGCCGGTGCCGGTGCGGCGGGCGCTGCCGGTGCCGGTGCCGGTGCATTGCCGGTGCATTGCCGGTGCATTGCCGGCGCGGTGCCGGTGCCGCTGCCGGTGCCGGTGCGGCGGGCGCTGCCCAGCCCCGCGGGCAGGGAGTTTCCTCGGGAACGGGGCCGGGATGCGCCGCTGCCGCTCTCCCGTGCGGTGCCGGAGGATGGTGCTCGGAGCCGCAGGCAGAGGACATTTTCCTGCCTTCCACGCTCCGTGCATGCGTGTGTGTGTGTGTGTGACAGAAATCCGGGAGCCAGCCCTGCCCAGCTCCCCCGTGCTGCCAAGGGGATGTCGTGTTTGTTGGACGTTTCCCATCTGTGAATCCCCAGTGTGGAGCGGGAGGTGGAATGGGCTGTGCAGGGCTCAGGGAAGGCTGTGGTGGTCCCTGCCCAGGGTGCCCCTGGGGCCGTGGTGCCCCGATGCCCAGGGCTAAGGACAGCCCCTGGTTTGCCTCCCCCAGCCTGGCTTTTTGCTGAGATCTGCAGGTGTGCAGGGCCTTGGCAGGTCAGGAGTGCCAGGTCCTTCCCAAAAACCCTGCTGTGGGAAGGATCTGCCCGGCTCTCACCCGGCTCCAGCGCTTGGCTGGAGGCTGTGGGTGAGCCTGGGGCTTGTCCTCGCCCATTTCACACCTGGGCTGGCTCTGTGTCACCGTGGCAGTGCTCAGCGAGGCAGGGAGCTCAGAAAGCTGTGCTGGGCAGGTGCAGCCATCCTCACCGCCCTCCTTCCAGCAGGCACCGAGGGGCTCTCCAGCCTGGGCTGCCCTGGGAGAGGCCCCAGCAGCAGCACATGAGCAATTCCAGCTGCAGTCACATGCTCAGAGTCAAACCACACGCTGCAGTGTGTGCCTGACGGGAGCTGCTGTCCTTCCCAGGCTTGGAGAAGGCCCACAGCTCCATTGATGGGGGCAAACGGGGCCAGGGGTGGATCTGGGGCATCCAGATCCATGGATGAGGTGCGGATCTTGGGGCATTTTGGGCAGGGTTGAGGCGCAGGGCAGCAGTTGTTTCCTAGAAGAAAACTTGGTCTGGATCCTCCTGGATCCTCCTTGAGTGGCAATGGCAAACTGCTGGCAGTGCTGTAGGGTTTGGGTACAGTTAAATCCATCTGAGTTCAGCCCCTCCTAAAATAAATGTGTCACCTTGCACCCAGAGGGCTCCCCATCCTTGTTGGATGGAGGAGGTTGGACACTGCTGGGAAGCAGGACCAGAGTATGGAATGTAGGTAAAAAATAAAAATAAAATAAAATAAAACCATACCAGAGTATGGAATGTAGGTAAAAAAATTAAAACCCCAGCTTGGGAGATATTTCTGTATATACTCGCTGGTTTATTCGGTGGTGAAGTCCCTCCTTTCCTGGCTCTGTGCTCGCAGGGAATCAGTGACAAACGAGTGCTCACAACTACAGAAATGCATCAGTTTCACTCCAAACAAGTGCAGGGGCCACCAGCGTGGACAAACTGGGATGAGCATGCTGGGATGAGCATGCTGCCATCCCAGAAGTGTTTGCAACGTTCAGAGTTGGCCAAAGCCCAGGGAGCAAAAAGGGAGTTTTTTTGCCCTTTTCAGTGGGCTGGGGTTGGGCTGGGGGAGCTCCCTCTGGAGCCTTTTCCCAGGTCTCACACTCCCTGCCAGATCTACCAGGGTTCATCCAGCCTGGTGTGGTGTCTCAGCCCAGTTCCCTGTGTTAAACCAGTTCAGCATCTGTGGCTGCTGCCCAGGGCTGCAGTCACGGCACTCCCCTGCTGCTGCTGTGCCCTGTGCCTGCCTTCCAGGCCAGACCCGTGCCAGCACGGACACACTGGGTGGGGGAGGCAGCCCAAGGCTTTGCTGGGCTCTCTGCTGCCTTCCTTGCTGCTGCCCTGGGTGCGTGGCAGTGCTGTGGCACGCGGTGACACCGTGCTGGTGGCCGGGCAGGAGCTGGAGCTGATGCGCATGGTGCCATTCCTGATTGCCAGACCTTGCCAGAGCTCCCTGCCTGCCCTCCCAGGGGGGATGAGCTGCCTGTGGCAGCACAAACCGGCCACGGGTGGGTGTTGGGGCAGGCCTGGGCTGAGGGAGGCTTTGGGGTGGGATTTCTCACGTGGTTTTCCTTCCTGTGCCTCGGCAGCACAGCTTGGCGCCCTGGTTATCCTGAGCAGCTGCATCCCACAGCAGGGACAGGATCCCACAGCTCTGGGTGTGGGGTCAGCTTCTCCTGGGGAAAGGAAGGGCTGCCAGGGTGGGCTGGGTTGGGTGGGGGTGATGGAGAAATCCCACAGGGCTTGGGGCCAGCCCCGGGTGCCCGAGGTGAGCGACTCGTGCTGGTCTGGGTGATGGCCACTGCTGGGGCTTCCCAGCACCAAAGGAAGGTCCAGTTCCCTTTTCTGGGACTCCAGTGCCTGCCTGGGGGACCTTGTGCTGGCAGACATGGGAGGCACTGGCAGGTGAATGGTGACCAGCACAGAAATCCCCAAATGTCAGCAGTGCCCAGAGGGGATTCCTGGTTCTGCCTCCCCCTGAGACAGTAATTCGGAGTATCTGAGGGGGAAAAACACCACTCCTGCTTTGAGCTGCAAAATCAAAAGCTGGAAAGAACCATTTAACAGTTCCTCATTCATCTGTTCCCTCTCTGTCTGATGCAGTTTGTCAGATGAAGATGTGATCGCTCTTGTGGTTTCCTTTTGAGACATTTTTTGCACAGCCCAACAGAGTCGATATTCACGAGGGCTGCCTGCAGAACCATGAGCTCCTTTCTCTGTCACTGCCCGTGCCAGCCAGACTTTCAAGTGGCCACTCAGCTCCCCAGGGCAATTGTTCATTCAACACAGGCTTAGGTTTGGCTTTTAAAAGCACTTTTGGAAAATATTCTGGTAAACTTTTTCAGCAATTCCTGTGATTCCATGCAGAGCAGCAGCAGAAGCTCAGTGCTGGGTCCCAACAGTGCACCCTCACCCATGCCATGCCATGCCATGCCATGCCATGCCATGCCATGCCATCCCATCCCATCCCATTCCATCCCATCCCATCCATCCCATTCCATCCCATTCCATCCCATTATCCCATCCATCCCATCCCATTATCCCATCCCATCCCATCCCATCCCATCCCATCCTATCCCATTCATCCCATCCCATCTATCCCATCCCATCCCATCCCATCCCATCCCATCCCATCCCATCCCATCCCATCCCATCCCATCCCATCCCATCCCATCCATCCCATTATCCCATCCCATCCCATCCCATCCATCCCATTATCCCATCCATCCATCGCATCCCATCCCATCCATCCCATTATCCCATCCCATCCCATCCCATCCCATCCCTGCCTCCCTGGAGCTCAGCAGAAGTGCAGGGAATGGGCTCTGGATGGCTCCCCAGGGATTTCACTGGATCCCAAGCACTCAGGGCTCTCAGGGAAGAGCTCCAAGGCTGCCCTGGCACTACAGGAGCCCCAGCAATGCTCAGAGTCATTACCATGATCTGAGCAGCCTCAGACTTCAGTCCTGAACACTTTTCAGAAGGGTCATCAGATTTCTGCCTTAATTTTCTCTTTCTGCAGGCTATGGATTAAAGGCAGAACTTAAACTTAACATTTTGGTAATGGAATTACAGGGGAGCTTTGCTGCATCTGAGCTTGAAATGGTTCTGAATTGTCATGCTCCTGCCATCTCTGGTTTCAAGCACTGCTGGTGTGCCATGTGCTCAGATTGCAGGACGAGATTAGGAGCCTTGAATGAACGCTGTGTCTCAGCCAGCATCTCTTACCACATCAGAAAAAGTAATTCAGGAAAAATCAGTCATGTGGTCCTCAACAGACATCCTCCCAAGCTGATTAGCCTGGTGAACGTGGCCCTAACCCTATTACAGGCAGCATCAGCCCCCCTGTTGCTGTGCCAGAACCCACAGACCTTCCCTTGGCGGCCACCTCCGTGGTCCTGTGGGAGATCTGCAGTGCCTAAAGCTGAGCTTTGGTCTTCACAGCCCCCAAAAATGGTGCAGATCAGTGCTGGAAACCCCCTGGGACTGACAGCTGTGCAGAAAAACTGCAGGGGCACCAGGGGCTGAGTGCCCCCTGTGCCAGGGGATCTGTGCCAGGGGATCTGTGCCAGGCCCGTGCACAGCCCAGGGCTTACAGGGAATTAGGGAAACACTCGCTGCTAAGCAGGATTTGGCCTCTGCTAATTTGACCTGAATTGTTTTCCTTTCCCATTTGGTGGTGCCTCCTTCCCTCTGAGGAGGGCAGGGAGCTGAGCAGGAGGTGTTTGGGGGACAGAGGGGGATCTCAGGGGGTGTTTGGGGGGCAGTGAGGGATCTCAGGGGGTGTTTGGGGGCAGTGGGGGATCTCAGGGGGTGTTTGGGGGGCAGTGGGGGATCTCAGGGGGTGTTTGGGGGCAGTGAGGGATCTCAGGAGGTGTTTGGGGGCAGTGAGGGATCTCAGGAGGTGTTTGGGGGGCAGTGAGGGATCTCAGGGGGTGTTTGGGGGCAGTGAGGGATCTCAGGAGGTGTTTGGGGGCAGTGAGGGATCTCAGGGGGTGTTTGGGGGGCAGTGAGGGATCTCAGGGGGTGTTTGGGGGCAGTGGGGGATCTCAGGGGGTGTTTGGGGGCAGTGAGGGATCTCAGGAGGTGTTTGGGGGGCAGTGAGGGATCTCAGGGGGTGTTTGGGGGGCAATGGGGGATCTCAGGAGGTGTTTGGGGGGCAATGGGGGATCTCAGGAGGTGTTTGGGGGGCAGTGGGGATCTCAGGAGGTGTTTGGGGGGCAATGGGGGATCTCAGGGGGTGTTTGGGGGCAGTGAGGGATCTCAGGAGGTGTTTGGGGGCAGTGAGGGATCTCAGGGGGTGTTTGGGGGCAGTGAGGGATCTCCAGGTGTTGGGGGGGCAGTGAGGGATCTCCAGAGCTTGGCCTGGCTCTCTGCACCTGTGGGCAGGAGCCAGGGCAGAGGAAATGAGCTCTGGGCTGTTCCTCCTCGTGCATTGCATCTCCTCCATGCTGACATGGATGTGTGTGTGACCAAGGCTGGGCTCTGCAGTCTCCTGCAACCCCACACCTTCTGCTGGTGTTTTTTACAGGTCCCAAACGCAAGAGCAGCTCCTCAGCAGTGGGAAATGCTCACCTTAAGATGGCTGACAGCTCACACCGAAGCTCCCAGCTCCTGCTCTCCTGTGCTGTTTGCTTCTTGCTTTCCTTGCCTGCCTCTGCTCAGGCTCAGAGATCTCCTGAAGCACATTTTAGGGGATGGGCTGCAGAGAGCTGAGAGCAACAGGGAGAAAACTCCGTGTGTGTGTGTGTGTGTGTGTGTGTGTGTGTGTGTGCGTGTGTGTGTGCTGGGGCCCAGGCTGCTGGAGCTTCAGCAGGGAAGGGGGATCTGCAGAGCACAACCCCAGGAGAAAGGCAGGCGGGCAGGCTGGCCAGCCAGCACCCTCCAGATGGCAAAACTGGGCTGGAGGGAGGGCAGCCACAGCTCCAGCTCCATCCACACTGGGAGCTGTGTCCACCTGGGCACAGCAGGGACCCTGGGCTCCTGCGAGGCCTGACAGGCCCAGCAGAATCCTGGAATGGTTTGGGCTGCAAGGAGCCTTAAAGCCCATCCAGTGCCACCCCTGCCATGGCAGGGACACCTCCCAGTGTCCCAGGGTGCCCCAAGCTCTGTCCAGCCTGGCCTGGGGCACTGCCAGGGATCCAGGGGCAGCTGCTCTGTGCCAGGCCTCTGCTCTCTGCCCACCCTCTGAGCAGAGAGACTGTCCCACTGTCCTGTCCCATTGTCTGTCCCACTGTCCCATTGTCTGTCCCACTGTCCCATTGTCCTGTCCCATTGTCTGTCCCACTGTCCCATTGTCCTGTCCCACTGTCCCATTGTCTGTCCCACTGTCCCATTGTCCTGTCCCACTGTCCTGTCCCATTGTCTGTCCCACTGTCCCATTGTCTGTCCCACTGTCCCATTGTCCTGTCCCACTGTCCTGTCCCACTGTCCTGTCCCATTGTCTGTCCCACTGTCCCATTGTCCTGTCCCATTGTCCTGTCCCATTGTCTGTCCCACTGTCCTGTCCCACTGTCCCATTGTCCTGTCCCATTGTCCTGTCCCATTGTCCTGTCCCATTGTCTGTCCCACTGTCCCACTGTCCTGTCCCACTGTCCCATTGTCCTGTCCCATTGTCTGTCCCACTGTCCCATTGTCCTGTCCCACTGTCCTGTCCCACTGTCCCACTGCCCCGTCCCATTGTCCTGTCCCCTTGTCCTGTCCCCTTGTCCTGTCCCATTGTCTGTCCCACTGTCCCACTGTCCTGTCCCACTGTCCTGTCCCACTGCCCTATGTCACTGTCCCACTGTCCCACTGTTCTGTCCCACTGTCCCACTGTCCTGTCCCACTGTCCTGTGTCACAGAATTGCTGCCTGGCCTGCAGAGCTGTCTCTTCCTGCTTGGAATCCCACTTTAAACTTGCACCAGGTTCAGCCAGGAAAAGCAGAATTTGCTGCAGGTGGAGTTGGGTTGTTCAGCTGGGAAATGGAGTGTCCTGTGAAGGCAAATCCTCTGAGGTGCTGCTGCTCAGCCCCACCAAACCTCGCTCACAGTGGAAAATCTGACCTTGTGTTTCCCCTTTCGGGTCTCTGATGAGCTGCTTGGGGCTTTGAGCCACTGTGGTTTGTGAAGGTGATGGGGGAAATGCACTTGTTCTGTGAGAACTTCAAAAAAAACACAGGGGGTTTATTTCCCTGCCCACATTTATTTCATCCACCCACCTTTTCCTAAAATAAAAGCACTTTTTCAGCTATACTTAGAAAGAAAACACCAAATTTATTCTCATTAAGACGTTTCACCAGCACCAGTGGGTTTTTTTAAGAAAAACCACAACATTACAATCCTGGGGTGAGGGAGAGGTAACCCATGGAAAGGCAGGCACGCTTTGACAGGAATGTTCCAGGCAGTGCTGACGTTTTGAGCTCATCTATCAAATGTGTGCACTTGGAATTCATTGCTCCTTTGGCCTCCCAAGGAAAAGCTGCCTGTCCTGTGTTTTGTGCACTGAAATGTGCTCGTGGAGCTCTCGTGGTTGGAGCCACTTGGGTTGTCTGACAGCAGGAAGGATGCTCTGCTTCCCAAAATCCTTTGGAACTGGAAGTGAAGTGATAAAACAGCCTTAAAAAAATTAAAATCAGCATTGCCAGCCCAGGGGTGCAAAGCTGGTGCAGGCACCACACCCCTGTGCTGGGCCATCCTGAGTTGTGTTTATGGGAGCTCCCTTTCCCCAGCAGAGCTCTGGGCTCCAGCAGGCCCCCACAAGCCTGGAGCAGGCTGATGATCCTGGGGGGACTGAGTGGAACTTCTCAGAGCAGCTGAGCTCAAGTTTGCTGCCCTGCCAGAGCAGTAATGGTGTGGAATCAGAGGTCCTCAATTATTCATGTTTTCCAGAATCACATTACTTCTTCCCAGGGCCTGCTTCATAAATGCTGCTGCTATTTCTGATGGTAAATAACAATTTTGCATTATTTATGAGCAGATTTTTACAACTGCTGATGTTACAGCTGCTGCCAAAGCCCTGGGAAAACGATCAGAGCTGTTTGTTGTTGTTTGTGCCTTACACACAGCCCCTCCTGTGTGAGCGTGGGGTGGGAGGATGAGGAGGGTGGGGATGATGGGGATGGTGAGGATGAGGATGGTGGAGATGATGAGGATGAGGATGATGGGGATGATGATGGTGAGGATGGTGATGAGGATGGGGATGATGATGATGAGGATGGTGATGATGATGGTAAGGATGGTGATAATGGTGGTGGTGGTGATGATGATGATGAAGATGGTGATGAGGATGGTGATAATGATAATGATGAGGATGGTGATGATGATACTGATGGGGATGAAGATGGTGATGGTGGTGATGATGATGATATGATGGTGATGATGATGATGATATCATGATGATATGATGATGATGATGATGATATGATGGTGATGATGATGATGATGATATGATGATGATGATGATGATGATGATGATGATGATGATATGATGATGATGATGATATGATGATGATGATGATGATGATGATGATGATAATGATATGATGGTGGTGATGATGATGATGATATGATGATGATGATGCTGCCATATTTTTAATAAATCACCAAGTGCTCCCCAAGCACAGCACCAGTGAGGAACAGGGTGCAGGTGCCTCGGGGTGGCTTGGGTGGCCCCTGAGGTGCCACAGGGTGATGTGGGTGGCCCCCTGGGCTCGTGACTGGAGCTCAGGGCTGACCTGAGCCAGGGATGGGTGTGGGACAGGGCCCCAGGCGTGGTTGAACTCCACGGAAGAGGAGGAAGAGGAGAAGATCTGTCCCAGTGTTATGCTAGAGGGTGGTTGCACCTTGGGGGTTTTTTGCCCTCTGTGGGCTCTGCTCCATTTCCCCCGCTCTGCTCTGTGACACGGCTTCCCTGGGAGCTGCAGGAGGTGACACAGGCGGCTGGGAGAGCCACCAGCTGGGCTTCACACAGTGCCACCTCCGTGTCACCTGTCCCTGTCTTGTCAGCTCTTATCTCTGCCCTGCGTGTCTGGGAGCCAGCAGGGAGCCAGCAGCGCTGCTGGTGCTGGCAGGGATGAGATCAGAGGCTCCCAGTGTGAGGGAGATGTGCCTGCACTGCCCTGCCCTGCTCACAGCCCCTGCCCAGGGCTCCAGGGCGGGATCCAGGGTGGGATCCAGGGATTCTGCTGCTCCTGCAGCCTCCCCTCCTGCCTTTGGGGGTAAGGCAATTCCTGGGGCATGCAGCAGGGGATGGTGTCACCTGAGGCAGCTGCTGCCATCGGCTCCTTCCCTGCCTGCAGGGGTGTGACAGGTGTGACAGGGGGTGACATGGGTGTGACACCTGTGGTACCAGCATGGCCACCTGGGCAGCCCCAGCAGCCCCTCCCTCCTGTCCCTCCTGGGCCCAAGCAGGTCACTGGTAATGGATTCAGGAGCTGCACCTTTCAGCCCCTGCTGAAAAATCACCCTGCTGCTGCCAGGGCAGCCTGTGCCACCTCCCCACACGTGTCCCCTGTCCCCTCCAGCAGCCATCCAGCCCTTCCCTGGCTCAGATGCTCAGCTGTCCCCTGTCCCTGAGGACACCAGGGGCTTTGTGGGGCCCAGCCTGGCAGCAGAGAGCAGCACAGCACAAAGTCCCTGCAGGGATGTGGATGTTTTTCCCCTCCCCAGCGTGTCTGGAGAAGCAGGTCCTTACCCCACCCTGCACAGCAGGCACTGGAAGGCAGGAGGAGGCTCCGGCTCCCAGAGGGGAACACCCAGGTGCAGCCTGGAGCCACCAACCAGAGCAGAGCCAGGATGTGTCTGCCAAATGCCACGTTGCCATGGAGTCAGGGATGGGGTTTGAGGATGGGATTGTCAGCAGCGGTGCTGCCATTGGGGAGCAGAGTTCAGCGCCAGCAGCAGCCAGCTGTGCTCTGTGCTCGCTCCTGCAGATCTTCTCCATCGTGGTGTTCGGCTCCATCGTCAACGAGTGCTACGTGAACAAGGACAGCCAGCACCCCGAGCTGCTCTGCATCTTCAACGAGAATGAGAGCGCCTGCAGCTACGGCATCGCCGTGGGCGTCATCGCCTTCTTCGGCTGCATCTTCTTCTTCGTGCTGGACCTGCACTTCCAGCAGATCAGCAGCGTCAAGGACCGCAAACGGGCCGTGCTGCTGGACCTGGGCTTCTCAGGTACCCTGCTCTTCCCTTCCCTTCCCTTCCCTTCCCTTCCCTTCCCTTCCCTTCCCTTCCCTTCCCTTCCCTTCCCTTCCCTTCCCTTCCCTTCCCTTCCCTTCCCTTCCCTTCCCTTCCCTTCCCTTCCCTTCCCTTCCCTTCCCTTCCCTTCCCTTCTCTGCCCTGCCTGGCTCCCTCTGCAGCTGCTGCTCTGCCCTCCCACTCTGTTCAGTCTGATTTATCCAGCACAAGGCCCCTGCTGGCTCTCTGTCCCAAATCCAGACATCCATCACCACCTCCCTGCCTTGCCTGTAGTCCAGGCTGTTCTCTCCTCGCTGCAAAGCTCATTTCCGAGGTGCTGGAGCATCCAGCCCTTGTTAGATGAAATTTACAGCCCCTTCTGTGGGGCTTGGTGCCTGAAATCCCTGGATCCCAGCAGAAGGGGGACACCACATCCCTCCTGTGGCTGCTGCTGGGTGTCACTGAGCCAGGCTGGGATCCTCCTCCCACCCTGGCAGCCTCTGCTCCCTGCCAGCCACGGGGAGCTGGCGCTGCTCTCAGACCCTGCCTCCTTTCCCCTTTGTGCCTGTGGTGGATCCGCTGGCAGGAGAAAGGAGAGAACCATCCTGGAGTCCTGGAATCCTCGGATCCTGGGATGGTTTTTGGAAGGGACATCAAAGCCCACCCTTAAAGGGACATTGGAAGGGACATCAAAGCCCACCTTTAAAGGGGCATTGGAAGGGACATCAAAGCCCACCTTTAAAGGGGCATTGGAAGTTCCACCTTCCACTAGACCAGGATGCTCCAAACCCAGTCAAACCCTTGCAGGGATCCAGGGGCAGGCACAGCTGCTCTGGGCACCCTGAGCCTGTTCCACCCTCACAGGGAAGAACCTATTCCTGAAATGCATCTGGGCAGTAACTGGGTGCTAACCCTGGGGCACAGGTGGGGTTTCACCACACTGAAAGCAGCATTTAGAGCCTTCTCTCCCAGCTGCTCCTCCAGCTGTTCCCATGGACGGGGTTTGCAGGAGAGCAGCTGTGATTAGGGTGGTAACACATCTTCCCGGCTGTTTGTGTCTGTTGTCTGCAGACCCCTAAATGATCATTATCTCCTTAATTGATCATTATCTCCCGCGGTGGTTCCTGGCTCTCCTTTCCCGGGGAGCTGGGGCTGGCACATTCAGCCTCACCCATCACTGCCAGCTCAGCCCTCTGGGATTCCTTTAAAATCCGTGCTACCCTCCAAGCATCACCCACTCCTGGCTGCTCTTCTGGAGCTGCTGGCCATGCCTGACCCCATGCCCTGCCCTGGCACTGCCACCTGCCCTGCCCTGGCACTGGGGCAATCCTGCTGCTGCCCAGGGCTGCTCCTCCCCGCAGCACAGAACCTTCTGGAAGGCAGCAGGGCTGCCCAGCCGCTCCTGCTGCAGGTGCTGAGCTTCCAGCATGGGCAAGGAAGGTCGGAGCTGCAGAGGGATTTATGTGGCAGCTGCAGTACCCAGCGCAGCCGTGCTGGCTCCGGGCTGTGCATGATGTCATTTTAACTCCTGACAGCCCGCGGTGGCACTGGGGACACGGTGGGCAGGGGAGCAGTGCAGGGTCCTGCCAGGGAGGGTGAGCTGCCCTGGCTCCAGTGGCACACACAGGAGCAGCTTCCCCTCCACAGACCAGTGCCAGCCCCTTGTGCCAGCCCCATGTCCCAGCCCTGTCCCTGAGCCCAACCAGTGCCATCCTCATGTCACTTGTGCCAGCCCTGTGTCCCCAGAGCTTGCCCCTGAGTCTAAACATTGCCAGCCCCACATCCTTTATGCCAGCCCTGTGTCCCCAGCCTTGTCCCTGAGCCCAACCAGTGCCATCCCCAGTGCCAGTCCCTTATGCCAGCCCTGTGCCCGTCTTGATCCTGAGCCCAACCAGTGCCAGCCTCATGTCACTTGTGCCAGCCCTGTGTCCCAGAACTTGTTCCTGAGCCCAACCAGTGCCAGCCCTGTGTCCTTTATGCCAGCCCTGTGTCCCCAGCCTTGTCCCTGAGCCCAACCAGTGCCATCCCCATGTCCCTTGTGCCAGCTTTGTGTCCCAGCCTTGTCCCTGAGCCTAACCAGTGCCAGTCCCTTGTGCCACCCATGTGTCCCCAGCCTTGTCCCTGAGCATAACCAGTGCCATCCCCATGTCCCTTGTGCCAGTCCTGTATCCCCAGCCCTGTGTCCCAGCCCTGTCCCTGAGCCATCCTGCTGCTCCCACACTGGGAATTAACCTTTGGGAGCTGCTCTTGTTTCACCTCGGGGTTTTTGACTCCCAAAGTTCCCCCAGTGTGACTCTGAGCAATGGCTGAGGTACAAATGTGGCCTTTGGAGCTGGTTCCCATTCCAGGGAGGAGCTGCTGGGGAAGCCCCCTTGTACCAGCAGGGAATAGGAAATATCCCTGAGTTAAAGGGTGACCTTTGAGGAGTAAATCCCAGTAAATCTCTGCCCTGTAGTGCTGGTAACAAGTCACTGTGCTGAAGGGAAGTGAAAATGCTTATGCAGAGATTTGGGTGGGTTTGGTGACAGGGTTGGCTGTATTTGGTGAAGTGTCTGTCATTTGGAAAGGAAACCTGGCTGATCCTTCCTGTGAAGGGAGGATTCCTCCCATGGCCAGAACTGGTGGTTGGGAATTCCCAGGCCAAGCCATGCAGGAAGAGACAAGGAATGCGTCTGAAACTGCAGTTAGGAGCAAATTCTGAATTCAAGGCCTTGGGCCCTGCACCTCCAGCACTCGCTGTGGATGCTCCATTTTATGGCATATTTAGGGAAAACTGGCAAAATAAATGGGAATAAAGGGAGGTTCTTCTCTCCCTGCACAGGGACTGGCAGCCTGGCTGCTGATCCTGATGTGCTGATGATCCTTGGGAGCTGCTGGGCAGCTCAGCCCTCCCAACATGCAGGTGTGCACTGACACCCAGAATCTGAGACATCAGCAACGATGGGGACCCTGAAAGCAGCACCATGGGAGGGTCCAGATGCTGCAGCTCCTCTTCCCAGAGCTGGAAAACACCCCTGCTGCTGGCCCTGTGTGCTCCTGGCTTTTCCTTGGCTGTGCCCTGAGCTGCTTGGCACTGGGCAGTGCTGGTGGCTGGGGATGGAATTAGGGCAGCTGCAGCCCTATCTTGCTCAGCCAGCTTTGCTTCCAGGCAGGAATAATCAAATAATCACCAGAGTGTTCCTGCTCGGCTCCACAGGCCCAGGGGGATTCTCTGCAGGGATGAGCAGAGCTCTCACGTGTCATGGAATCACGGAATTACAGAATGGTTTGGGTTGGGAGGGGCAGTAAAATCCATCCCATCCCACCCCTGCCATGGCAGGGACACCTCCCACTGTCCCAGGCTGCTCCAGCCCTGTCCAGCCTGGCCTGGGGCACTGCCAGGGATCCAGGGGCAGCCCCAGCTGCTCTGAGCCTCCCCACACTCACAGAACAGAATTTCTCCTCAATATCCAATGTAAATCCACCTTCCCTCCGCCTAAGGCCGTTCCCCTTGTCCTGTTATTCAATGCCCTTGTGCAAAGTCTCTCTCCAACACGTCCAGGGAGGATGTGCTGTCCCTGGGGCTCGTTGGGATCAGGCTGAGGCGTGGCTGAACTGAGCTTCAGGCAGGGAACACGCTGAGATGTCCCCACAGGGTCCTTCCTTCTCTGGTTTTGTGTTCACAAAGCTCCTTTTGGGCCACAGCTCCCAAAATTCCTGTTCCTATTGGAAGCCTCGGTGGTTTGTGCAGCAGCAAAGGGGAGGTGCTGGGCAGGGGCAGCACTGACCAGCTCTGTTCCTGTGGGAGTTTTGAGTGAATTTGAGACAGGACCTCTGAGTTGCTTTAGATAATTTGATTTATTTTTCTTATCTTTTCCATAGACAGGAAGGGTGAGTTCAGCTCACATCTTCACTGCATGGCTCAGAGGGTCACAAGACCTCCAGTTACAAGACATTTTAAAGATTTATTATAAATAATATGAACAAAACACTGCCAACAAGAATATTTATGCTTTTGACCCAATCCTTCCAATATTTTGTCTCATGCTACAGTGTAAGCTTTCTTAGCCAATCAAGTTATAACACTCAAATTTACAGTACTACACTTTAAAACTCTAAACTTTCTTCTGCTTAGCTTAACAGGTCTCTGCTTTATAAAACTCTAAACTTTCTTCTCCTTAGCTTAACATGTCTCTGCTTTAAGCCATAAATCCACATTCTCCCTTCCAGCCCCTCAGTCTGGGAGCCGTTCCCAAGGTCTCAGATCAAACCCTGGGTTTAGTGCTAAGCTTTGCCTCACAGCCCCAGAGTTCTGAGGGTTCCCTGCATTTCAGATTCCGTGTTCCCCTGCAGGTTTCCTGGCCTTCCTGTGGTTTGTGGCCTTCTGCTTCCTGGCCAACCAGTGGCAGAGGACGACGCTGACGCGGGGCTTCGCGCAGGGCGCGGACGCGGCGCGGGCGGCCATCACCTTCTCCTTCTTCTCCATCATCATCTGGGTGAGGGGCTGGGGGGCCAGAGCAGAAGTGAAACCTGCCCTGAGCTGCTGGCTTTGCAGAAGTGGTCCCTGGTGGGTGCTGAGGGGCTGTACTGGGGAGCCTGCACATGTGGAACTGGTGGTTTCTCACCACGGGAGCTCGGTTCAGTCTCCTCTGCCTGGGGAATTCAGGCTTCTCCTTCTCCTGAGGCTGGGAGGTTTTGTTCCTGTTGAAAACGTGTGGCCAGCCATGAGCTGCCCTGATTTCAGGGCCTTGCTGGAGGCAGGGAGTCCCCAGGAGCAGATCTCTGCACTCAGCAGCTTCATGGGGTGCCTGGGGGATTTGGGGGCTCTCAGGCTCATCAGCTCCTCCTGGGACACACCAGCCTGGCTCCTCTGTTTTCCACCTGGAGAAGGGGCTGAGAAACCCCCCTTGATCCCGTTTTCAGCTCCACCTGGGCAGAGGGACTCCAGCCAGGGCTGTGAGAAACCCTGGGGCTCACCTGGACCCCACATGCACCCCAGACAGAGCAATCCTAACTTATACACATGACAACAAGCTCTTGGCTGGCTACTAAGAGATATTTGGTGTTTATCATAGCTAGACCCATGAAAACATCACTTAGGTGCTCACCAGCAGTCAAAAAACAACCTGAAATGCAGAACATAGGAAAATAGAATCAAGAAGAGAGAACATCACAATGCCACCTCAATGCATGATGAACACCATAATTCTGGTTCAATCACCTGGGATCCCTCTCAAAGACAAAGGGAAATCCCAGCACGTCTGGCATCTACCAGGAAAAATTGTAACAAACAAAGGTACCAGAGTCCTCAGGAATCTAATGGTATGTGCTCAAAATATCCATAAACAGTTTGGAAAAGGGCTGAACAGCAGTCTGGCAAAGATGAGGTCAGCTATGAAGAAACACAAAAGGATCTCATAAAAGTCACTACAGAGCAAGAAAATGGCAGATGAATTTCAGCAGAGACGTGAGCACCGGGGGGATCCCAGCCCCGAGCTGTGTGTGGAGAGGCAGGGATGGCTCTGGGTTCCCTCCATCCCTCCTCCAGCTTCCCCTGGGCACGGAGCCCCGGGATGTGCCCTAATTCCACGTTGCCTCAAAAGAATTGGGGCAAAAACCAGTGCCAGGCTTTCCAGCACAAGCCTCGCTCCAGTTCTCCCCAGTTTAACTGCTCCCTGCTTTATGATTATCCCAATAAATCTCTTCTAATCCCAGCTCTTCCCCATCTCTGCCACGGATGCTCCCCATCCCATCAGCATCTGCTCCCACCCTGGAGGGCCGTGGGGACAGTGCTGTCACCCTGTCCCATCCCGATGCTTGGGAAGCCATTCCTGGCCTCCAGGGGCATTTTTCGCCTCCTCAGAACGTCATTTACAAACTAATTGAATTGTTAATGAATCCTCCTGGAAGGAGAGGAGCTCGGAGCCCTCCCGGCTTTGCCGCCCACATTTCCCAACCTCAATTCCAGCAACCTGGAGAGGGGTGAAGGAGCCTCGGCAGAACTGACCTATTTTCCTGGGCTGGCTCTCGGCAGCTCCCCCTCCCCACAGCAGCTGTGCCAGATGTGCACGGCAGGGCCCCCCAGGCCGGGCAGGGCTCTGGGGGTCACCCTGCCCCACAGAAATGGCCTCTGGAGTGTTCCCATGGGCTTTGGGGCTGGGCTGCCTCTCGGGTACAACAGAGTGGGGTGGCAGCATGTGGGGTGCTGCACGGGCTCGGTGCTCTGCAGGGAATGGGGGATGTGGGGTGATGGGGATGTGGGGTGATGGGGCATGTGGGGTGCTGGGGGGATTTGGGGTGCTGAGGAGATGTGGGGTGCTGGGGAATGTGGGGTGCTGGGGATGTGGGGTGATGGGGATGTGGGGTGATGGGGGGATTTGGGGTGCTGAGGAGATGTGGGGTGATGGGGATGTGGGGTGATGGGGGGTGTGGGGTGCTGGGGAATGTGGGGTGATGGGGAATGTGGGGTGATGGGGAGATGTGGGTTGATGGGGTATGGTGGTTGATGGGGAATGTGGGGTGCTGAAGGGGATGTGGGGTGCTGGGGATGTGGGCTCCAGAGGGCTGTAGGGTCTCGGGGGAGTCCTGGGGGTTTGGGGACCCTGGGAGGATACGGGGTCCTGGTGGGATGTGAGGTTTGGGGGATCCTGGGAGGTTACGGGGTCCTGGTGGGATGTGAGGTTTGGGGGATCCTGGGAGGATACGGGGTCCTGGTGGGATGTGAGGTTTGGGGGATCCTGGGAGGACACGGGGTCCTGGGGTGATGTGTGATGCTGCTGAGACCCAGGATGCCGGGGGTCCCGGGGGTTCCTGGGGGGTTCCGGGGCGCAGTGGGGTCGCAGCCCTGCCCCGTGTGACGCTGTCCCTCTCTGTCCCTCGCTGTCGCAGGTGGTGCTGGCGCTGCGGGCGCTGCAGCGGTACCGCCTGGGCACGGACATGTCCCTGTTCGCCACCGAGCAGTTCGGCACCGAGCCCAGCGCCTCCTACCCCGGCTACCCGGGCGGCAGCGGCGTGGAGAGCGCGGAGACCTACCAGAGCCCGCCCTTCACCGAGACCTTAGAGGCCAACCCCAAAGGTTACCAAGTGCCAGCGTACTGAGGGGCTGCGGCGGGGCCACCCCGCTGTCCCGTCCCCGCCGTCCCCAGCCCCGTTCCCTTGCCGTGGCCACTCAGTGCCGGGTCCCTTTATTAGCTCGTTGTGCAGTGAATTCTGTACAGTGGTATTGGTTCTTGTCTTACCTGTCCCAGGGTTTCTAAAAGCAGTGTTCCCTCTAAGCCAGGAGGAAGGAAGGTTGGTACCGCATCACCTGCACGTGGGGAGGAGGAGGAGGAGGAGGAGGAGGAGGAGGAGGAAATGTCCCAAATGGCCCCTCCGAGCTCTGCTGGGAAAGCCCAGGATGCCTTTTCCTCTTAGACAACAGCAGCTGAGGAATTCTTATCTCGTTCTTCCAGAGCTAACACAGAATCCATCGAGGGTGGGTGGGCAGTGGGCAGAGCTGGCCCTGGCTGCTCCTGCTGTGGAGCTCCCAGTCCAGGTTCCAGGGAAGTGCCAAATTCACGAGGAAATCAGGGGTGTCTGTGTTGTTTTCCTTTGTATATACTTGCTGTACAAAACAAATACCCAAACAGGTGTTTCCAAACTTGGTTTAGAGGCACACGGGGTAGGGGGAACAGCAGGCCAGGACTGGGGTCAGTATCCACAGGGCTTCTACGCTTCAGCAGGTTCTGGTTGAGGATTTAAAAAGTTGCTGTTTGAAATGGAAACCAGCAGGAGCTGGTTGCTAACTGGGAATAGCCTGTGATTGGTGGGAAGGTGGCACTTTGTGGTTCCATTTCCTCGTGGGGGATTGGGAAATGTGTAAATTCCTAAGGAATTTTTGTTGGCAGTGCTGACACATCCTCACCCTGGCGAGGTGAGGGCTGAGGTGAGGGGCTCAGACTCGACGTCCAAGGCCATTAGGAGCAATATTGGACTTGTATTTTTATTCTGGGAGCAGCCACCATCTGTCAGCTGCAGCAGAAGCCGGGTGGGGACACGTGTGTCACCCTGCAGCCTCCAGAAATGAGGGATTCAGGCAGGGACCTGGAAAGGCTTCACAGGCCGTTGGAGTCCATCCCGCGTGGGCTCACAGCCAAGTTTGGTGTGGGGAGAGTCAGTGAAAAGCAGCCAGGAGGGAGGCTCAGGCTGGGGGTTCGGCTGCAAAGAACAAAGGAAAGGAGGGAATGTGTAAAACATTCATTGCCAGCCACCTGCCAGCTCTCCCTGCCCGTGTGGCAGCTGCTCCAGGCTGTGTCACCAAGGGCTGAAACTTGAATTCCCAGCCCGGGGGTGGCAGCTCCACCCCTGGAGGCTCCTGCTCCTGCCACCACTGCCTTGCGACCCCGAGAGGAGCAATAGCCACCCCCTGTCCTGTCCCCTTCCTGCCACAGGGCCTGGTCAGCACCGCCACAGCTCGTCCTGCTGCCGCAGAGCAGAGCGCTCATTAATGAGCAGCAGGTACATGCACTAATTAAGCAGCCAATCATGCCCAGGTCACTGCCGGTGGCGCGTCCTTGCCTTGGCCCCAGGTCCTGGCTGTGCCCAGCCCCTCACAGGTGCCTGACCATGAACACCCGGCCCAGAGCAGCGGCAGCCTCAAGGCATTCCGGGATCTTTGTGGTTTTGTGGAGTCAGTTTTGCTGGGAAAGAAAAGAAAACCCCCGAGGATTTTAATACAGGGTACGATAGAACTGTAGCAATATTTTCCTTAGAGGGAACACTGAAACTTTAGCAGCACAAACAGTACTCGTGTTAATATTTTAGCAAAATTATAATCAATTTAAATGTTTAAATTGATTGTACGTGAGATAATGTTCGTTGGGTACAGTGTATTTTTTCTAACTATAATATAACTGTTGCAGAGTTTCCGTGTAACCGTACAGAGCTAAAGCTGTGTCTGCCTGCGGGACACGTCCTGCCCCGTGTGCCCCCTGCTGAATATACCACGCTCTGAATGTCCCCCCAGGCCTGCATTGCCTTTCTTTGCCCCCACACGCACATCCCACCACGCTCTGAGCCCTGGAGCAGGAGCAGGGACACAGGGATGGCACCAGCACCACTCCTGGGGCTTCCCAGAGCTCCTTTCAGCTTCCCAGGGTTTCCTTTTCCTTGCTGTGCTGGGCAGGGGCAGGAGGAAGGGCTGGGGGCCTGGGGGGCTTCCTGGCAGCACAGGAGATGCTCCTGGATTAAACCAGGGCTGGGAATAAATAACCTGCTCTTTGGTTAAACCAGAGATGGGAATAAATAACCTGCTCTTTGGTTAAACCAGGGCTGGGAATAAATAACCTGCTCCCTGGTTAAACCAGAGATGGGAATAAATAACCTGCTCCCTGGTTAAACCAGGGCTGGGAATAAATAACCTGCTCCCTGGTTAAACCAGAGCTGGGAATAAATAACCTGCTCCCTGGTTAAACCAGGGCTGGGAATAAATAACCTGTGCAGCCTCAGCACTCAACAGGCTCCTGCTCCTCTGCACCCAAAGTGCCCGTGCCAGGCAGGGCAGAGGTGTCACCCCTGCTGGGCTGGCACTGGGACAGGCAGGAGCCACAGCTGGAGCGTTTTTCCAGGGAATGGCACTGGGCTCGTGTCCCATGTGGCCATGCCAAGGCCATGTCACCAGGCAGGATGGGACAGCCCCAGAGTCCCTGGCTGTGGTGAGAGCCTTCACCCACCTCAGCCTGCCTCACACTGCCCATCTGGGGGTGCAGCTCCCCAGGCTCAGGGGGTGACACCCGTGCCTGGAATCCTGCCCCAAACCCTTTGGGGGCCCCCACAGTGTCCCCACAGTGTCACCGTGCCCTGGCTGTGCCTGTTGGGGTGTGCAGGAGGAGCTGCCACCAAACACACCCCAAAGGGGCTGGGGATGGAGAACCAGAGCCATGGCTGCAGTAATAACCCTGGGGTGCTGGGGGTTCAGGGACTTGGAACATCAATTTTCCTCTTTTCTCCTCTTTTTCTGCCAGCTGTGCTACAGCAGCACTCATCCCCTTGTAACCACCCAGGCCACATCTGAGGAGGGTGCCAGGGCTGTCCCAGAATTGTCCCAAAAGCATGCCAGGATTGTCCTGAGTGTGCCAGGCTCTGCCATCCTCCCAAAGCTGTTTATAGCCCTCTGTTCTTCCCAGAGGCCAGCAGCACCTCGAGCTCACAGAGGGCTCAGCTGTGCTCAGCCCAGCCCAAAAGCCTCTGCACAGTGTTCACTCTGAATTGGGGTGTAAAGAGCAGAATTCCAGCATTCTGTCTTTCCTGGAGCTGCATTCTGCCCCACCCATCCTCTTGCTCCAGGAGGCTCTGTCGCAGCACCACAGTTCCTCAGCACTGGGGTAACCCCGCCATGCACTGTGCAATTCAAGCATATTAAAAGATTTGGAATTTTTGCCAACATTTCAAGCTGTTCCTAGCAAAGGTGGGAGCTTTGCTTTAGTGATGTTCAGTAAAAAAACATTCTCCCCCTGCATTACCTGCTCTGTGCCAGGGGCTGGAGCAGACCCTGAGAGCAAAGCCCCCCCCCTTTACAGGACAGCATTTGGGATCTCCCTGCTCTTGGGATGAGATTCCCACCAGTTCCTGCCAAAACGAGGAGTGACAGCCCAGCAGTGCTGCTCTCCTGCCCATCAGTCCCTGCCAGGGCTGTCCTGTAGCTCCCCTCCAGTGGCACCACAGCGCTGGCTCCTGGCTCTGCCTGCTGCCCTCCCGGTTCCTTAGGAAATGCCATCGTTGTTCCATGCAGTGGGAATTCCTCTCAATGCATCCACTGCTGTGTATTTCAGAGCCCTGCCAGCCCGTGCTGTGCCCAAGCAGTGGCTCTGGTTCCCTCTGGTCCTGTCCTCAGTTCCATCTTATCCCCGTGTCTGTCTCAAGCCCCTCTCCCCCTCAG
Organism: Molothrus aeneus; assembly: GCF_037042795.1. NCBI lineage: Eukaryota > Metazoa > Chordata > Aves > Passeriformes > Icteridae > Molothrus > Molothrus aeneus. The sequence goes on from NC_089661.1 coordinate 15,217,073, forward strand.
TGAGGCTCAGCCCTCACTGCCTCAACTTGAAGCCCCAGTTCAGCTGCCTGGATTTTGTTGCAATACACATTCAAACCTCAGCTCCTTTCAGAGTTTTAATCTCCAACAGCTCCCACCTGAGGGCTGGGGAGTTCAGTTTCTTTGCCAATACCTCTGTCCAAGCAGACGCTTCCAGGAGTTGCAGTTGTCACTAACCTCTGTGCAGTGTAGTATAAAGTGGACTGTGTATGGAAATAAGTTTAAAATGTTTACAATTTTGTATATATTATATATATAAAAATATCTTTTGAGAGAACAATCTGTGATCCTGTATTTTCGGTGTCTGTGTAACCAACTGCAACTTATTTTCAATAAAGAGCTAAAAATGAATAGAAAAAAAAAAAAGATTTGGTAATAACTTTATTGAATCAGGTGAGCACAAGGAACAAGGAAACTGCAACATCAGGCCCCAGAGATGCAGCAGCTCGAGGGAACTCCCAGCAGCACCTCCCAGGGAACTCAGAGCTGCTGATGGAGAAGGAACTGAAACCCAAGGGAAGACGAGATGCTCCTGCAGGGAAGACATTTCACTCCCTGAACTTCACAAACCACATGGGGAGAGCTGCTGACTGGAAGTGGTGGCAGCACCCAGCCCCTGCAGGGGCCAGGATCAGCTCCAGGATCCTGAGACAGGAACAGGGACTGCCAGGGGCTCGTGCAGCCAAATCACCCTCCCCAGCCCCTTCTGGGCCAAACCCAACGTGCACAGGTGGGTGCAGTCTTAAATATTCAAGAAAAGAAACCCAAAGCACTTTGCAGCCTGAGAGCAAGCAAAAATAACACATGTAAGGCAAGGAAAGGTGGCTGTAGGCAGAAGTAGCTCTTGGGTAATACTCTGAGCTCAATTCCATAGAAATGATGATGCTAGAAAAGCTGTGTTTCATCACTACAAATTACATAAATTAATGGCAGCTTTGTTCCTACATGTTAGAAATAACTAAATCTGGAGATGGGAGAGAATCAGACACTGAACTACAGCCAGGGGGGACTCCTGGCACTCCATCAGCTCAGAGCTGCTGCTGGAGGAGTCACTGGAGAGGAGGAAGAGATCCCCCTCTTCCTCTGGGGTGGAATTTGGGGGTGCCAAGGAACAGGAGCAAAGCCAGCCCGGTAGTACCGAGGGAGGTGCAGGTGTCAGACTACTGTAAACAGATAAATGCACTTAAAGGCACTGCAGAAAACATGGTCAGTAATCAGCAGCATTTAATGTCCCAGGATGCTGTTGGGAGCTCCCACCAGTAATACATCCAAGAAATTAGAAACATGGCAGTCATTAAATAAAATTCCCGTGTGCTTTACGGAGAGTAAAGCATTAATGCTGTTACTGTACATGCAGGGCTACAAAATCAGCTTCTTGAAAGAACTTTACAGAAAAAGTCAGAGGCAACTTCAAATCTTGCACAGATCGGCCCAATTCTTCAAGCAGCAGAATTGACTCTGCAGAAAGGGAAACTCTGCAGCCCAGTGTGTGCAGCTCTCCTGGTCACACACTCCAGGGAGCAGCACTGTCACCTTTTACCCCTGACCAGCGTGATCTTCACTGAAATAGCACAAGAAAAGTCAGAATGTTTTAAGGGAAGCCACCTCCATTCATTTCAGCGATCCATAAACTTCCCCCACCCCCAAACCAGAAAGAAACCCCCACACCAGAAGCTTATCCCCCTATTGAGTCCCCTGTCATTCTGCAGATCCAAAAGGATTCCCAGCTATGGCATGTTCCAGGAGGAAGGAGCCCTGCCTGCCCCCCCTGCAGCTCAGCCTAACCCTAGCCCAGATTTGGGAGCTCAGACAGAGGGTGGGGACGAGCTCTGGCTCATTCCCCTGATCCCTTTGCCCAGGAGGGCTTCCCAAGTCACCTGCTCCTCTCTGCCTCAAGGGCACCAGCCCCCAGCTACTGCCAAAGCTCGTTCCAAAGTGCACAGCCACAGCCAGAGCCCGGGTGGTGGCCCTGGGCAGAGCTAACTGATGATCCTGCTGATTGCCTGCAGCGAGGGGAACTCCTCATCCTCCAGATGCAAAGCTTTGTGGGTCACCACGTCCTGCTGGGTCAGCACCTGCCTGCACGTGGGGCAGATGTAGCAGTCGAGGTCGGCGGGGGAGTCCGTCTGCCAAACGTTCTTTTTGTTCTTTTTGGGTTTGTTGGAGCTTTGCTTCTCCTTGATCCGGAAGTCGTTGTGAGCAGAGAGCAGTTCCTGCTGCTTGGCTGTGTCTGGCAGCAACACCAACAACTCCTTGAAAATCTTCTTGAAGTTTTCCCCCAGCAGTTCCCGGCAGCTTTTGTAATACTGAGCTGCAGAGATCAGCCCCTGCAGGGGACAGGGAAGGGCAAGAGTCAGAGGAAAATGAGTATTTATCTATTAAAAAATCCTACTGGAATTCAGGCCTCCCTGAAAGGGAGGCTCTGGGAAGCCACTCACCTGCCTGAACTGCCCAGAATGAGTTTTAAATTTATTGAACTTGGACTCGTCGCTCTGAAGAAATTCTTTAATGGATTGTATGAGCTGGATGTTCCTCTGCTGGAAGTTCTCAGGTATCAAGTATGATCCGTGACAGGATTTTGGCCTGTGTTGGAAAAGACCAGAAGTGACCCTGACACTGGTTTGTGTCACACAAAGATGTCCTGGGATATAAATCACAAGGCTGTTCTGGTTTACAGCTGCACGTCCTTCCTCCACCCAGCTACACAAAAGCAGCACACAGCTGTCTTGTCAGGATAATAAAATATGGGATTTCCATATCAGTTCCAGCTTTACACAAACAGAATGTTTAAAATCCAAGTTTAAATGTGGTCCTGACATGCTGCTCTGTGAGCTGGGTGCACCCAAAAGACCCGAGCAAAGACCTCACTGTGAATAAACCAAGAGATAATGCAGGTTCTGTACGAAACTGACACAAAGTTTTCCCTCCCCTTTTCCCAAAAACTCCTCTTTCTGTTCCAGAAGGAACCAGAGAGCAGCTCCTGGAAAGACCAGAGCAGCGAAGGTCACCAGGAGAACAAGCCTCAGCACCTTCCTGCTGGGACTCCCACAGAAACAATGGGAAGTACAGGAATATGTCGGAGCTGCAGATTCCCAAATAAATCTAGGACAGACCAAGGTCTGAGCAGCCAAAACATTGCACAGGTTTGCAGTTCCTCAGACTTGTAACTACACAGGGCTGTTTTATGCAATTCTCCTGAATCCAACCCACGGCACCCTGGGACTTCCCAACGGGAACTTTCCCTGGCTGATCCCTTGGAGTCACTCCCTGTGTGCTGTTTGAAGCCTCTGTGACACGAGGGAGGTGTGAGGTGTCCCAGAGCCCCTGGCAGGCCCTTGACTCACTCTTTCAGAGCTGTAGTGACGGGTTCAGAGATGGTGGAGGATGGGATGACAGCGAAGCCCGGGGGGGGTTTGCTGACAGGCACCGACAGGCCCGGAGGCGGAGGAGGGTTCTTCAACAGCACCACGGAGTTAAAGCCTGAGGGAAGCAGGGAAGGGGCAGGAATTAGAGCACCCACAGACCCCTGGCTAAAACCCACACCAGTGCCTGACACGCTCTGCAGAAGCACCAAGAAGAGTTTGCAGTGCAGACATCACTATATTGGAGAAAACCTAAAAAAAAAATCTTCAAGAAGCACTTGAGAGTGGCTGATGTTCCTCTACAGAGAAAGTGCTTTAATTATTCATTTACTTTCTCAATGGAAAATAATTTTGAAAGCCCACTCCAAGTCACAATGAAAAACACTTTTGCATTATTGAAGTGAACACAAACCACGGGAGGAGGCAACGGGCCCAGCCTGGCCTCTCCCAGCAGGAGCCGCACAAAGAGCGGTGCCGGCGCCTCCCGATGCGACCCCACTGCCATGAAAACCACTCCAGCTCACGTCTGTTCCTGTCTCCCTGCCTTCACAAGGTCATGGCTTAAAGCACGGCAGGAAACCTCTGCCAGCACAGGAGGAAGTGAAGTGACAAGTGCCAGCAGGGACAGGACACAGCCAGATTCCCTTTGCCTGCAGCGGCTTCCAAGGCAGATCTTGGAGCACCACACACGGATGTGTCAGCCTTGGGGACAGGGAAAAACCAGCTCATGAACCACCCCCAGCGAGCAAACACCTCCAGCTGTGGGGCAGAGGTGAGTCCCAGAGGACATTCCAGCCCCCCAGTGGCACCCAGGCTGCCTCCACCTCCAGAGCCCAACCTGGCAGCTGGTGGCAGAACCACACCAGAGCCAGGAGTTGACACAACACATCCACGTGTTCTCTGGGCTCTCCCCAAGCAAAGCTGGCCATGCTCAGCAGTGCTTCCCCATCCCTGGAAGTGTCCAAGGCCAGCCTGGAACAACCTGGTCTAGTGTGAAGTGCCCCTGCCCACAGCAGGGAGTGGAATGAGATGATCTTTAAGATCCCTCCCACCCAAACCACTCCACGACTCTGAGCTTAATTCCCTGCTTACCTGGTGGCGGGGGCATCCTGGCTGATCCTGAGCTCCCAAGAGCTGGGAAGTCTTCCTGAGGTAAAGGGCATTTGTTAGTCACTGGGGGCTTTTTAAGGCCGGGGGGCTCTTTGGGTGCAGCACAGCCAGCTGATGGTTTCTCCGTGTGCCCGTTGACGAGGGGGCCGTGAGCAGCAGGGAAGGCCCTGCAGGGCTGCTCTGCCTCCGGGGGCTTCTCTGTGCCTGGCCTGGGCAATGGTGGCTCCTGGGGTGGGCGTGGGGATGATGGGCTCTGCTTCTCAAGCCCCATCTTCTTTTTCTTGCCCACTTTTGTAAAAGTTTGTGAGGTAGAAGCTGCCAGCAAGGACGAGACATCGAACATGGTCGGGGTGTTCCGGATCTCCTGGGTGGTCAGGCCACCGCTGCCGTCCTCATCGTCTGATTCACAGAGTTTATTGCTCTTCTTATTTCCTTTGGAGGTGTTCAAGGATGGTTTTTTGGCTGGCTGGTTGACACAGGGGCTGCACATGGCTTTGACTACGTTTTTACTGGAACCATTGTTCCATGCAGATGTGATGTGAGTTACTGTCCTATTGGTGGGCTTCACTTTGGACACCAGGGCTGGGAAATCCTCCTCCTGGAAGGCTGCTTTCCTGGCAGTGGCTGTGTACATCAGAGACATCCCTGATGAGATGGTGGGAGCTGCAGAGGAGGACAAGCTTGGGAAATCTTCTTCTTTAAGCTTAACCAGTGCTGGCTGGGCAGAGCTGTGGGGAAGGGAGAGGATTGGAGTTACTGAGGCAGCAGAACCCCAAGGGACAGCACAAACCCACAGCTCTCCACTCCTCCTCAGACTGTCACTTAGAGTGACACAACAGGAGTTGGACCGGATGATCCTCGTGGGTCCCTTCCAGCTGAGGATATTCCATGATTCTATTCCATGATTCTAAGATCAAGCCAGGAGCTGAAGCAATGCCTGAGGCTGCTCATGCTGGTGAAACAGCTCCAGGCAGGAGGGGACGGGGCAGGGGAAACCTTGGAGGGATCAAACGATCTGGAAAATTATTTTCCCCAGAAATGCAGAACACATCAATCAGCTTCTAAACGTGCTTTGTCCCTGCTGCAGCCCTGCAGACTCACCCTTGGAGAGGTCCTGCTGCAGAGCCGATTGCTGGAAAGTCCTCCTGGCTCAGCACTCCGTTAGCAGCTGCTTCTTTTGGAACAGGGACAGAGAGAGCAAAGACATTGTTTTCAACCCAAACCCATTCATTCCAGAGCAGGGGCTATCAATGGCCATGACTGCAGCACTACCAAGGCCTATTTTCAGCAGCTGATGATGTCATTAACTGACATTCCAGGAGAACAATTTAAATCCATGCATCACTATTTCCTTCAATTAACTGTGCTGCCCATCATCTTGTGGCATTCAGGAAATTCATGATACTTTAAATGAGTAAAACATGGGTAAGGCAGAACTTTCTGAGGGAACCTTCCAGACACTGAGATGCCCTGCAGCTGCAGGACCTGTCCAACACTCACCTGTAACATCATTTGAAGACTTTGGCACACGTTTGGAGCCGAGCCCGTCGGGATCCCTCAAATCCTCCTTTCTCCCCCTGCTGCTGCTGCCTTCCTCTTTGTCCTCCACCCTCTTCTTCTCTTCCTGCCGTTTGGCTGCCATAGATGCCCTGACTGCTGCTGCAACATCCCTGTCTTCTTCTTCCCTGCAGGACAGGGCAGACTCCTTTGGTCAAACAGCAAGGATCACGGAGCACTGCCTCGTTGCAGTGTCACCTCTGTGGTGCCAGCTCTGGTCACATCCCTGATCTTGTGCTGCCACCTGCTGAGAAGCCCAAACCAGCCCCACCACTCCAATCCACCTCAGCCAGGCAACACTTCCCCCTGGATTTCCAAGTTCCATGTGTGGGAATAACAATCCAGGCCAGAAGAAACCGGGCTGAACTGGGAGAGACAGTACCAGGGATGCAGGGGGCACCTGTCTCTCCCGTTCATTTCCAAATGTATGGAATCATTCTTGGAGGCCACAGGAACTCCTGGAGACATGGCTGGGCATGAACTCTCAACTCATGCACGGTTCACATGTGACACCAATAGAGGAGTGCTTTGGGATGGACTTTTTTCCCCTGTGGAATCACCAGTAATGAACCAACTGCCCGTCCAGCCAGAAAAAGAAGAAAATAAGATGTGCAGGATGTAAAAAGCACTCAGGTCTGGTGTGGATGAAGAGACATAGAAATGCAAAGTTTCATTTCAATACTTAACCCTCTTCCTTTTCCAAAGCACTCTGGCCACACAGAGATGTGTTAGTTCAATGAAAAGCATGGTCCTTAGAACAGGAATTTCATGACTACCCAGACCAAAAACTCCATTAGACCTGCACAGACTTGTCACCTACTTCAGAAAATCCTGTTTAGAGAAGTTTGCATGAAAACAGCTGCTGGAATTAATTCAGGGTTCTGAGTTTATTTAACCCAAAAGCTGAGGGTTGCATTGTTTGCTTCCTGAGCTGAAACCTCACACAAAATAATTCCATGATGACCAAGCATGTAACCAGGACAGAGGCCTGGACTGGAAGCTGTCAGCTAAGGACTCACCACAGAGGCTTCCAAATTTTGTATCACTTCCTTCCTGCTAATCCACCAAAATATTGTGAATTGGCAAGTAAAAGCCAAGAGTAATTGGGAGTAAAACTCCACACAAGGTTCTGCTACTCACCTCTTGTACCTCCAGCTGCCTCTCCTGTTCTGCTGGCTCCCTCGGCTGCTCAACCTGCTCGCCCTCCCTTGCCTGTTGAACCTGTCAACCTCCTCGTAGTCATCTCCACCTACAACACCTAAAACAGAGGGGAAGGATGACCACTCTCAGTTATTTCTCTAGTGTGTGCATCACACTGTGCCTGAAAAATGCAAAAATATACTGGTACAAATAAATTATCTTCATTTCTTTCTGATGACCAAGTCAGCAGTTCTCCTAAAATTACCTGACCTCATTAAACTGAGGGAAAAAATTCTACAACAATTCAGGCAGGAAGGGATGCCTGGACATCACCTGCTCCAGCCCTTTACTCAAAGCAAGGCCAGCTCTAAAACTACATCAGAGGGCTTTGTCTGGGTAAGTTCTGGTTATCCTCAACCTCTGCAGCTCTCAGGTTGGAGAGCCCTTCTCAAACTCCACAACCTCTCAGGTTGGAGAGGCCTTCTCAACCTCTGCAACTCTCAGGTTGTAGAGGCCTTCTCAAACTCTACAAGCTCTTGGTGCTGTTCCAGGGCTTGTCTACCTTCTTTGGGAAGAATCTTCACGCCTATGAAATATTCACCAGGCGTTCTTAGAGACTAAGACCCATAGATTGGTTTGGTTGGTGGGAAGACCTTAAAGAACACCTTGCTCCAGAGTGAGGACACCTTCCACCAGGCCAGGCTGCTCCAAGCCCTGTCCAGGGCACTTCCAGGGCCGGAGCAGCCGCAGCGGTGCCTGCGCGCCCTGGCGGGGTGCCCGTCCCTGCCCTGCCCACCCTGGCAGGTGCCCATCCCTGCCCCGCAGCCCGGCAGGTGCCCATCCCTGCCCCACAGTCCGGCAGGTGCCCGTCCCTGCCCTGCCCCACAGCCCGGCAGGTGCCCATCCCTGCCCCACAGCCCCGGCAGGTGCCCATCCCTGCCCCACAGCCCCGGCAGGTGCCCGTCCCTGCCCCGCAGCCCCGGCAGGTGCCCGTCCCTGCCCTGCCCCACAGCCCGGCAGGTGCCCATCCCTGCCCCACAGCCCCGGCAGGTGCCCATCCCTGCCCCACAGCCCCGGCAGGTGCCCGTCCCTGCCCTGCCCCACAGCCCGGCAGGTGCCCGTCCCTGCCCTGCCCCACAGCCCGGCAGGTGCCCATCCCTGCCCCACAGTCCGGCAGGTGCCCGTCCCTGCCCCACAGCCCGGCAGGTGCCCATCCCTGCCCCACAGTCCGGCAGGTGCCCGTCCCTGCCCCACAGCCCGGCAGGTGCCCATCCCTGCCCCACAGCCCGGCAGGTGCCCGTCCCTGCCCCGCAGCCCGGCTGACCGTCGGTCCTGCGCGGGTGCCGGGGCGCGTAGGTGAACTGCAGGTCGATGTGGCGGTTCTGGCGCGCCTCGGCGCGGCTCTTGCTGTGGCAGGCGCTCTTGTGGGCCTTGTAGTCGATCTCGGTGCGGAAGGCGTGCGTGAACTGCTCCGAGCTGCAGCGGCCCTCCTCGCACAGGAAGTGCTTCTCCCTGAAGTGCTCCCGCAGGTATTCGTAGTCACTGGGGAGGGAAAACACAGAGCTGAGCCTCCCCACTCTCTGACACAGACACTCCTACAAGGGTCACGCCTTCAGTTTGAGCTCTCCCACTTCCCAGGTTCTTGGGGATTCCCTGCATTGGTCCATAACTCTGAACTCCATAGAAAGTGTCAGCAGTTCTCCTCACAGCTCAGTCACACAGAACAATCCTTTTCCTTTTCCAGCCCCAGAACCAAGGACACCACTGCAGCTCCAGGCCCAAAAAGTGCAAACAACAGGGAATGGAGGAGAGCAGCCTGGGAGGGTGGGACTGCATCACCTGAGCTGGAACTGGACAATGAACCCAATATGGAAATGGACCAAAACTTATCAAAGTGTGACAATTCCTGACCCATTGTCCATCTTGGGTGTAGCCACAGCCAGGCCCTTGCACTGCCCAAGGTGAATCCTTTGAGGCCTTTAATAAATCCCTGCTTTATTCCTTAACTCTGCCCAGCCTCTGCTCCAGGCAGCCTCTCAAGGCATCAAGGGGAGGTGAGGACAAGCCCTGGTGGTTCATTTGTCATTATCCCAGGGATGTTTTCCAGCTGACCCTGTTTCTGTACAGCCAACACATGATCCAGGTGTTAAACCAAACCCACAGATGCTCAGCACATCCAGCTGTGCAGACAACAAAAAAGTTACCTCTATTCCCCTTGCACACAAACCTTGGAGCAGCAGGATCAAGGAATCAGAGAATTAAGGTTGGAAAAGACCTTTAAGACCATCAGCTGCTACCACCACCATGTTCACCACTAAGTCATGTTCCCAAGTGCCACATCCACATGGTTTTAAACATTTCCAGGGATGAAGACTCCACCATTTCCCTGGCTAACCTCTTCCAGTGCCTGACAACCCTTTCCATGAAGGAATTTTTCTCAATATCCAATCTAAACCTTCCCTGGTGCAACTTAAGAATGCTTCTGTGGCAGTTCATTCCTCTTGTCTTGTCCCCCATTAGAGGGAACACACCACACACTTCCTCTTGTCCTGTCCCTCATTAGAGGGAACACACCAGACAGTTGCTGTCAGGCTGCAAAATTAACTTTATTTATTAAAGAAAATTTTAAAGCATGAACTAGACTCAAAGTGAATATTTTGGCTATTTATTTAAGGAATTGCAGCTAACCTGCTGCCACTCCTCCACTCCGCTTTCAAACACTACTTACCCCTAAATTCAAAGCACACCCGAGGAATTTTACTTCAAAATTTAAGCTGGAAAAAGGGAATTTAAGCTGGAAAAAGGACTCAAATCAGTAATGTTTGCTTGCCTGTAGTACTCCTGAGCCCCCTCAGAGTCACAGAAGTGGCAGAAGTAGTGGTCCCTGCGCAGGTGTTTGAGCAGCTCGTCGTTGTCCAGGTAGCGCTCGTCGCAGAACTTGCAGAGGGGGTGGCCCCGGTGGGAGGTGTCATCAGGGTCCCCATGGATCCGGTGCCGGGCCAGGTCCTTCCTGGAATACCATTTCCTCTCATAGGTGAAGATCTGGAGGGCAGGGATTGTGTGAATACATTGGGATTTAGAGATTTGCATTCATAGATTTGCATCCATAGATTTGTACTGTTTCCTATGGACACAGAACAAGCCAGGCTGTGTCCAGCTTCTCCATCTGTAGGGGTGGAAGATTTCAAAAAGATGCAGTTTGAACACCAACATCTAAAATTTTTGGTGGACAGGAAGTAAAATTCAAGTCATGGATTCAAATTAAATCTAACTTGCATTTCTCTGAACACTGGGAATGAATTTAATTCCCTTTTTTCCCTTTGGAATCTTTTTATGCTGTAATGAGTTTAAATTATAATCCCTGGAGTGGAAAAAGCCTAACTATGTATTTATCAACAACCAGTATTTTGCATTCTCAAATTTAGAAACCCCAAGGGAGCAGTTTTACTTTCCTCTCACAGTAACCACCCCAAATAGCTGCACACAGAGGATCCACTTCAGTAAACAACCCCTGTATCACAAGCGAGCCTCTGTCCCCACTACCTTGTGAGCTGTTTTGGTAGGAAGGGTTCTGGAGATGCCAAAAAGATCAACCCAGCCTTGAGAACAGAATATCATTTATTTCTGGCCTAGATAAGGACTGGGAAATTGCTCTGGGAAAAGGTTTGTTTGGCTTTGCCAAGACAGATGGACTGCAGCTTCCACAAATTTAGAAATTTCTTTTCAGTGGGTATGAGTAAGATGGGACTTTTTTCTTTGAAATAAAAATCTCTACAGTATTCTGAAATTAAAGAGCAACAGTTTTAATATTGTTTGTGAGAGAAAATGGCAAACAAGTTCCCTCAGTGCTGAGGGAACCCTGGGCATGAAGCACCTCATCAGAGCACAAAGGACACCAGAAACCAAAGGAGGTCCTGCCCTCCTTTCCCACTTCCTTTCAATCAGCTCCAGGAATTCCAAGACCACAGGAGACTCTGCTCAGTTCCCAAACTTATTAGGGTTCATTTAGGTCAACCTGCTCACTCCTGGATCCCATCCCTTTTGGCAGCAAACTCCAGTTCACCTGGCACAAACCAACTGTGGCACCACCACTGTGGGGTTTAATTTAAAACCTGGAGAACCTCCAGGCCCTCTTCATTAATCAGTTTATGGAAGAAGAAAGGCTTAAAATAAAGCAACTGGCCTCACTGCAGGAAGAGGGAACTTAAATAAATCCTTGCTGTTCTGCCTTCCCATCTTCCCAGGAACTCCTGGAGGTCATGGAGGGAAACTCCCTCCTTCCCACACATCCAAGCAGAGGCCCAGCTCACCTTTAGGTGTTTAACACAGAGTTTGCAGCAGAAGAGCTCGTGCTGCTTCCTCATGTGCTGCTCCAGATCTGCAAAGGTGTTGAAGGGCTTTGCATCCGGGCACAAGGAGCATTCATGCTGCAGCAGCTTCCTGAGGGACAAGAGAGATTCCCCAAAATGACCCAACTCCCTCTCAGCACCCTCACACCTTGAGCAAAACACAAATGTTCCATCCCTGGCAGAAGGCTCCAGTTTTAAGGCTGCCCCTGCAATCTGTAGGGAGGGTTGTGACCTGCTTATTGCAAGAATTGCTTATTCCAAGAATTCTGCTGGATGGTAGGAACAGGATGGAACCAAACTACACCGAGGTTCCAACTGTTGGACCAGAGTTGAGCAGCCATGGAGAAGGAACCACAGTAGGAACTCACTGCAAAACTGAGTAAACTGAAACAAACCCTTCCCTGCTGGAGATTCCTACAACATTCACATCTGATTCCATTACACTTCCCACTGTCAGAAACTGAGGAATATGGTGGGGAGAGATAAATTGAAATTAAAGAATTGTATTAGGAAAGGAGGGAAAAAAACCCACCCAAAATCCCACCACACAATGGCTCCCAGGAAGAGCTGAGCACTGGTCTCACTGGGAGAACTCCTACTCCCTCATTCCCACAAATATCAAGCCATGCAAAACTGTAAATGTCCCATAGTTACATTCTCAGCCCAAATCAGGGTGAATATAATGCCCAATTCTCCAAGGAAAAGGTCCCACTGCCTGTATGCATCTTTTCCACTCTTCTTTCCATTATCTCAAACCCTCCCAATTAGGATTGTTATGAAAAATATTTGTAGAACACGATGCTAATGCCAGGTTTTTATTCTGCGCTGGTTTTTTCACTTCACCTTTTTCCCCTCCCATTCAGAATTAAGATCTTTGTGTGAAGACATTGTTACTCTTCATGCGATCCTTGGCACACCTTGGTTTGGTTAGTCCTTATTCAGCACAGCAGTAATTACAATTACCACAGTAATTAAGTCTTTATCAATTTCCACAGCAGCCACGCAAGGAATGGGAAGGTTTTCAGCAAGTTTGCTGCTGTTAAAGATGCCAAAAGTGACTTTTATCCAGAGAGCAAAGCTCGTGCGTTGTGCTGGCAAATCCAACGCTGCAGCCCCAGGAGGTGCTGAGCGCTCAGTGCCCTGCTCCAGGCTGTCACCTGGCCAAACACACCTGCACAGGTGACTCAGAGCTGCCCAAATGCCAGGAGAGCAGAGCACCCCGCCCTCCCAGCACTTCCTGCCACGTCCCGTGCGCCACCACGTGCTGGGGACATCCCAGGGACATTCACCTGTACAGCGCGTACACCTCGGCATCCATGAAATAAATGTCGTATTTCTTCTCATGCTGCAGCTGCTGCAGGGCAATGGAGGAGAAGGACGGCAGCTTCCTCCCGAACACCACCTGTGGGAACAGCACCGGGATGCGCATTCCAGGCAGGCACGACCTCCGGGAGCTGGCCACGCCCGCAGCCCTGTGCCAGCCTCAGCTGTCACCTCCCCTGGGCACTGTCCCCTGCTGCCAGCAGGGCCATGGGACACCTTATCAACCCGCCAGGGATTGGCCCAGCCTGGCCCCTGGAGTTTGAACGGGATTAGGAAACGCTCCTGGTCTGTTTTGCTCCCACAGCTGTTCCCAGAGTAAATATCCCCAACCCCTTCCACAGCCAATGCCTGGCAGGAGCCCTGCCCCCGGCTCCTCCCCGGCTCCTGGGGGATCTCACGGCGACCTGGAGTTTCCAAGTGACTCAATGTCTAAGGCGGGCAGGGAAACCACTGTTTCGTGTTTCCTTAACTCCCAGGAAAGCGAGGAGCTAAACACACAGCACCTCCCGAATTACCTGTACCACACACCCCTCTCAGGGCATCTCCTCGCTCCCAGCTGGGAGTACTGCAGCTCCCACCTCCAGCACACATTGCCAGCCCGGGAATTGCTGCGGGAACAGTTGGAGTGACCAGCCCCAGCCCAGACAGGCTGAGACAGAAATACAGTAAGGAATTTCAATTCTTACAGCAAAAGCCACATTAGAAATCTGGAAGTAGACTCCCAGAGAAGCTGTGGCTGTCCCTGGATCCCTAGAAGTGCCCAAGGCCAGGATGGACAGGGCTTGGAGCAGCCTGGGACAGTGGAAGGTGTCCCTGCCATGGCAGGAGTGGCACTGGATGGGCTTTAGGGTCCCTTGCATTCCAAACCATTCCAGGATTTTACGATTCCATGATCCCCCCCTAAGAGCTGCTGCCTCCTGGAGCAGGGAGCAAAGGCTCCATTCTCTGCTGCCAGAGCGAGCCCTGCTGACTTCACACCATAAACATTCGCTCTAACTCCATTTTCTCCACGTTTTGTTTCCCCCTGACCCAGGCGGCGGCGGCACCCCTAGGAGCGGGGCAGATGGGGATAACCCGGGCGGTCCGTCCCCGCCGGTCCACCCGGCCCATTCCCGGTGCGGCCCTGCCCGGGAGCTGCCCCGCCCGGCGCCCGCGGCCCCCCCAGCCCCGGGCCCGGCCTCACCTGCCGCAGCTCCTCCCGGCACACGGCGCAGTACCGGACACCGCAGAGCGCCCGCATCCGCACGGAGCAGCGGTAGCAGATGGGGTGCTCGCAGCGGCCCAGGGCCACCACGTCCAGCTCCCCGCAGCACAACACACACGGCCCCTCCGCCGGGCCCGGCCCCGCGCCGGCCATGGCGGCCATGGCGGCCTCGGCCCCGCGCCGCCCCGCCCGCACCACTGAGCGCGGGCTAGAGCGCCGCCCCACCATAGAGACGCACGCTCACACAGCGATCAGGGGCCATAGAGCTCCGCCCAGAGCGCCGCAGCGCTGCCGGAACTGATTCCCCCCACGGCCACAGCGCCGCCACACTGATGTCACCGCGCGGTCCTCCAGCGGCCGGCCATAGAGACGCAGCGCGGTGACCATAGAGATGCCCGGGGCGGAGCGGCCCCGGCTGCGCCGCTCTGGCTCCCGCTCGGTGGTGGCTCTGAGGGGGAAGAGGACCCCGGGGGTGGTCGGCGGTCTCGAACACGTTTGGTCCTCCCCCAGGTCCTTCCTGGCTGTGGGGACAGGGGGACCTCAGACTCTGCACTTCAGTCTATGGGGACATGAGGGACCCAAGGCCGCTCCTGCCACCTCTGCATGTGGGGACATGAGGGACCCAGAGCTGCTCCTGGTATCTCGATGTGGGGACACGGGGCCCTGATCCCACTGCCGTGCCCCACTGCTGATGGATGTGGGACTTTCCCCCGACAAACACTTCCCCTGGGGTGCCAGCTGACCCTCCATGGATTCATCCGATCGCCAGCTCCGCTGCTTCATTTAATTTTAAATTTTATAACCCAGCCGTGCGTTTTCCCAAGTAAACCGGAGGTGATTGGGGAAATAAAAGCATTAAAAACGTACTCGGAACACTGCAGGCACTGGGGTTTGGTATCCGCTAGAGCGGGAACACAAACGAGCTCAGTGTAACGTGAATAACCCTTTATGTGCTGCAGGGGCTGAGTCCCACACGGTTCCTTCCCCCTATGCGGAGGCAGCCCAGGTGTGAAAAACGCCGGTCACTTGTTTTTAGAATTTTAAAAGTTTAATAGTTTATTATTTATTGTTATAAAAATAGTAATATAATTAGAGTAATAATAATTTGGACAATTAGGATTAGGACAATATGAGACAATAAAAACAAAGAGTTACAGTCAGTCCGGGTACCTTTTCTGGGCAAAATAAGCCCAAAAAAGGACCCACGTTAACAGAGGAATAACCCTTAAAAGCAATAGCCTGTTGCATATTCATACATCTCATACATGATTCAAAACTGAAGGTGTTTCTGCTTAATGTCTGCTTCCCCCCTTCATCTTGTAAATCAATTTTCTTGGCTCCTCGAAGTCTGAGGAGGCAATCATTCTTTTCTTGAGATCTTGGTGTCTTGTTGCTGTTTTCTCTTTGAAGAATTTATGGATTATCTTATCCGTTCCTTGAACTAGTTACAAAAAGTATCTTACATCACATAGTTTCTATTTTAATATTATGCTATAGCCTAAAAACTGTATTTACCACACTACTTAAAAAGATTAATACAGCGCTACTAAGAAAATATTAATACAACATAACTTTCCAACATAACACATATAGTATTAATTTTAATATTTGTGAAGAGCCAATCATATAATATGCATTTCTCACAGATGGGAATTGCTGCTGCTTGGACAGGAGAGGGTGCTCCAGGAGCAGGGAAAAATGCTTCAACAGCCGCCATGTTCCTCTGGAAGTGGGGAAAAAGGAAAAAAGAAATTTAAAAAAAAGGATAAAAGCTTGTTTGGCGATAGCACAGACGAACACACAGGAAGTTTTTCAAAGTTTGCTGCCTCTCACCTCTTTTTCTTCAGGGATTCCTGCTAAGTGACCAGCGTAGGACCACTGAGTCATAAAACCTTGGAATGCTTTGGGCTGGGAGGAACCTCAGAGCCCTCCCAGTGCCACCCCTGCCACTGTCCCGGCGTGTTTTAAGCCCTGTCCAACCCTCCCAGGGATCCAGGGGCAGCCACAGCTTCTCTGGGAATTCCATCCCAGCCCCTTCACCACCCTCACAGCCAGGAATTCCATCCCCGTATCCCATCTATCCCTGCCCTCTGGCCGTGGGAAGCCATTCCCCCTTGTCCTGTCACTCCAGTTCATGATGAAATTCCTACTGAATTCCTGGGGTCTTCCTGGAAGATCTGATTAGCACCTCCATGGTTCCTTTCTTTTCGCTGAATTCCTTGTCATTTGAGTAAAAAAGTTGCCCTTCAGTTTTCTTTGAGCCATAAACAATCATTTCAGGACAAAGCAACTCATCAAACAGATCATTAAAACATCCCATGATGTTCACCAGCCTCGGTTAATGACATCTGTGCCATCAAATAAATTAAGTAATAGCTTTGTTAAGTGTTTGGGAGCAGATAATGAAGGATTTGAACGATTTGGATCATTGGGTACAACAGGTAATATTTACTTTCTCCTAGAGAGCCCCATTTATCCCTCTCCAGCGTGGAGTGGGATAACACACGTCTTGCTAATCAAGCCTGAAGTGTGTTTGGGTGGGGCTGCGTGGAATAATTAGGAATGACTGGTGATGCTGGCTGTAATTACTCCAGGAAATGTTCCCCGAATTAATGACACTGTTGAAAATGTTTTTGTGCCCCAACTGCATCACCCAATTTTGGAGAGCAATTAGCATGAAATGAGCTGGAGGCTGCTGGCAGCGATGTGCTGCCTGCCCTGAGTGTCACTTGGCTGGGGAGTGACACCATGGCTCGGGGTCATAAACACACCTGGGCAGCTGGGGTGGAAAGGGACATTACTCACTGCCAGGACAATGGGCCATGGACACTCAGCATGAGCTGGGACATTTCAGAGTTGGTGACATCACTTCCCACCAGCCCAGGAGCACCAAGGAGCTGATCCAAAGCCCTGATCCTGCACAGTGTGTCCAGAGCAGTGTGGTTTGCCCCCAGGAGCGTGTGGTGTTCCTGGTCCTGCTGTTTGCCAGGCAGGCAGCAGCTCCTCAGCTGGGGCATTTTCTGCTTTTGGGATGATATTTGTTATAATCGGTGGCTGGGGGGAAACCACTGAAGATTCCGTGTCCCTTCATGGTGCAGGTGAACCTCCCCCAGCTCTGACAGCTCCTGCCTGGTCAGATCCACCCTCAGTTCTCAGATCCAGGGAGTTCATTTGGAACAAAACCCACGTAAGGACATCATAGAATGGCCTGGGCTGGAGGGAACCTTAAAGCTCATCTGTGCTCCTTCCAGAGTTCCTTCTGGAGGCCAGATCCATCCCTGACCTCTACACCCATCCCTGCCCAGATCCCAGCTTGTGGCGTGGTGCCATTGCCAGAGTTGGGTGTCCTTAACCACCGCCTCTGGCTCTTCCTCCACAGCACCACAGAGAGCAGCTCGGAGCAGCCCTTCCACGGCACCACGGCCTCAGGCTGCACCAGGGAGCCTTCAGGCTGGATATTGGGAGAATTCCTTAATGGAAAGGGCTGTCCAGCTCAGGGCAGTGTTGGAGTCCCCATCCCTGGATGTGGCACTTGGGGACACGAGTTTGTGGTGGCCTTGGCAGTGCTGGGAGCGTGGTTGGACTCGGTGGTGTTGGAGCTCTGTTCCAGCCTCAGTGATTCTGTGATTCCATGGTTCCATATCCTGCTAACACAGCTCTGCTGCTACCATGGCTTTTCCAGCAGTTGGACACATCTTCCCACAGCTGTAAAATGCCAAAAAAAACCCCTCTCTGTTCCATTTTGGCATCATCACACAGGATATTCCCACTCTCCTGGCATTCCCACCATCATCAACCAGCACAAAGAATTTTTAAAAAGCCAACATTGAAACCTTCAAACTTCACCAAATCCTGTTTCCAGCTCCTCACCCTTCTGGAGAGCCATCCTGCTGGTGCCTGTGAGTCATGTGTTGAGATTAATTTATTTTGTGGTGCAGAGAGGTTTTTATAAGCCTGTTTGAAGGGATTGAATCATTCTTTGCTGATGATTTAAAGATGCTGGTTTATTTCTCTGGTGATTGCAAATGAGAGTTGGATCTTAGCACTGAGTGTGACCCCAAAACATAAAGAAATAAAATTCTATAGAATTAACTGGGTTCTAAATATCTTAGTTCTGTGTGTTGGCAGGCAGGGAATGTTTCCTTCCCAAGAAAAAGGGTTAATATTGGCACTTGGGATAGTTGATTTCCATGTTTACTCACTAAACATCCCATAATAACTGCAGGAAAAGGCCCTTCTCCAGCCATTTCATCAGCAATAAATACACTTTGGAATAATTGATCAGTCTGGAGATGAGCACAACAAGCCCATTGCACTCAGCAGAGCCCCAGACCCGATATTTATTGTTCAGCACTGAGATCCTGTCCAAGTGTAGAACCAAAGGTTGAGCCTTGGATTAATTTCCCATTCCCAGCTTGGTGCCGACATGGCTCATTTGCAGCCAAGGCTCTCAGTGCAGAATGGGGAAATTTGTCTTCATTTGATAAAGTTTCTGCTAAAAGTGATGATTTTCTCAGCTCTCTGTTTTAAGGAAAATAAGACTCAGCCAGCCCCTGAGCAGTGGCTGCTCACAGATACCTCATTGCATGGAATCCTGGAATGGTTTGGGGTGGAAGGGACCTTAAAGCCCATCCAATCCAATCCCAACACCTTCCACTGTCCCAGGCTGCTCCAAGCCCTGTCCAACCCGGCCTTGGACACTGCCAGGGATCCAGGGGCAGCCCCAGCTGCTCTGGGCACCCTCCCCACACTCAGAGCCAAGAATTCCTTCCCAAAACCCCAGCTAACCCAGCCCTCTGGCAGTGGGAAGCCATTCCCTTGTCCTGGCTCTCCAGGACCTTGTCCAAAGTTGCTCCAGGGGAGGTTCAGGTTGGATATTAGGGAAAATTTCTTCATGGAAAAAAGGTTGTGACACCCTGGCAGAGGCTGCCCATGGCAGGGGTGGAGTCAGCATCCCTGGACTGCTCAGTAAATGTGTGGATGTGGCACTTGGGGACATGGGTTAGGGCCGAATGAGGAGGGGGTGGGCTGATGGTTGGACACGGGGATCTTAGAGGACTTTTCCGACCTTAACCTGTGCAGGTTTGCCTGAAGGCAGATTTATTCTCATCTACGCCCCTCTGAGCCCTCCAGCCATCTCACACGTGTGTGCTGGAGAGCCTCAGCTAATTACATTCCAGGAGAACAGGAGAACTCTTGGGAGTTGTGTGGGCTTTGGTTAGGAGATCTCAGGACTGTCAAATGAAAGATTCATCTCCCAACTCTTTCTCCTCGCAGCAAACTCTGCAGAGCAGAGCCAAATTTACTCTGCACTTCACACATCTGGGTATTAACTCTCTGGTGGGGCTGGGAATTACTTCCAGGAGAAAGCCTGACTCGTGGACTGGAGGGGGCTGAGGATCTGCTCACATTTCACACAGCAGCCCATGGCATCTTTTCTCCCTGCTCTTTCCCCTGCTTCTCAGAGTTTTTGTCTTTGCTGCTTTTCTGAGGCAGCACTGTCATCCCACATGGTGGGGAATTTCTCATCACGGTTCCTTGGTGGTGTTATGTCACACCCAAACCACTCTGTGATGCTGCTGCTGCAGCCCTTGATGCATTTGGAGACTTTGAGTCGTCTGCCAAGCACGGGAGAGGCAAAATACAGGGCAGGGTGGGCTATGGTGTCTCACAGTCCATCCTCTCACCCAAGAGGCCCCACCAGAGCTGGGCTCTCCAGCTGATGAGTCACCCTAGGAGTGAAGGGTCACTCCTGCAGCTTACAGGATGATGGACACCTTCATTAAGCTGGAGGTGAGGACCCCTCGGTGGGTTTGGTGAGTCTGGACCTCTGTTTGGTTTTGGTCTCCCATCGGTGATTCCGTGATTCCCTCTCTGTACCTGGGTTTGAAGCAGAAATAATTCCACTGACTCAGCTGGGGCTTAGCCATTGTCTGTAAAGGGCTTTGAAATCCTATAGGATCAATGCCTTGAGAGTGTGGGTGATTGTGGTGTGAGCTCAGCACAGAATCCAAGGGAGGAAACAAATTCCCTTGGCTTGGAGCAGCAGCTCCGTGAAGCTCTGCACAAGCATCACAAATCTGTGGGGTTTTTTCCTTACCTTTGTGTTAATGGATCCATTGTTTCGTGTAAAGGTTTCTCCTGCTCTTGTTCTATCCTGTGTGACATTTACAGTACTCTTTGTTCCATTAGCATAGTAATTTGAGATAGTTTATTATCCTTTGGAGACTTCACTGCCTTCTGTTTAACTTCCACGTGACTGGACCCTGAAGACAAAACCTCTTAAAATAGTGCATGAGGCTAAAAATAGTGGGGAATAAGTTGCTTCTTAGGAGTCAAATAATTAATTTAGTGCACTTTAGCAAGATCTGCAACACTAGGAAACACCCCTTGTTGTTTCCTCTTTCTCTTCAGAGCCACCAAAGCCTGCAGCAGCTTTCTCAGGAGTCAAGGTGTGTTTTACCTCACAGCTTGAAACTGTAATTTGTTTGTAGCAACTGCAGCTCCTTTATTTCAGAGGAACAGACAAATAGCATTTAATCACGTTCTGAATCACCGGGGGCAGGAATTGCTCCGTGATCCGAGTTTGTTACACAAGGACACGCTGGAGATGTGAGAAAATGGCAAAGGTTGTTATTGCTGGGGTTTTGTGGGGTGCTGCCACCACAGCACCTGAGGGACAGGGGCTGTTTGGGTCGCCCTGGCTGAGTGCCTCATCCCAGCCCCACATAAACACTGCTCTGATTGCCCAGGAGCTCAGCAGTGGGATGGGTCTTGGAAAACATCAGGATTTACTGAGCCACACGTGTGGGAATGTCCTTTTCTTGCCACCAAGACTTTGCTCACTCCCAGGTTGGAAGCAATGCAGGAGGCAGCAGGGATGTGAATGTGGGAAAGGAGGGGAAGTGCAGGAATTTGGGCAGAGCTGGGCAATCAGAGCAGTGACCTGGGCAGCAGGGTGTTCACACAAATGTGACAAAAATGTGACATTTCTGAGTGGGACCTGCAGTCCCAGCTCACTCAGCTGCTGAGCTTCCAACCTTGTCTGGAAATCCCCTCCTCACAGCAGCACTGGCTGTGCTCTACCTTGGGCAGTGCCTGGCATGGGCAGCAAAACTCATCCCTTCTCCAACCTCCAACTTCACTTTTGTGCCTCCAGCTGATTTCACAGTGGTGAAGCCGCTTTTGGCTGATTTGTGTCCATCTCTCCCAGGCCAACCTGCTCAGGAAGGCAGAGCTGGGCAGTGGCCAGGTGAAGGCCCTCGGAGCAGGAGGCTCCAAGTTACTCGGGCCAAACTTCCATTCCTTGGCTGGTCTTTGGCAATGTGCTGAACGCTCTGTGCCTCAGTTTCCCAGGCTGAAGAACAGGATGATCCCAATTAGCAGAGTTGGATGAGTTTGCAGAGTGCAGGAGGGCAGGCTCTGTTCCTCTTCATCCCAAGTGATGTCACCTCCACCCTCTCATACTCCCACAGGGACTTGCTGGAGAGCCCAAATGGCCCAAAAATGTCATGAATAGAGCAGGCATTAATGCCCAAGAGTGCAGAGGCCCCATGGCAGGGCTGGCCTCTCCGATTGCTTTGTTTTCCTGCTCGGCTGAGATGCTAACCTTCCAATAAACACCAGAGTCATTATCATAAAAATGTGGAAAATGCTGTCATTAAACCCCACCGGTTTTGCTTTCAAGTGCCTCTTTCTGGGACATCAAATTCATTTAGCTCATTCTCCAAAGCCACAAATCCTGAGTGGCTGCAGTAATGTGTGTGGTGGGAGGTGAGAGCACAGCAGGAATGAAATCGGGTGGAGAGGCTCTTCAGAGAGCTCGGCTGGGTTTACTGCAGGGGTGAAGATGTGGTGCCTCCAGCTGCTCACCCGTCTCTCCCCTCACTGTGGGGTCCCTCTGGATGTTTTCCAGAAACCCCAGTTCATGCTCTGGAGCTGTGGTGGAGATGGTGGGTGCAGTGCAGAAATTGGAGGTACCCTCTGGAGAACCTGAGCATGCAGCAGGATGGGAGTTGCAGCAGAACCTACCTCTTACAAAAAGAGGGATTTTGTTCCAAAATAAAAGAAGAAAACCTTAAATCCTTTCAGCAGCAGAGCCCTGTGATAAATCCCTATGGTTAGGTTCCTCAGAGAAGCTGTGGCTGCCCCATCCCTGGAAGTGTTCAAGGGCAGGTTGGACAGGGCTTGGAGCAACCCAGGATGGTGGAGGGTGTCCCTGCCCACAGCAGGGGCTGGGACTGAATGGCCTTTAAGGTCACTCCCAACTCAAACCATTCCAGGATTCTGTGTTTCAATGATGATCCCATTCCCATTCCCCTCAGCCAGTGTGGAATGACATCATTAAGGGTTCATCCGAGCACTGGGATGAACCTCAGCACTGGGAGCTGTGTCTGTGTGGTTGGGAAATGTGATGCTGGAGCTAAAATCTGAAGGTTTAAATAAAAACATAAAAATGGGGTTTCCAAAAGGGCTTGGGGTCAGCTGGACCCTGCCGGGGTTCGATAAACACCTGCAGTTATGGAAATTACCCGAGAGGCTGAAATCTCATATTCCTGTGAGTCTGTACAAGACTTCCATAGGAACCAGGACTTGTTCAAAAGTTTTTTATCTCCCAAAAATAAGCAGGATTTTGCTCCTCTGGGGGAGTTCCTGGCACAAGCCCACCCTGGAGCAGCACGGTGCCATGTGCCCGCTGACGTGCTACGGTATTTGCAGAGCATCGGCTTCTGCGAGGGGAAGAAGGATCCTAAAATTATCTTTACTTACTTAGAATATAAATAGCAGACAAATTGCTTATCAGCTGTTTCGTTGGAAAGATATTTAAAAATACTTGGGAGAGGAAACGTGCACTCTGCTGCTGGAGATCCGGAGCCATGCTGCATCCCAAGGGTCTCGGCGCCTTGCGGACAGAGCTGCTGGCTGTCAGCAGGGATCATTCCTGAGAGGAAAGAGTTCAGTTCATGGGGAGTTTATCAGGGTGACAAGTTACCCAAGTCACACCAAAAACACACAGAAAAGACACTTCAGGCAGATCTCTGGGAATGAGAAAATCTTCCATTCCCGGCTGGGAAGGTTGAGCCCACGTTGGAGTGTGGCTGCAGTGAAACAGGAGCTGCTAAACCTGCCTTTGTTTGGGCACAGGGCAGGTGCAGAACAAGCCAAGAGGAGCATCAGGTGCTTCTGAATCGATCCTTCCCTCGTGGGGAGGAGGGAGGGTAATGGCTTTAGCTGGAGGGAGTAGAGCCCTGGAGGCAGCACGTGTCCCGTGCCAGGTGAGCGGGGATGCGCTGGGCTGCTCGGTGAGCTGGGCTGTACTGCTGCCATTCATTAATGGCTCCAGCAAACAGCAAAGTGCTGAGGCCTTCTAATGTCCAAGCACTCAAGGGGTGACCAAAATAGCCCATCCAGCAGGGATTGGCTCCCCGTGAGACGGGAGCTGGCCGCATCCTTCCTGTAAACCTGGGCGCTTCCAAGAACTCGAGCCGTGCCTGGGTTGGACTCTGCTCTGGCTCATTACAGGAATGAGCTGTGCCCTGCACAGACGTAACTTCCAGCATTCTCTCACGAATGGCTGGATCACCCTCCTCCCGAGTGGGATTTGCATTCACTCCCAGCCTTCTCAGAAGAGGAAAACTGAGAGGCTCCACACTGACACTGCCCATCCTACATGCCCTGATCCCTGCCGGGCCAAGGGGCTGGCTCCTACAGGAGTAGGATGTGGCTTGGCTGAGATCCCACACTCTGAGGGGTTCCCAGCATGGTTCTGTCCCCAGTGTGAGCCTGGAAAAGCATCCCCCAGAGTGGAGGGGCACAGAACACCAACAACTGCAGGCTGGGCTGTTAAAGTTTCCACTGGGAACTTGTACTTGTTGGGTGGGCGAAGAGGAGACTGGATGGTGAAGGACTGGGGGATCCCAATGATGGGAAGCAGCCTGGATGGGATTCCTTTGGACCATGTTAAAATAAAATACACAAGGAGAAATTCCAACCTCTGCCCAGAGCAGCTGTGGCTGCCTCATCCCTGGAAGTGTCCAAGGCCAGGTTGGACAGGGCTTGGAGCAGCCTGAGATAGTGGAAGGTGTCCCTGCCCAGGGCAGGAGTGGAATTGGATGGGTTTTAAGGTCCTTTCCAAACCAAACCATTCCATAGTTTGAAAATGCTCAGATTAAAATTAATCTTTGTGCGGCCTGAAAAAAACCCCAGAAATTATTTAGTCCTAGTTCAGCATATAAAGAACTTCCCTAATAAACAAGAGGAACTGGAATTGCTCTCTGATGAGCATAAACTTGACCTGCTTGGTTTCATTAAGGAATCTGGAGGGGGGAATCAGCTGACTGCCAAGGCAGAATTGATGGTGATATCGTATTTAAGATCTGAGTGGCAGAAGAGGAGGGCAAGCAGCCTGGCAAACCCACTGCAAATGGTCCCGAGCACTTCACCACAGGGAACACGAGGATGCTCACAGATGCATGCTTGGGATGCTCCAGGCTGCGGGGGGATGCCCAGAGGATGTTCGAGGCCATGGGGACGATGCTGAAGGCTACAGGGAGGCTGCTCACAGACGCTCGGGTTGCTCTGGGTTTCAGAGGGATGCTCAGAGGATACTCGGGGCCATGGGGAGGATGATAAGGCAACAAGGGGGATGTTCACTGGTACGCGGGATGCCGGGGGCTGCGGGAAGATGCTCGGGAATGCTCAGAGGATGCTGGGGGCCATGGGGAGGATGCTGAAGGCAACAAGGGGGAAGCTCACGGGTGCGCGGGATGCTGCGGGCTGCGGGGAGACGCTCGGGGATGCTCAGAGGATGCTGGGGGCCATGGGAGGGTGCCGGCATCCCGGGGGTGGGGGGGCTGCCGGGGGAGGGCGGCCGGGGGCTGCTGCCGGGGCGGAGCCGCGGGGCCCCTCCCGACGGCGCTATAAACCGGCGGGGCGCGGGCGCGGGGCAGCCGTCGCTGGGGTGCCCGGGGCCGGGCACAGCCCTGCCCGCACCGTGCCCCGCGCCATGGCGAGGGGACAGCTGTCGGGGGGCGCCTGGGGGGCCCTGGTGCTGCTGGGGCTGATGCTGCCGGCCGCCCCGGCGGGCGCCTGGTACAAGCACGTCGCCAGCCCCCGGTACCACACGGTGGGTCGCGCCTCGGGGCTGCTGATGGGGGTTCGCCGCTCTCCCTACCTGTGGCGGCGGGAGCTGCCGGCCGAGCCCCCCCGGCAGCCCGGGAGCCCCGGCGGGGACAGCGCCCCGGCAGCCCCCGGCCGCCCCGGCGGGGAGAGCCCCCCGGGCGCCGCCCCGGCCCCGCCGCCTCCGCCCGGCCCCGGGCGCCTCCTGCAGCGCCTGCTCCGGCGGGGCTGGGGCTGGGGCGGCCCCCGCCCGGCCCCCGCCCGGCCCCCGCCCGCGTCCCGCCAGCCTCAGGTAACGCCCGGCAGGGAGAGGGGCCCGGGGGAGCCGGGGGGAGCCGGGGGAGGGCTCGGTCCGCGGTGCTCGGGACGCTCGAGGGGCGCACGGGATGTGTGCGGAGCCCTGCGGTCACCCCGCGGTGCTCGGGATGCTCGAGGGGCGCACGGGATGTGTGCGGAGCCCTGCGGTCACCCCGCGGTGCTCGGGATGCTCGAGGGGCGCGATCCACCCGCGGGATGTGCAGTCCTGCGGTCACTCCGCGGGGTGCTGTGGGCCACCAGGTCACCGGGACTGTGAGCCTTGCAGGGGTTTCATCAGGAGATTGGGGTTCGGGGAACTTTGGAGGGGCGTCACCAGCTAAGTGCGTGTTTGTAGGGGCTGCACTTTGCCTTCAGGGCAGAAAAAGATCTGGATGAAGTGTCCAAGGTCGGGTTGGACGGGGCTTGGAGGAACCTCGTGTAGTGGAAGTTGTTGTGCCCATGCAGGGGGCGGAACTGGAGGATCTTTAAGGTCCCTTCCTACCCAAACCATTCCAGGACTGTAGGATTTCTGTGGCCCCCATTAGGTGCATCACAAACCTGCACTTTGTGGGACCGAGCTTCCTGTGCCCGAGGGGTGCCCCTGGGGTACCCGTGGGATATCCGTGGGGTATCCATGGGGTATCCATGGGGTGTCCATGGGGCTGGCAGCCCGATGATGCCAAGATGGCCCTCCCCAGCTCAGGACCCTTCTCCTGCCCCTCGGGGCTCAGCCAGGCTGCGTGGGACTGCCTCGGGGCCGGCTCCAGGCTTTACATTTCTTTCCTCTTATGTAAAACTGGAGCCAACATCCAGCTGAAATCCACCGAGGCTTTTAGCTGTTGGATCAGCCCCTGAAACATGTAGCTGTATTCCTCCCCCACTTCATTTTTTGGAGGAAATCTGGGATAAGAATCATTTTGGGAAAGCTTAGACAGGTCAGCCCAGCCCTGGATACGTTGTGCTGTCCTGGGCTCCGCAGGCTCTGACCTGGGTACACCCTTGATTAAATCCTTCTGATTTCCCAGGCAAATTCCCACTGGGAACCCTGTGGGCAGGTCCAACCTGGAATTTGGTTCTGCGTGGGGTTTATCTGCGTGGGGTTTATCTGTGTGGGGTTTATCTGCATGCACGGTGGCAGAAAGGGAATCTGCAGGTCAGATCTGAGCCTGTGGAGGAGGAGATTTAATGAAACTTGTGAATGGAGCTGTGCTTTAAACACTGAAACGGGGTCCCACGTGGGGAGGGAGGTGGTGCTGGAGCTGGATACTCCAAAATAATCCAATCCCTCTTCTCCTTCCAGCTCTTCCCTCTTGAAGACCTGGCTCTGAGGCGCTGACCGACGTGGTGGAGATGCTTCCTGTGCCAGAGGAGCACTGGCTGCCCCAGGTGGGACCTGCTCCCCTGGCTGGCAGGGAAGGGTCTCCTCGTTGGATCTGCGGGTACTCTGACCTCTCTGAAACCACACAGACACTGACATCCCAAAACTCTGATTTCTCACAGCCGCTGCCCAGCTGCGGTGGTAAATCCATCTTGTTTCCAGGCCAGCCCTGCGCTATGAACTCGGGGAGAAAGAAACAGGGGAGATATTTATTTTTGTTTATTTTTTTTACATTTCTGTACTGGCTTGTTTGCAATCTGATAGAAACATGTACTGTTCGCTTCCTCGGAACCTGCCCTCATTAAAATGAGATGTGATCAAAGGAAACTTTGGCTTCCTGGTGCTGTTGCAGGGTATGGTGGGGATCTTTTGAGAGCAAAACCTGGTCCGGCTCTGCACGGGGCAGACACGTCAGCAGTTGGGTCACTCCCAGATTTTTCTGACATGATTTAACTCCTTGACACAATTTTTTCTGCAGTTTTACAGTAAATCTCTTTTACTGCCTGTCGGGGAGTCACTGCCAGGCCAAATGCCAACTCAGATTACAAAATTTTGGGATATTTCCTCAACTGGGCTGTACAAAAGCTCTGCGAGCCCTCACTGCTCTGCTCGTGTTTTAGGGTTTAATTTCTATATATTCCCACTGATGGAAATAAATGTCAATCCCCATTAAAACAGGGAGAAGCCTCAGGGCTGGGCAGGAGCACATGGGGAAGGGGCATTGGAGCTGGTGGGATCTGGGATTTAGGGAAAACTGAGGTGTGGGGGGCTGAGTCTGGCACTGCTGAGCTTTGACCTGCCAGTGGATTTTGCAGGAAATTTGACAAAAAGAAACATTTCCACCCCTCTGCTCCTGCCAAGGTTTGTGTTGTCTTTGGTTGGGGTCTGGAAGGAAAATCCCCTCCTGGGGCTTGTCAGGGGAGCCAGGCCAGGCCATGCTGTTCCTGCCGTGCTCCCCTCACGCTGGGGCTCTGTCACCCCTCATGGGCTCTCAGGGAGGATTTGGGGGCTGTAGCCCATGAAGGATCATTCTCTCCCAGTTGTTTTCCCCACCAGTTTCTCCTCCATGTCCCCTCTCCTTCCCCCCTCCCACGATTTTCCAACTCCTGCCCTTGGATGCTGGGATGGGCCCGATGAGACACAATTGCTGCCCTTGAATCCATCCTTGGCAGAAGCCAGCAGCCCCTGGAGTGGCCATGAGGCCAATTCCTCCAGGAAAAGAAGGGGTAAAATGAGGCAGAACAGGTAAAGCTCTGCTTTGAATTGAGGGTGGACAGGGAGGTGAAGGGTGATGGGATGGCATCATCTGTTGGCAGCAAACACTTGAATGTGCCAGTTGCTGGAGTGAACCCAGTGAGACATTCAGTGAAAACCACAAACCCTTCACTCCTCACCTTGGAAAATAATTTTTCTTGTAGAGCTCGAGCTGATTCCCCACCGGGGCTGTAAAGTAATTTCCTCTGTGCTGATGTTTCTCTGGAGACATCTGGGCCTTCCCTGGGGGTCAATGAGCCAAATAAAAAGGAAAGAAGCTAAAAAAGGCATTGAATTACCCTCCCACCTCAGGGCAGGACCCAGCCATCCCTAATGGATGTTAATCTGATCCCTTCACAGGCTGATCCTGAGGGAGATCCCACATTCTTTCCCATCGCATCCCCTCCCTCCGAGGGGCTGCGTGCCCGCACCACCAAGATCCCATGGCTTGGGCCACAGGGACTCCCTGTGCAGGCCCCAGTGAATGCTCCAAAATGAAATGCAGCCACAGGGGTGCTCAGGGGGAGTGCCAACATCTGGGATTTACAGCTGGGAGCAAAGTGAGGGGACAAAAGCTTTAGAGAGGAGTATGGAGAGGCCCAGAGCTGCAGCAGCACATCGGGCCTGGCCCCATTCAGGGTCCTGGTCCTTCCCTGCTCCCCAGAGCAACCGTGCAGGGACAACTGCAGCCAAGGAGGACAATCCCCAGCTGGGATAGGTGGGGGGCTCAGAACCCCCCAGGTGCCAGTGGCACCAATCGCCCCTTCCCTCCCACCGTGTCCTGGGGGCTGTGGGCGGTGGACAGGAGGTGCCACCAGGAGTGCAGTGGCAGCTGGTGGCTTCCCCAGGCCCTCTTGTGGCCACAGCGGCCACCACGGAGGTTATGACGAGCCCTGCCACCATGTCCCCATCCCTGCTCCCTTGCAGAGCAGGGCATTGCCCCCGTGGGTGCCACTTTGCCTGCGTGGCCCCAGCCCACAGGTCCTGGAAGGGATGGACGTGCCAGCTCTCTGCTGTGCCCCTGCCCCGTGCGTGGGTTTGGGCAGCCCAGGGATGAGGCTGCTCGGGGTGCCCATGCTGCACTCCTGGGCTCTGGAGCTGGACTGGGGAAGATGAAGCAGGAAAGCCTTATCAATATGATTGTCTGGCAAAAGATTTTGAGAATATGGAAACTATAAGCGAGATTGAAATGAAAGCAAGCTTTGAGATCCCTTAGTTACTGAACAACTGGAAAACAATGGTGTGGCCACTGAAGGTGATCCCCTTTTGATGGAACAACACCCTCTGCTTGCAGACAGGCCCAAGGGTCAGAGCAGACCCTACAGCTTGGCAGAAGGGGCCCAAAGAGGAGTTATTAGGGTTTAAAATGTAACACAGTGTGGTAATGTAATGATTCTTACAGGCTGTATGTAAATGCTATAGGATTGGTACTAGATTGGTTTGTGAGAATTAGAATATTCAGCACAGAAGAAGATTTATTGTATTGTAATGGGAACCTCGCTCTCTTACCTTTTTTACTCCCTTACTTTCCTACCCTTTTACTCTCTTACCCTCTCATGCTCTTGGGCCTGCTCTGAGCTGTGCCTGGCAGCTCCCAGCAGGGCCCTGCCCCCAGGCCCTTTGCAATAAACCCCAAATTCCACAACCTGGCTGCAGAGATCTCTCATCTCCGTCCACCCCGACTGTCCTACCCCCCAATGCTCCTACAGAGCTGGAGGTGGCCCGGGTGCATGCCCAAGGCTGCCTTGGCACTGTGTGGTCACAGAGGGGCTGGCAATGCCCGCAGTGCCCGGTGCCAGCGGGCGCGCTCTGTTCCAGGCCCAGAGGCGGGTGAATCCCAGCGGCTGTGGCAGGCAGGAAGATGTCCCACCCCAGGCCGGGGCAGCTCCCTTTCCTTCCCGGCTCCCTGGCCTCCCCCAGGGGAGCAGCAGCAGCCAGGGGGGGCTTTGGGAAGGGCAGAGGCCGGGCAGGAACCGGCGGGCCTGGGGGAGCTGCTGTGAGCTCACGCTGGGCTGGCCCGGGCACACACAATGGCCCCTGCGGGTACCAGGAGGAAGAAAACTCCCCAAGGAATTTCCTCCAGCGTCTGCCCTGCTCAGAAGCCGTTCCTCAGGGATGCAGGCCAGCACTGAGCACATCCCTGGCTGTGGATGGAAATCCCTTGCACGGAGCTGGCTGTCCTGGATGGTCCCTGCAATGGGCCCAGATGGCCCCTGTGGGCACCAGCCCGCTCAGGAGCCAGTCCCTCTGGAGTTCCATCATCCATGGGGCTTTCCTGTAGGCACCAGACACACCCCAGCTCCTGCAGGGAAAGGCGGTGTCCTGCCTGGCACAGGCAGTGGGTGTCTGTCCCACGGGGACTCTGGGTGTGGGAGCAGCATCCCTGGAATTCCCAGGTGGAGGCTCAGGTGTGGCCAGCCTGGCTGGGCTCGTGGCCAGCTCACGCCTGCACAGCAGCACCGGCCCCTCCGGCTCGGCTCAGCTCAGCTCCCACAGCTCAGCTCCCACAGCTCAGCTCCCACAGCTCTGCCACCTCCTGCAGATAATAAAGGAGCTGCCAGCCTGTACAAGACGGATCTCCCAGCTCTCAGCAGCGTGGCTGAACTTTCTGGACTTTCACAACCCACAAAACCTGTAATTAATCACGCTAATGATCGGTTCTCCTTCTATCCCCATCAATCTAACCTGGGGAATGTTTACAGCTCAATAGTGCCACACACAGAGGCTCAGGGAAAATGAGGTGGTGTTTTTTATGAGCTCTCCTCTCATTCCTGGTTCCTCCGGCAGCACAAATAAATCATCCCCTTTGAAACCATCCCCTGGGAGCAGCCAGGCCCAGCAGCCCCACGCTGAGTGATGGTGAAACAAGGGAGGAATGAGCACGGAGCATCCGAGCCAGTGGGAAATCCCAGGAGTTCATTTATTCCCAGTTAGAGCTAATCACTGCAGTGGCATGGGCTCTGCACTCCCAGCAGGGACCATCAGCACGAGGAGCAGCCCTGAGCTCGGGCACAGCTCCCTCCACAGCCAGCAAAAGGTGCTGGGGGTGCTGGAAGTGGAGCCTGCTGAGCTCCAGCTGTGGGGTGGAAAGCTGGAATGTGAGTAAACACCAGCACTGATGATGAGGAGGAGGCTGAGCGGGAGGAAGAGCAGCTCCCATGGCTGGGAAGGAACCAGGAGAGCCAGGAGCAGTGTCCAGCCCAGCCCTCAGCCAGCAAAGCTCCCAGCCCTGAGCAGGATGAGCTCAAGGGAGTGACCAACATCCCGGGACAGGGATGGACATGGAAATGCCACCAGATCTGCCCAAAGCCACTCACGGAGCCACGAGTGGGACACAGGGCTCTTGGCATCTCAGCAATGAGTGTGCACCAGGAAAAGCTCCCACCCCTCTGGAAGCTCTGGCACAGCCCAGTGGCTCCATCATCACCATCCTCCTCCTCAAAGAGCTCCTCAAACAGCCTCCCACTGCCTCGGGAACAAACCTGACTGAGCAGGCCTGGGGGGTCAGCTGAGGATTTCCCAGTTTCTGGATGGAGATGGACTTTGTGGCTCCCCAAAATCCCCACTTGGAGCTGCCAGGGAGCCTGGAGGGTGACTCTGATTTCTGGAACTGGGAAAGTCTTCACCTGCATTTTAAATTAGTGTTGCAACAGCATCAGGCCTCAAGCAAACGGAGCAGGACACAGGTGGGATTCTCTGTCACTGCTCAACCAAGTGCAGGGAGGGAATTGGAAGCAGATGTTGACCAAAAAGAGCTCCAAACCCTTCCAAGCCACTGAGCTCACAGGTCCCTGGACTGCCCCTGCCTCCAGGCAGGCCCAGTCTGGACTTACAGATCTGCCCAAATCAAAACACCCAGAAATTTAAATGGAACACTTCTGCCTGAGCAGGATCTGCTGGATTTACCCAAGGCTCTGCCATTCCAGGGTGCAGGAACCTCTCTGTGCTCTCTCATTTTGTTTTCAGTGAGACTTGGGAGGATGGGAAAAGGCAGGATGGGCAGAACCAAAGGGATTTTGTACCTTGTGAGGATCCACATTTGCACAGTGTATTTTAATGTTCCTTCCAGCTCCTTCTCCATCAGCTTCAGGGGGAAAATGCAAGATTTCCCTGTGATCTGTGTTTGTGCCAAGGGATGCACAGGCTGTGTCCCAGGACAGGCAGGACAGCCCAGAGCTGTGCACCAGAGGCACAACCACAGCTCCTAAAGTAGAGGGATCACAAAATAAATGCTTCATTTTAGGATCACAAGGTGCTCAGGCAAAGATCCAGTGCTGAGTCAGGGCTCTACCAAGTCCCCTACATTCTCTGCAATAAACAGATGGGTTTTTTGGGGGAAGGAATGCCTTTTGCAGACACTGAGGTTGAAAAAAATCAATAAATCCAGAGCACACTTAGGGAAATGCTTGTAATTTAAAAAGAGCATTTTTTAAAAAATTCAAACGGTTTCCCCCCTTTTCAAAATATTTTCTCTCTGTTTTATTATATTGTTAAAAATTTTTCATGCTCCCAATGCTTTCAAAACAATATTCAAAAGGGTTAAAATATGCACTCTGACCACCCAAAAGATTTTCTCCCACCGTGTTTTTATTGCACCGAATCAAAAGAAAAACTTTTTGGTTCAAATAAACTTGAAACAATTCCTTCTCCTCCCCCCTTCCCTCCAGCATTTTGGTTTAGCCAGTGAGTGGAAAAATCAATTATTCGCACTCCTCTAGGCCGATAAAAAGCTTCAGGACTCCACAAAGAGGCTCAAGGGAGCAGTTGTGTTGTACAGCAAATAAAACAGGCTCAGGTTCTCAGCTCTCCTCTGGGGTCACCCAGGATCCTGTGCTGAGCTCGGCGCTGCTGGGGTGACACAGGCAGTGAAGAGCCAAAGCATTGTCACTGGGGGAACTAAAACATCCTCCTGGGGGGACATCAGATCCAGCTTTGGTGGGACATCACATCCTCCTGGGGGGACATCACATCCTCCTGGTGGGGACATCAGATCGAGCTTTGGTGGGACATCACATCCTCCTGGTGGGACATCAGATCCTCCTTTGGTGGGACATCACATCCTCCTTTGGTGGGACATCAGATCCTCCTGGTGGGACATCACATCTAGCTTTGGTGGGACATCACATCCTCCTGGGGGGACATCACATCCTCC
This sequence comes from Molothrus aeneus, assembly GCF_037042795.1. NCBI lineage: Eukaryota > Metazoa > Chordata > Aves > Passeriformes > Icteridae > Molothrus > Molothrus aeneus. Next base: position 15,250,335 of record NC_089661.1, read on the forward strand.
TGGGGGGACATCACATCTAGCTTTGGTGGGACATCACATCCTCCTGGGGGGACATCAGATCCTCCTTTTGGTGGGACATCACATCCTCCTGGTGGGGACATCAGATGCAACTTTGGTGGGACATCACATTCTCATGGTGGGACACACACATATCATCCAACTTTGTTGGGACATCACACCCTCCTGGTGGGACACACGTCATCCTGGTGGGACATCAGACCCTCCTGGTGGGACCTCATGGCTGCCAAGCGTGTCTGGAGCCAGGGCTGAGCCCATTCCCACCCCACAGTGACAGACACCCCAAGGGACAGCCCCCAGTGCCCCCCCCAGGCCCAGGTCTGCAGCTCCCTGAGCCACCCTGCCTGCAGGGAATGAGGGGGGAAGGACGGGCAGAGATAAATAATGCTGTGATGTTTCAGGATACATCCAAGCGTGGTTTTTGTTCCAGGGTTTTTGAGGGTGAATTTATGCATAACTGCAGTGGAAGTAGGGTTTTTTTAAGCAAACTACACATTAAAAGTAAATCAATATTAATTTCTGGAGCCTTTTATTTCCAGCCTCCAGCTGGCAGCTGTATTTGCTTCAGCCCTGTAAAATCTGGTGGGAAAGCTGTTGAGGAAGGAGAAGCTGCAGAAGAAGGCCTGAGAACCTGTGTGAGAGGAAGAGTCACGGTGACACTCAGGGCCATCACTGTGACAGCTGCTCTGGGTCGTGTCCTCCTTGTAAGAGATTTCAAGGAAATGAAGACGAGGAATGCAGAAAGGTGAAGATGGGGATCTCTGTGTTTCATCAAAAAAACTCAGCCCAGGTGAAACCCAGGTGGCCTCTCCAAGGATCAGCCTGGATGGAGCCGGAGCCTTTCTCCACCAGGAGTCATCGGATCCTGGAACGGTTTGGGTTGGAAAGGACCTTAAAGGACTTAAATGTCCAGTGCCACCCAACCAGTGCCACCTCCTGCCATGGCAGGGACACTTTCCACTGGTCCAGGTTGCTCCAAGCCCTGTCCAACTTGGGGACACTTCCAGGGATCCAGGAGCAGCCACAGCTTCTCTGGGCACCGTGTGCCACAGGGATCCACCAGATCGCCGCTGCTGGGAGGCTTTTGGCCCCGGGGCTCCATCAGCCGCTGGTGCCGGTGTCGGTGCCGGTGTCGGTGCCGGTGTCGGTGCCGGTGTCGGTATCGGTGTCGGTCCCGGTGCCGGTCCCGCCCCGTCCCTCGCTGCGGCTCCGCCCCGTCCCCTCCCGTCCCGCCGCCGTCCCCGCCCGCCGCGCTCCCGGTGCCGCGGGGCAGCCGCAGCATGGCCGAGCTGCGCATCGCCCCGGCCCCGGCCCCGAGCCCCGCCGCTGCCCCGCTCCCACCGCCGGCCGCAGCCCCAGCCCCGGCCCCGGCGCCGGCCCCGGTCCCGACCCGCCCCTCGGCGCCCGCCCCGGGCCGCCCATAAAAGCGGCCCCGCGCCCGCCCAGCTCCGCCGCCGCCGCCGCCGCCGCTCCGCCGCCGGCCATGGCCAAGGACCAGCTGAAGCCGCGGCTGTGCCGAATGCTCAAGGGGGAGAGCGGCTACGGCTTCCACCTGCACGGCGAGAAGGGCAAGAGCGGCCAGTTCATCCGCAAAGTGGAGCCCGGCTCGCCCGCCGAGGCGGCGGGGCTGCGCGCCGGGGACCGTGTCGTGGAGGTGAACGGGCTCAACGTGGAGCAGGAGACGCATCACCAGGTGCGGGACGGAGCGGGGACACGGCCGGGGCACCGCGGAACCCCGGGCCCAGCGGGGTTTGTGCCCGCTCCAGCGGGGGCTTCACCCAAAATATCCCCGGTGGAGCATCCCCGGCCTGGCCGCGGTGGGGTGGCTGCAGCCGTGGGGTGGGTACCACGGTGGGGTGGGTGCAGCCGTGGGGTGGGTACCACGGTGGGGTGGATGCCCCCCGAGATGCCAGGGCTGGGCTTTGCGCGGCCCGGGAGCCGCAGTTCCGTGCGGGGTCGCGCCGCCGGGCGCAGGGCGCTGCAGTCGTGTCAAGGTGGGGAAGGCGAAGGAAGGTGTGTGGGGCTGGGCAGGGCTCTGCCGCGTTATGTAATCTGTGGTGGAAAGGAATGGGGAGACCCGGGCTTTATTTCCGGCTCTGCTGTGGGTTTTCTTGGCTGCTTTAGGCGAGCTGCGCCTGCCTGTGCAGCCCGGAGTGTAGGAAGATGCCTGAAAATCTCCAGATAGAGCTGTGCAGATGTTCAGCGGTTGGGCTGGCCCGAGAGCGATAGGGCTCGGAGGGGGAGCCGTGGCTCTTCCTGACCACGCTGGGACCGGGCAGCTCCGAGGGTGCTGTTTCTGCTCCAACAGAAGCTGTTTCAGGCTGTGGCATTTTCTCCTTGTAAAACTGAAACTTGCATTTGTCAAACAATTTAGTCTAAAAAAAACGAGAAACGCGGAAAAAAACAAGCAATGAGAAAAAACAAAACAAACAAGCAGTGAGGTTCAAGCTGCTCCAGTCCTGCTGGACACTCGGAGCCTGGCAGGGGCACAATTTGCCTCGTGGTTTGTGGGGCTCAGCAGGATTTGGTGTTTTAGTAACTTAAAACATCTGCTCAGCCCCGCTGCCAGCACTGCAGGGGGACAGAGATGGGATGTGCCTCGACCCCGCAGGGTTTTGGGGGCTCTGTGTTCCCAGACCTCGCCCCAGGTGTGGATGTTGCTGTGCTGAAGGTGAAGCTGCTCCTTCCAGGTGGCTCCAGTAAAGCCCCGTGTGCTCCTCTCCATGAGCCTGGTGGGGTTTGGTGGCTAACTGAGCTTGTTTTGATGCTCTGAGCCAGCCGTGTGAAAGTTGATGTTTGTCCTGAGTGCGATTTCAAACCCCTTGAAGGAGGATCCCCATCTTTGATGTGGCTGGGCAGGAAGGAGAGCTGTGTTCCTGTGGTGCCTTGGAAGCCACCAGAGCTCCCTGCTGGCGCTGGGCTGCTGGGGACGGGCAATAGCGGAGCCAGCTGCGCCTTTGAAACATGCTGGGGCTTCCCAGTAGGTCAAGTGAAATGGGAGGGGGAAATTTCTCTTTCTTCCTTTTTTTTTTTTTTTTTTTTTTTTTGTTGTTGTTTGTTTTTGTTTTTGCTGCTGGCGGCAGGACGGAGCGCTGGCACTCGCTGGCTGCTGCAGAGCAGTGATTGGAACAGGGGGTCCCATCCAGGGTGTCCAGGAGCTCGGTGCCTGCTCTGGCTGCCGTGGCACTGGGATCTGTGACAGTACCAGTGGTGGGAGCCCTGCCTGCCTGGGGTCACCCTTTTCCCTGCCTCAATGCCACAAGAACCAATTCCTTCCCCCAAAAGCCCTGATGGGCCGTGGCGAGGGCGATGCCCTGGCGGGTCACACGATGGCTCTGAGCCGCCACCTCACCGTGGCCCTTCCTCTGCTGCTCCTTGCCCAGCCTTGAACAAGTAACACTTCTCCATGTGCATAGGGGAGCCCGCAGCACACAAGGCCTCGCTGGTTGGGTGTAACTGTGTTTCCAGCTGAAGCTGGCAGCATTTTTGTCTTTGTTCTCTGTTTTTTTTCTTGGCCATGCCCAAGGAGCGCAGGCAGTGCGTGCTCTGTCTCAGGCTTGCATCCTGGGTTCCTCGGAACCGGGCAGAGCCGCAGCTCCTGGGCACAGAAATGCTCCTGCTGCCCGGGGAGCCTGGCAGCATGGAGCAGGGCACGGGCACCTCTGTGGGAGCAGCTGCTGCTGGTGGCACCGTGAGTCCTTCCTGGGCGCTGCTGTTTGGCAAGGGTGGCGGGGCCGGCGCTGCCGGGCTGGCGCTGCTGTCGCAGGGGTAAAAGTCTGCCTGGGTGGAGCTGCGGAAATGGTGGGGCTGGCTCGGGTGCTGAGGAGGTCCCAGATGAGCAGGGCAGGCTGCATTGTCTCCAGAAGCCTGCGGGACTCCGGCCTGGGAGCATGGCTCGCAAGCGGGTACGGTGCTGGCCAGGAGCTCGCCGGGGGCTGCTGCTCTGCCTCCCGCCTCTCTGCTCTGCCCCCAGGGAGAGCTGCTGCCTCGGGGGGCTCCTCACGGCCCCTCCTGCTCGTCCTGCTTGTGGGGAGGGGGCAAGGGGCTGCTCTGTGCCACTCTCCATCCCTGCCTGGCTCAGCCCCCGGCACTCATGGGACCTTCGCTCCATCGCTGCTGTTGCTGTAGGGGGTTCGGCCACGGGGTGAGCCCAGCACTGCTCCATCCCAGCTTTGGACCCTTCTGCGCACTCTCTGAGTTTCTCTGCAGTCTGTGGGACCCCTGTGATCCCCTGTGCTGCCTGGAGCACCTGAACTGCAGGCTCTGGGGGATGTCCCTGCAGGGCCAGCACCTTCCCCGTCCACATCTTTGCTGCCGTGCTTTGGCTGCTGCTGCCAGGTCCCCTCTGGGAGAAGGTGCTGCTGACACCAGCAGTGCCTGTGCAGGGACAGTCTGATGGCAGATGTAAACGGATCTGAATGAGAGCAGATGGATTTTCTGGGCCTGATGGATCAGCACCCTCCAGGCTGGTTACGGGAGGGAGCTCAGGATTGCTGCTGTGCAGGCAGGGGCTGCAGTGGATGAGTTGGTTCAGCCCTGGCTGCAGCCTGTACATTTCTTACAGGCTGGTTTTTTTCTTGTTTGCAGATACTGGCTCTGTTGACCTTGAGTGGAGCTCGCAGGGAGTAAATAAATGCTGGTTAATTGCGTATTAGGCTCGTTTGTCGCTCTAACCTTGGCGTGTCTGGCCACTGTGACCTAGATCAGAGCAGGAGCCCTGCAAGGAGCCCCGGGCTGCTTTTGGGGGGTTCCCAGCACATCTGGGGTGTTCAGGGCCACCCCATGGCTGGGGATGGGAGCTGAGCAGCACTGCCAGCAATGCCACCCCTCCTCCTCCTTGGGATGAAGGCCTGTGCAGGGAGGAGGTGCCCTCAGCAGCTGCCAGCAGTGGCTCTGGAGGTGGTTTCCCTGTGGATGTTCTGGGTTTTCCCCGTCTCCATCCCAGCCCGCTCTGGTGGGATTTACCCCCTGCCTGGCTGTGGGATCAGCTCCTCCTGGCTCTCTGCGGTGTCAGTGCCTGTCGGAGCCTCTGCCAGTCCCTGATCCTGCAAAGGAGCCGGGCACAGCAGGACAATGTCCCCATTCAGCCCTGCTGGAGCTGGATCCTGCCAGGGACGGGCTCATCTCCCGCTCCCAGCACTGGCTCCCCTCTTCTCTGCTGTTTCCCAGCACAGGCTGGGGATGGATGCATGGATTGGGCTGTTTGCTTCCTAAATCTACCCCTAGCCTGCACAATGGTGTGGTGGGGACAGTCCAGCATTTGACTGCCCACATTGGTGCTTGGAGCCTTCCTGTGCCCCCTGGCTCATGCCCTGCCCTGGGTACGGGAGTAGGACACCCTGGATTGGGGAGACAAGGGTGTTTGCTTGGTGGGACAGGGGGTTGCTGATGCTCGAGGGGCAGTGCCAGCCTCTGGAAGCTCCTGACCGAGCAGGAGGCCATCCCAGGTAGCTGGGCAGGGTGATCCTGGGTGGTCTGGGCAGAGCTGCTGTGTGGCTGCAGGACCTGGGCTGGAAGAGATCCCCAGGCATGGCCCAGAGCTGTGTCCTCACCCTTTCTGCCTCATCACCTGTATCTGGGAGCATAACCCTGTACCCAGACTGGAGCTGCAGTGCTGGGGGGGAGCTGATGGCCCTTGGGTGCCACCCCCGGTGTCCCCTGGGCTCCATCTGAGCCGTCCCTGTTGTCCCCAGGTGGTGCAGCGCATCAAGGCCGTGGAGACGGAGACGCGGCTGCTGGTGGTGGACAAGGAGACGGACGAGTACCTGTGCAGCCTGCGGCTCACCTGCACCGAGGACATGGTGCACAACGGGATCCTGCTGGGCTCGGCAGTGCCCCCTGCCAAGGGCCTGCCCAGCGACAACGGCGAGCTCTGGAAGCCACAGCTGGATCTGAGCGGGGGCAGCCTCCAGAGGCATTCCCACAGCTTCTCCTCCCACGGCAGCAGGAAGGTGAGGGGGGCTCTGGGGAGGGTGTGGGACCCCCTGGGATCTCCTTCCTCCTTGGGCATGGCTTGTCCCGTCAGAGAAAACCCTTCTGTGTGTGGCTGTCACCCTGGGGACCCCCAGTGGCCCTGTGGAATCTCTCACTCCAGGCAGTTGAGGGCTGTACATTCCCTCCCCTCTGGTGTCCCCGAGGGTCTCCTGAGGTGCTGGGGGGCTGCCAGTCCTGGGGACAATGACCCCACGGTGCCTCAGCCAAGGCTGGTGTCCCAGCCTGGGTCTCAGGCTGCCCAGAGCAGGGCTGTGGCCAAGCTGGAGCTCATGAATGAGCTTCTCTCCCTCCATTATTAGCCGGAGGGAGGGAACATCTGGGCTGAACGTGTTCGCAGCTTTTTGCTGGAATAGGAAGTTAATTGGCTCTTTTCAAGCGGCCTGGGTCTGGCCTGGGACTCGGCACTAAGTGCCTTTTATTGGTAAACTCCTTTCCAGAAGGGAAGGAATTCGGGGTGGAACAGGTCCAGTTTCCATGGCTGCGGGGCTGGAGCCGGCGCCGGCAGGAGCGGGGCTGATAGCGGGGCTGGCTGGGGCTGTGGGGCTGGCAGGAGCTGCCTGGGCTCTGTGTGCCCTGCTCCACGGCCATCTGTGCCCTCCATCCCTGTCCCCCTGTCCTGTGCTCGCTGCTCTGGGCTGCTCAACAGCCTCTTCAGCACGGAGCTGCTGGGCATCCTCCTCCTCCTCCTCCTCCTCCTCCTCCTCCCTGGGGGCCCTGCAGGGGCTGCGCTGCCTGCTCGGTCTCTGTCCCCTCGCACTGGCCCAGAAGTGGCCACTGGGCTGCCAGGAGAACATCCGTGGGCAGGCTGGGAAAGCACGGTGTCCTCAGGAGCCCCTCGTGCAGAAACCCCCCTGCAGATAAGGGTGACGATGCTGGTGTGAGGCAGGAGAGGGGCTCTCACCTCTGGTGCTTCCCTCTGGAGCTGTTTGGAGTCTTGCAGAGAAGGCTCCCCCTTCCCTGGGCCAGCCTCGGGGGCTGTGCTTTATTTCCCTTTATTTACTGCCTGATTTGAAGCTCTGTGTGTGAGGGTGGTGCTGGCTGTGTTTCCCCGGGGGCTGCAGCCCCCCTGGGACAGGAGCCATTCCCAGGCAGAGGGTGGCTCTCACCCGGGGCATTTCCTGCTCTGTTCCCGGGGCTGGTCGGGCTCCAGCAGCGGGAGCTGACGGGAAGTCAGGCCGGGGAACAGGACGGTCCTTTCCGGCCTTTGGGCTGGGGCTCCTCGAGGAGAGGGTGGGACAGGGAGAGCAAGGCTGGAGGGGGGAGGAGAGCCCCTGCTCCCCCCAGAGGGGCTTTTCCTGGGCACTCCGTGCTCGCTGTGCTGGACACGGGGCTGATGTTTGGGCTGGACAAGGGGAGCTGCCTCCAGGGGTGATTCCCCCTCGTGGGGATGGGGTTTGCTCCTGCCCCAGCCCCTCGGGGTGGTTTGCTCCTGCCCCAGCCCCTCGGGGGTGGTTTGCTCCTGCCCCAGCCCCTCGGGGTGGTTTGCTCCTGCCCCAGCAGCTCTCAGGAGAGCTGGGCACTGCCAGCTGTCCTGCCAAGGTCACCTCTCAGTGCCAGGGCTGTGTGTGACTCTGGGGTGAGGTCAGGGGTGGCTGGAGCAGCAGGACCTGCATCCTGCTCCTGTGCCTTGCCATCCTGCCTGATTCAAGGTGGTGAAACCTGCCCCAGGTCCTGCTCTGCTTGCTGTGTTCCCCTTGCTGGCTGCCAAAGCAGCAGGAGGCCAGGGCATGGTGCAGAAGGGGTGGTGGACCCCAATTTCTGCCCTGCACTGTGTCCCCCCATGGGGCAGCTCGAGCCTGACCCTAATCCAGCAGCTCACAGGCACTGGAATGAGCAGATCCTGAGTGTGGGGGGTTTTGGGAGATTTCTGCTGCTGCAGTGAGGCTGTGACAGCTGGGATACACCCAGGGATTTTTCCCCAGCCAGATTTAGGGCTTTTCTCAGCTTTCCTGGAGGCGTTCAGTGAAGGAAAGGAGGCAGCTCCTTCCCCCTGCAGACCTGTGGCCCCAAGCTGTCCCTGTGGGAACTGGGGCTGCTGCTCCAGGGAGCTGCATTTTTGTCAGCAGCGTTTGTTTATAGAAAGCCTGGAGTTTTCCTGGATTGGAGGCCGGGGTTGTTCACGGCAGCCTGAGGAGAGGAGCAGCTGAAACAAAACGAGGAGGGAAATGTGGTGGTGGTGGTGGTGATGGAGCAGGGAGGGTGGGCACAGCCCTGGCACCCCCTGGAGCTGCCCTGGGTGGGGAGGTCACCGTGCACCCCTGGCAGGGAGCTGTGCCCAGCGCCTCGTGCTCCAGGAGCCCCGGTGCTGCCATGAATAATTCAGCATGTGTTTAAAATCCTGCCCGGGGAGCAGGTCAGCAGGGCTGGCAGCCAGCAGCCGTGCCTGCCACAGCTCTGCTGTGCCCAGGGTGGCTGTGGTGGCACAGGGAGCCAGGGCTGCCCTGTCCCACCAGGGCAATTGTGCCCATTCCTGTCTCTGCTGGCCTGGGGGGGTTTGTCCCACTCTGTCCCCTGGCAGGGCACGTGTCCCCCATGCCAGGTGCTCCCCTGTCCCCAGCAGGCTCTGGCTGTGCCCTGCCTGAGGTGCACAGGGGGGGTTTGGGGGTCCCACCGTGCCAGGGCTGCTCTGGGTGCTGGCTGTGAGCTGCTTTAATGGCAAAGGTGCCTTTGGGCCATGGCTGGCTGTGATTCAGCGCCTGGGCTGGTGGTGTGGGACAGGCAGGGGAGCTGCAGGGCTGCCAGCACCTCACCTGGGTGCTGCTGCTCATTCCAGAGGTGTCCACGGTGGGCTGGTGTCCTGGTGCCACCTTTGCAGGGGCTGTGGCTCTGCTGTCCCATTCCTGCAGGGCACTGGGACCCCGTTACGGCCATTAGGGAGTTCCTTGGGGCTTGCTGCCTTCTCCAGGTGTGTTTGTAGGAGAAACAAGAGCAACAGCAAAGCCAGAGAAGGATTGGGGGTGATGCAATTCCCTTCCTTCATGCTCTGGTCTGCAGGGGTTGGGTGTGCAAAGGGACCTTTACAACCTTGGTGAAGGATAAACTTCTCCAGAGTTTGTCCTTTGGAGGACAAACCCACATCTTGGAGCTGCTGGATTCAAGCCTGTTGAGTCTGGGAATCCTAATGGGGGGAACTAGTGGCTGGTTCCAGATTGTGCTGTGCTGGGGAGGGATGTGTCACCTTAGGGTCACTGCTGGCAAGAACTGGAGGCAGCAGGATGGTGTCCCTGGGGTGCCAGGGGGGTGGTGGCAGCTCCTGAGCCCCCCGTGTGTCTGGGGACAGCTGTGCTGCTCTCTGAAGGATGAGGGACCAGGTGTGGGGTCAGTGCTGACCTCGAGGCAGTCAATATTTACCCTTCTCTCTGGGCCAGGAGTAAGAACTTGTGTCTGCTGCAAATAAACCCCTTGTGCTGTGATGTGTCCTGCCTCAGCTCTGCGAGGGGGGGAGTAACTCAGGACAGATGTCTGCAGAGCACTTTGCCAGCTCAGCTGAGGCCCAAAATTTAGGGCTTGTAGAATAACCACAGAGATGTAATAAAACCAAACATGAGCAGAAAAGTCTGCAGCAATTATGCAATTTAAAAAAATAAATAAGTGGATGGTTTGAATTAAAGCACTTCCCTGCAGCATCTTCCACTGCCCGTGGCAGGCTGGGCTCGGGGGGAGAGGGAGGTGGGAAGGATGGCACGGCTCAGCCCTGGCACAGCTCAGCCCTGGCACAGCTCATCCCTGGCACGGCCTGGTGAGGCTCCCTCTGTGTCCCTGTGCATTCCTGCCCTTCCCACAGCAGCTGCTTTTGGGGATGCTGGGTCTGAGAGATGAGGGGCATCGGGGATGTGCCACCCTGGGGGCTCTGCCCATTTCTGCTTTAAAAAAACCCCTTTGCAAAGCCAACTGTGCAGTGTGGGGCCTCTCCTGGCTGAGGACGTGGGATGGGATGGATGAGGAAGGGAAGGTGCCTGGAGAGGCTCTGCCAGCCCTCCTTGCCGTGTGTCTGTGAGGGTCTGTGTGCGTGGCAGCTCAGCCAGGGCTCCCTGGTTTGGGGATCTCCATCCCGAGCAGCAGCAGCAGTCGGGTGGGGCTGTGGGGCCGCCCTGCTGACCCCGCTGCATTATTGATGTCCCCGGGCTGTGGCATCGCGTGTCACCGGCTGGGGGTGGGCTCGGGAGCGGCTCCAGCTCCGCAGCTCGGCTCTGCGGGCTGGGACACCTGGGGAGGCAATCCTCGTCCCCGGGCATGGCAATCCTCGTCCCCGGGCATGGCAATCCTGGTCCCGTGGGGCATGGCAATCCTGGTCCCCTGGGGCTGGCAATCCTCGTCCCCGGGGCTGGCAATCCTCGTCCCCTGGGGCTGGCAATCCTCGTCCCCGGGCATGGCAATCCTCGTCCCCCGGGGCTGGCAATCCTCGTCCCCTGGGGCTGGCAATCCTGGTCCCCGGGCATGGCAATCCTCGTCCCCCGGGGCTGGCAATCCTCGTCCCCCGGGGCTGGCAATCCTCGTCCCCCGGGGCTGGCAATCCTCGTCCCCTGGGGCTGGCAATCCTGGTCCCCGGGCATGGCAATCCTCGTCCCCCGGGGCTGGCAATCCTCGTCCCCCGGGGCTGGCAATCCTCGTCCCCCGGGGCTGGCAATCCTCGTCCCCTGGGGCTGGCAATCCTGGTCCCCGGGCATGGCAATCCTGGTCCCCGGGCATGGCAATCCTCGTCCCTGGCATGGCAATCCTCGTCCCCTGGGGCTGGCAATCCTGGTCCCCGGGCATGGCAATCCTGGTCCCCGGGCATGGCAATCCTCGTCCCCCGGGGCTGGCAATCCTCGTCCCTGGCATGGCAATCCTCACCCTTGGGGCTGGCAATCCTCGTCCCCTGGGGCTGGCAATCCTCGTCCCCTGGGGCATGGCAATCCTCGTCCCCTGGGGCATGGCAATCCTCGTCCCCTGGGGCATGGCAATCCTTGTCCCTGGGGCTGGCAATCCTCACCCCTGGGACTGCCAGGGCCAGGCTGGACCCGGGAACAACCCGGGATAATGGAGGTGTCTGAATGAGATGGATTGGGAGCTCCCGTCCTGTTGTTTAGGAAAATTAATCGACAAACACCCAAGGTTTATGTCCAAAAAGGAGGCAGAGGAGTCCTTTGACTTTATTCCAATAAAGGGAGAGGCCATGGGGCATTTCCCTGGGATCTCTCCAGTTTTTTGGAGGACACGGCCTCCTTTTTATCCCAATTTCCCGGCCATATGTCCCTTCTCTCTTTCCCCATTTCTGAGGCACTTGAGAGGTTCAGATTTCCCAAAACGCCTGATACCAAAGATTCTCCTCTAATGTATAACCCTCCCTTTTAATTTTCAATTCTTACAGAATTTAGGGGGTTTTCCCCATTGGCTGAGGTACTTGAGAGGTTCAGACTTCCCAACACAACTGATACTGAAGATTTCCCAAAGATTTCCCTCTAATGTATAACCCTCCCTTTTAATTTTTAATTCTTATGGAATTTAGGGGTTTTTCTTCCCATTGTTTCTCTCATCTTTTAATGTCCAATTTCGTTTATCAACAAACCTAACGTTTATTTATAAAAGCAAATCTCTTTCCATTCATCAATCAGTGAAATCCTTCCCATTGTTTCTTTTATCTCCCAGAGCTGGTTTTTACCTACCAGCAGACCCACAGCCTGTTTGTAAAGACAAACCCTGTATTCCTCTCACCCTCCCAGGATTCTGTGGCGATTTTGGGGTGCTGGTGCTGCTGCAGCGGGTGGGGCAGCCCCGGTGCCGGTCCCCGTGCGCTGTCCCCCTTCCCTCTGGTGCTGGTTTTGGTGACTTTGGGATGAGCAGCGTGTGCCGGGCATCACGGCAGCACCCGGAGGAGGCGCTGGCAGCGATCTGAGCCCCATCCTGCTGGAAATGTTCTGGCCACGCCATTCCCGGGGGTGCGGGCTCCTCTAGCAGGGCGAGCCCCGGGTCCCGCATCCTCCCGGTGCTGCGGGACGGGGCCGGGATGCCCCGAGCTCCCTTGTCTGTCCCTGTGCCCTGTCCCCTTTCCCTCTGGTGCTGTTTCTGGTGCGAGTTTGGGGCTGCCCGTGCGATTCCTGCAGCTCTGTTGGGATCAGCAGCATGTTCTGGGCATCACGGCAGCACTGGGGGAGGCGCTGGCAGGGACCTGAGCCCCATCCTGCTGGAAATGTTCTGGCCGGGGGGGAGTGTGGCAGCTCCTCTGTGCTGGGGGAGTGCTGGCAGGTTTTCCTCTTCTGACCATTGGTGTCAGAGCTGAAACACCTCCTGGGAACGGGGTGGGTGGTAATTACAGCTGTGGCTGTATGAAAATGGGAGCAGCCTGTTTGCTGCTCCTACCCAGGGACTTGTTCCCATTTTCTGCTCCTACCCAAGGATTCGTTCCCATTTTCTGCTCCTGCCCAGGGATTCATTCCCATTTTCTGCTCCTACTCCGGGGAGTGCGGGCTGGAGGATCCCGGCAGGGCGAGCCCCGGGTCCCGCATCCTCCCGGTGCTGCGGGACGGGGCTGGGATGCCCGGAGCTCCCTTGGCATGGCCGGGGCAGGGCTGTAAGGCTGCCCTGCAGAACGGGCTGGGGGCTATTTCGGTGCCGGGGCAGCACAGGAAGCCCCTCCCGGGGAGGAGAGCATCCACCCCGCGGCACGAACTTCCTCCCCGCGGTATTTTTAGTGGAACACAAAGCGGGCGGGAGGCAGATTAGCATCGGGAGGAGCCGTGCCCTGCCAAGAGCCTTTGTTCCCGGAGCCACGGGTGCCCTGGGGTCACCCTGGGACCCCCCGGCTCCCCGGGAAGGGAGGAGCGCTGCCCCATCCCCAGGACTGGGGATGCTGAGGGTGGTCCAGCCGGTGCTGATCCCTTCTGCATCCCCCAGTAATCAGAAACGTTCCCTCGGAACGATTGGGAAGCTGATATTGAGTGGGAGCTGCTGGAAGCGCAGCTCCCTCTCCCTCCCCAGCCCCCTTGGCTCTCAGGGATGGGCTCCAGCAGCTTTCCTTCAAACCCAGCCCCGCTCACTCGTGGGCTCCCAGCCAGCTGTGGATGGTTCTGTTCAATGGCAGAGTTATTAAATGGTTTAGAATAAATGAAAAAAATCTCCTGGCAGCGGCGGGGCCTCGCGCGTGTGCCCTGGCAGCTGCACAGAGCCTCTGCTGTGCCTCTGCTCCATCCCCTGGAGCTGCTCCAGCCTGCTCGGCCTCGGGGGCTCCACATGGCACAGGAAAAACCCTCAGACAATATTGGGGTTGGGCTGGGTTCCTTTGTGGATCCTCTGTTTATTCCTGAGAGCCAGTTGTGGAGAAGGGGACGTGCTGCCGGTTCCCAGCTGTTTGTGCAGGGCTGTCCCAGAGGGATAAACCATCCCAGGGCTTGATCTGGACCTGCTGGTGCCTGGGGGGTGCTGTGGCTGTGGGGGACTCCCAGCTCCTGCTGCTCCCACCCTGGGGCTGTGGGATTGCTGGTGGGGAATGGAAACTGGGGGGGCAGAGGTGCCCCTGCTGCTGATTCCAGTGTGAACCCCCAGGCCGGAGGGGGCCAAGGCTTCCAGACACACCTGACTTGCAAAAGAGGTTCCAAAGAGCTCCTTTTAACCATTCCCTGGGTGCTCTCAGCCCTGATGGAGTGGCATCACTTTTGTGTTGTTCATTCCTGCCCTCCAGGCTGGGGGAATGGGGGGGATGATGTACCCAGCACTATAAAAGTGCTCAGGGTGTAAGTGAAGGTCTGTTCTGAGCTGGTTTTGTCTCCCAGTCCTTTGCTCTGTCTCTGGATATGGAGATTTTACAGGCACTGTTGGTGGGAGACTCCAGGCTGGGATATGGGAGAGCAAAAATTAAACTTGCAATCAGTAGAGGCTTTCTGCAGATCCACAGGTCTCTATAAATAAGGAATTGAACCTCAAGCTGTTGACATAATTCTTTCTGGCAAGTTCCATATTGTAATTTAATTTAATTTCATTACATTTTGCCTGGACTCCTGAATGTTTTGGTTCCATTGCTGTGCACGTTCAGACCACATCCAGACCTGGAGCTGGATTTTGTTGGCTCAGTGTCTCTCTTTTCCCACTAAAGCTCTGCAGGAGTTTGTTTCCAGGTACAATAAGCTGGTGTGGGATGTTTGTTTAGTGGTGAGCCTGTGAAAGCCAAATTTTAGTTGTTTTATGAGCACTGGGAAGGGGAGAAAGACAATTCCCTGCAGGTGCCAGTGCTGTGAAAGTGTGAGAGGCTGCTCAGTGGGCAGAGAATTCGGAATGGTTGGGGTTGGAAGGGGCAGGTCAATTAATCCACGCCTGCCATGGCAGGGACACTTCCACCATCCCAGGCTGCTCCCAGCCCTGTCCAGCCTGGCCTTGGGCACTGCCAGGGACCCAGGGGCAGCCCCAGCTGCTCTGGGCACCCTGTGCCAGGGCTGCCCACCCTGCCAGGGAACAATTCCCAATATCCCATCCAGCCCTGCCCTCTGGCACTGGGAGCCATTCCCTGGGTCCTGTCCCTCCATCCTTGTCCCCAGTCCCTCTGCAGCTCTCCTGGAGCCTCTTTAGGTTCTGGCAGGGCTCTGAGCTCTCCCTGGAGCCTTCCCCTCTCCAGGCTGTACAGTTTGGGCTGCCTGGCTGGGCTTCTTTCCCTTGGCAGGGTCTCCAGCCTGGCACTGAGCTGTCCCAGGGATGCTTGAGGAAGGAGCAGCAGTGCCTGGGTCTCTCCATCCCCATCTGCTGGGAGGGGGGTCGCTGCCTGCCCAGGCAGAGCCTGCCCTGCTGCTCCTGGGCCGTTCTGTGCTTAACCCCTCCGATGGAATTACAGGGAATAATCCCCTTAAAGCCCCCAGCAGCACAAAGGGTGCAGGGAGGGCTGATCCCCCTGCTCCAGCCTTGCCAGGCTGAGCTCCCAGCACCCCTGGGGCCGTGGCCCTGGCACCTGGCTGAGCTGGCACTGCCTGGGCTGTGCCAGGCAATTCCATTGCGCTGCTGCTGTGCCCTGGGCGAGGGCTCCAGGGGCTCTGCCCAACCCCTGGCAGCTCCTGCCCCGTGGGGCTCCTTCCCGCCGCTCCAGCAGCCCCTCACGGGCAGCCAGAGGCCATCCCAGGTAAATCAGTTCGCTCTGGCTCTTCATGGTTAGCAGGATTTCATTAAGACAGGCCCTAATTAGCTGTAAGCGGGTGAGTGCCGGCTTTGCCTGGAAGAGTTCCCTGCCCCTGCCTGGCAGCTGGGCTGAGCCAGGGGGATGTGAGACCCTGGTTGGTGCTGGGGTGTGGGGATGAAGTCCCCTGGGAGGGGCTGATGGGTTGTGCTGGGCCCCCACATCCCTCATTGGGTTTTTTTCTGGGGGCTCTGTGTCCCCCTTGCCACAGGCAGGGATGGCAGCGTGCCCAGAGCCCCAGGACTGGCCCTGGCACCCCCTTCAGCCCAGGTTTATCAGCAGGAGCAGCTGGCCCTGGCTCTGGGGTTATCTCCGAGATCCTCCCTGCCCCAGGAACCTCTGTGTGCTCTGCCCAGGGCTCAGGGGCCACCCCAGCCCTTATCTGCCCTGCCCTGTTCAGCTGGAGATAAGCTCAGCTCCCTGCCAAGGGGCATCCCTTGTCTTTAGGGAGCTTGGGTTAAGAAATGTCATTTTTGGAGCTTTGCAGAGGAGCCCTGGTGGTCCCTGATGATCCCTTCAGGTCCTGGCTTGATCCTGGGACCTGATCAAATGGGATCACTGGGGTTGAGCCTGGGTTGAGCCCGAGTGTCCCAGCAGTGCTGTGGGTGCAGCTGGTGCCAGCATTGTGCAATGGGGGCACTGACAGCAGGGCTGAGTGGTGGCTGGGGAGGTCAAGGGGAGCCCCAGCAGCAGGGGAGGCTCTGGGTGCTGTGCCCAGCCCAGCAGATCCCGTGCAGGAGCTGTGATTTGGGGGTTTTTGGGACAGGGGAGCAGCTCAGTGTGGAGCTGAGGGCTGGGGCCCAGGCCCCTCACCCCCCTGCTGCTGTCTGGAAAAGGAGGGCACCCCTGGCTCTTGGATTGCAGGGCTTCTGAACACAAAAGGCCCCTCTCACACTGGGTGACCCCAGGGGGGTGCCCTGAGCTGGCTTTGCTCTTGCACAAGGAATGCAGAGGATGTTTGGAGCCCTCCCCCTGCCCCATTTCCTCCAGCCAGCTGGGCTGCCCGGCCAAGACAAATATTGGGAGTAAACTCTTGAACTTCCCTGGGCCCAGCACTCACAGAGCAGCGCCTGTTCTGGGGCAGGGGCCGGGCTGGGGGTGCAGATGGGTCCCCCTGCCCAGTGCACCCCTCGCTGCCAGGGGGGCAGAGCAGGAGCAAAAGCAGCCCCAAAGGGACAGAGGATGGCCTGTGCCTCCCTTCCCACCCTGCCTGTGCCTTGCTGGGCTCTGCCAGGCTGAGAGCAGCACCATGGCCTCTTCCTCTGGGGTCTGGGGCCTTT
The DNA here is from genome assembly GCF_037042795.1 of Molothrus aeneus. Lineage (NCBI taxonomy): Eukaryota > Metazoa > Chordata > Aves > Passeriformes > Icteridae > Molothrus > Molothrus aeneus. Next base: position 15,266,760 of record NC_089661.1, read on the forward strand.
GTGGAGGGGGACCAGGATTTGTGTCCTTGCTGGCCTGTGGTGCAGAACAGTTTTCCCCATTCTGTATGAGATGCCTGACTCACAGCTGGTTTTCTGCAGGGTTTTGCACCCTATCCCCGAAAATCAGGCTTCAGGGGCAGGGCTTGGTGGGTTTGAGCAGTGGGTGCTGGCCCTGGTGGGGTTTGCTGTGTGCTGACCCCAGTCCCACAGCCCTGGCATGGGGAAAAGCAGCAGGACCGAGCCTGAGCAGCCTCAGTCCTTGGGAAAAACCTTTCCTTTCCCAAAACCTCCCTGTCCCGGGGTGTTCTGGGGGTGGGAGGTGCTCCCTGCAGTATCCCAGAGCCCCCTCCAGCTCCTGGGGTTTTCCTGGGAGCCCTCAGTGCTGTGGGAGCACAGAGCTGCAGGACTGGATTCCTGCTCTGACCCCAGGGCACTGAAGGACAGGAATGGGGCCAGTCTCCACCAGTGTTTGGTGATTGCTCAAGGCCTGGCCTCCAAAAGCAGCTGGGGAGGCCAAAGGGGGCTGGGCAGAGCCTGGAGGTGCCTGGTTCCAGCACAGACCTGGGTGAAAACAGGGCTGGGCTGGGCTGGGAGCTGTGCCTGGCTCTGCCCTGTGCAGGGGGCTCTGGTTTGGGGTGTGCCATTGGGGTGACAGTGCTCTGTTTTGGGGTGTCACAGAGGGGTGGCACTGCTCTGGTTTGGGGTGTCACAGGGTGGGACAGGAGCTCTGGTTTGGGGTGTCACAGAGGGGGTGGCATTGCTCTGTTTGGGGTGTGCCATTGGGGATGGCAGTGCTCTGTTTGGGGTGTGCCATTGGGGTGGCACTGCTCTGGTTTGGGGTGTCACAGATGGGGACAGGAGCTCTGGTTTGGGGTGTCACAGAGGGGTGGCACTGCTCTGTTTGGGGTGTCACAGATGGGGACAGGAGCTCTGGTTTGGGGTGTCACAGAGGGGTGGCACTGCTCTGGGGTGTGGCATTGGGGATGGCAGTGCTCTGTTTAGGGTGTCACAGGGTGGGACAGGAGCTCTGGTTTGGGGTGTCACAGAGGGGGTGGCATTGCTCTGTTTGGGGTGTGCCATTGGGGTGGCACTGCTCTGTTTGGGGTGTGCCATTGGGGTGACAGTGCTCTGTTTTGGGGTGTCACAGAGGGGGTGGCACTGCTCTGTTTGGGGTGTGCCATTGGGGATGGCAGTGCTCTGTTTGGGGTGTGCCATTGGGGTGGCACTGCTCTGTTTGGGGTGTGCCATTGGGGATGGCACTGCTCTGTTTAGGGTGTCACAGGGTGGGACAGGAGCTCTGTGCTGCAGCACAGCCCCTGTGGAAGGAGGGAGGGAGGGAGGGAGGGAACGCTGTGGGATTGGGCAATTTCATTCCCAGCATCTTTTTGCCTTCCCATTGTGAGAGCAACCCCTCCTCTGGCCTGGGGGTTCATGCTGAGCGTGGGAAGGAGTTTTTCCCCTGCTCCAGCAGCTCCAGCCCTGCTCACTGACCAAGGATTTATTAATAATAAATCCAAGGATTTATTCCCATTTGCTCTTTTCCCTCCCACCCAGCAGAAAACAGATTCCAGTGGATCTGCTGAGATCCCTTTCAATCCAGAGTGGAGATTCCACGTTTCTCCTCTTGGACAAAGCCCAGCCTGCCAGGCCCCACATTTCTGCCCCACATCAGCCTGGAGCTGATCCCCGTGGAGCAGAGGAGCTCTGTGGTGCCCTGGCTGTGTGTTCCCTTGGCAGAGCCTGCTGGAAAAGCTCTCTCTGTCCATGCAAACACGTGCACGTGGCGCTTTCTGCCTCCTCCATCCTCCCTCCCTCCCTCCCTGGGCTGGCCCAGCTGCTCCCTGCTCCAGCCAAGCCTCTTCTGCTGCTGCTGCTGCTGCTGCTGCTGCTGCTGGCTCCAGCCCTGCCCAGGGGACAGCGTGGGTGCTCTGCTGCCTCAGCCTGCTCCAGCACCAGCACAGAGGGGAAAAGCTGCTGCTTCCCACAGCTGGAGGCTGAGAAACTCCCTGGCAGCTGTGGGGCTGCAGGGACAGGGGACAGATCCACCCCTGCTGGGGGATCAACTCCATCCCTGCTGCACCCTCTGGGGCTGGGCAGGGACAGGGACAGCTCCATCCCTGCTGGGGGATCAGCTGCACCCTGTGGGGCTGCAGGGACAGGGGACAGATCCACCCCTGCTGGGGGATCAGATCCATCCCTGCTGCACCCTCTGGGGCTGTGCCCATCAGGGACCCTCACTGGGGCTGTGCCCATCAGGGACCCTCACTGGGGCTGTGCCCATGGGGACAGGAGGTGCCAGGCAGGAGTGGCCCTGCTGAGAGGCCCCTTTGTGCCCAGGGATTTCCCCAAAGCTGCGGGGATGTCGCAGAGGGGCAAATCCGGGCTTAGCCCGTGCCCGGGGGGCACTGAGGGGGAGGCTGAGCTGGGATTGCTTGGGCTGGAGGTTTCCTGGAGTGGAGCCCTGTGGGGGCTGGCAGGGAAGGGCTTTCCCCAGTGCTGGGCTGGCAGTGGTGCCATGGCACAGCCTGGCAGCGCTGCCACCTGCCCACCCTCCACGTCCTTCCTGCTCCTGTTTTCTCCTGCCTGGCACTTCCTTGGGGTGCCAGGGCTCTGGCAGGGTGCTGGCACAGCTCTGCATCCCACAGCACCTTGGCTGGAGGGCACAGGGAGCTGCAAACCTCTTCTTACTGCTGCTCTGGTGGCACGGGACGGTGAAGGGCCTCATTAACGTCTTGTGATGACTTTTGCACCACCCTGGCACCCCCACTGTGCCCTCAGCTGTGCCCAAAAAGGCTGCAGGGCTCAGGGGAAGTGTCCCTGGGGCCAGCAGGACCCGGCTGAGGCTGGTGCCCACTGTGGGCATCATCCTTCCCCTCCATGCAGGGAGCTGTGCTGTGAGTCTGAGTTTTCCATGGCATGGCTCATCCGGCTCCTCCTCCTCTTCCTCCTCCTCCTCCCCCTCTCAGGGACTGCCTGAAAAATCAGAGAAATCCCAGGAATACCCAAATTATCAGGAATTATCCCAGGAATATCCAAATTTTACCAGGAATTATCCCAGGAATATCCAAATTATCAGGAATTATCCCAGGAATTATCCCAGGAATATCCAAATTTTACCAGGAATTATCCCAGGAATATCCAAATTGCCAGGAATTATCCCAGGAATACCCAGATTGCCCTATCAGCTGCAGCCTGGCCGTGGATCCTGCTGAGGAGCCCAGGCTGGATGTGTTCCATTGCTAATTGGAGTCACTCCCTGCCATCCTCACCCGCTGACTTTGTGCTGCCTGCTGGCTCAGGAAGTGTGGGATGCATCCAGAGGGAGGGAGGGAGGGAGGGATGGATGCATCCAGAGGGCACTGGCTGTGTGCTGGTGCAGCCCCCCAGGTTGGCAGGAGGGAATGAACCCTTGGGCAGGAGGAGAAAATGGGAATGAACCCTTGGGCAGGAGCAGAAAATGGGAATGAACCCTTGGGCAGGAGGAGAAAATGGGAATGAACCCTTGGGCAGGAGGAGAAAATGGGAATGAACCCTTGGGCAGGAGGAGAAAATGGGAATGAACCCTTGGGCAGGAGGAGAAAATGGGAATAAACCCTTGGGCAGGAGGAGAAAATGGGAATGAACCCTTGGGCAGGAGGAGAAAATGGGAATGAACCCTTGGGCAGGAGCAGAAAATGGGAATGAACCCTTGGGCAGGAGGAGAAAATGGGAATGAACCCTTGGGCAGGAGGAGAAAATGGGAATGAACCCTTGGGCTGCTGGGGGAGCAGCACAAGCCTCAGTGCCTGCTGCCCTGAAAATAAACCCCTGCTTTTTTATTTTTTGTTGTACCTGCCTTTTTAGTGCTTCTGGAGCAATTGAAACAATTGGAGTAATTTGAATAATGCAGGGGATTTCAGTGAGGTGCAGCAGCCCAGTGCTGGGGTGGGCAGGTGAGGGTGGCACAGGTGACACCAGGTGAGCCCAGTTTGTGCTGTCACCACCAGGAGCCTGCAGCTCTCCTCCTGGGGACACTGAAGGCGACCCTGCTGATTTTAGGGTGATCTCAGCCTCTCCCAAAAGCCTTTTGGTGGCAGCTGAGCCACCCCTGAGCTCCTTTTCTGCGGGGCAGAGATGGGCACGGGCAGCCCCTGGGAGCTCCTGGGCTTTGTCCTGCTGGGATGTGAACGTGGGAGCTGTTGGGAAGGGGGAGATGCCCTGAGGGCCTCTGGGCTGCTCCTCTGTGCTGGGGGAGTGCTGGCAGGTTTTCCTCTTCTGACCATTGGTGTCAGAGCTGAAACACCTCCTGCGAACGGGGTGGGTGGAAATTACAGCTGTGGCTGCATGGAAATGGGAGCAGCCTGTTTGCTGCTCCTGCCCAGGGATTTGTTCCCATTTTCTGCTCCTATCCAGGGATTCATTCCCATTTTCTGCTCCTGCCCAAGGGTTCATTCCCATTTTCTGCTCCTACCCAGGGATTTGTTCCTGTTTGCTGCTCCTGCCCAAGGGTTTATTGCCATTTTCTGCTCCTGCCCAAGGATTCATTCCCATTTTCTGCTCCTGCCCAAGGATTCATTCCCATTTTCTGCTCCTGCCCAAGGATTCATTCCTGGCTGGTGCAAGCCCTCTGCCTGGGGGTGTCTCTGGATGCTGGAGCTGCCCAGTCCCAGCTCTGCAGGAAGGGAAGGAACATCTGCTGCTGTTTGGTGGGGCTGGCGTCCCAGCAGCCCTGTCTCCCCTCCCCCTCTGTTATTTATAGCATTTCACCAAACATCTGGAATTTGAGCCCGCTCAGACTGACTCCAGACTGGGGAGGGGAGCGGGGGAGAGTGTGCAGGAGGGAGGGAGGGAGGGAGGGAACGAGCCCTGAGCCCTCCCAGCAGGGCAGGAGTGATGGAATGAGCCCTGAGCTCTCCCAGTAGGGCAGGATGGAGGGATGGAATCAGCCCCGAGCCCTCCCAGCAGGGATGGAGGGATGGAATGAGCCCTGAACTCTCCCATCAAGGCAGGAGGGATGGAATGAGCCCTGAACTCTCCCAGCAGGGATGGATGGATGGAGGGATGGATGGATGGATGGATGGATGGATGGATGGATGGATGGATGGATGGATGGATGGATGGATGATGGATGGATGGATGGATGGATGGATGGATGGATGGATGGATGGATGGATGGATGGATGGAACGAGCCCCAAGCCCTCCCAGCAGGGATGGATGGAGGGATGGAGGGATGGATGGAGGGATGGATGGATGATGGATGGATGATGGAGGGATGGATGGATGGATGGATGGATGGATGGATGGAGTGAGCCCTGAGCCCTCCCAGGAGGGATGGATGGATGGATGATGGATGGAGGGATGGATGGATGATGGATGGATGGATGATGGATGGATGGATGGATGGATGGATGGATGGATGGATGGATGGATGGATGGATGGATGGAACGAGCCCCAAGCCCTCCCAGCAGTGTGCAGGGGCCTGCCTGCAGCATCCCATCCTGGATCTGAGGCCCAGCCAGGCCTTGGGAAGCCCCCAGAGCATCCTGGCTGTGCTTTGGCAGCCCTGGGGATGGGGGAGAGCTGCCCTGTCCTCTCCCCACAGCGCCGCCCTGGGGCTGCTCTGCCTCCCCCAGCCTCAGTCCCTCTCTCTGCGTGGGTTTGAGGCTCCTTGGGTGTTTGCTGTCCCCTCTGGGGTCATTCCTGGGGAAGGGGAGGGAGCCCAGCCCTGCTGAGCAGGGGGAGAATGGAGGCAGCAATCCTGCTCCAGCCATGGCACCGTCCCAAAGCTCCTGCTCCCCTTGGCCAGGGCTGTGGGCACTGCTGGCACCACTGGGGGCTCCTGCTTCTCCAGCTTTCCTCATCCCTGCAGTGAGGAGGACAGCGGGGTTTCACCCCTCCCCTTCCCACAGTGGTGACAAAAACCTGCTTAAAGTAAAGCACATCCCTAAATCCTGCACAGGCAGCAGCCTTTGAGCTTCCAACAGGCCTGTGGTGATAGCAGTGGCAATGAAAGCTCACCTCAGCTCCCAGCATGACCAGTCCTGCCGAGGGAGGGTGCCCCTGGCAGGGGGGGTAAATGGGTCCCTTGTTCTGGTGCTTCTGGGCCCTTTTCCTGTGCTGGTTTCTCCCCTTCCTTGGCTCTTTCCAGGCTCCCAGTGCTGCCCCTCCCTCCTCTGCCTGCTGGGGCTTGGGTTGGGGTCAGGCTCCTTCATTCCTGCCCCCCAGCCCTGGGGCTGGCTGTGCATCCCCTGCCCTGCACCCCCCAGTGCTGCTGCCTGCACTGCAGAATATCCAAAGGGCAGGGGATGGAGAAGTCCCAGCCGGAGGTGGGGATGCACAGCAGGGCTCTGAGCAGTGCTCTCTGTCCCCTCAGGACATGCCCAGGTGTCCCCCAGCCCTGGTGGGTTCAGCAGCTGAGGTTTGTTCTGGAGGGAGCAAAGGAGCCATTTTCTGACCAAAACCACAGGAAAAGGAGAGGAAACACCATGGCTGCTGGCTGAAAGTATGTCAACAATGTAAATTAGGCAGGAGTGCTCCTGCCTGGGTTTTCTCCAGCCCTGCCAAGCAGGGATGGAAAGGTTTGACCTGTCCTGGGTGATCCTGGAGTGCATCCAGGTGCTGGGGTGTGACCGTGTTCACAGGGCTCTGAGGGAGGAGACGAGGATCTGACTCCATGCTTCAGAAGGCTGATTTATTATTTTATCATATATATTATATCAAAACTATACCAAAAGAATAGAAGAAAAGATTTCATCAGAAGGCTGGCTAAGAATAAAATAGAAAAAATGATAACAAAGGTTTGTGGCTCAGACAGAGAGTCTGAGCCAGCTGGGCTGTGATTGGCCATGAATTAGAAACAACCACATGAGCCCAATCCCAGATGCACCTGTTGCATTCCACAGCAGCAGATAACCATTGTTTGCATTTCTACCTGAGGCCTCTCAGCTTCTCAGGAGAAAAAACCCTAAAGAAAGGATTTCTCATAAAAGATTCTGTGACACTGCAGTTCCCAGCAGGAGCCTCTGGGCAGAGCCCCTGGGGTGGGCAGGGGGCCAGGCTGGTGCTGGGAGCAGGGGGAGGGGGTCCCAGGCAGGACTGAGCTGATAAGGAGCCCTGATCCCGGTGATTATTGTGGCACACCCAGGGGATGAGCTGGGTGCAGCTCCAGCAAATCCCACTGCGGGCAGGAGCAGGGCTGGAGCTGCTGCTGCCACCGGGGCCACCCCAGGGCCACCCCAGGGCCACCCCGGGGCCACCCTGCCCTGCCAGCCTGGCTGGGTGCCCCTCAGCAGGGAGGAGGTCGGGGGTGACATCGTGGCCAAGGCACTGCAGGAGCCAGCAGGACCCAGGGTGATGGTACCAGCCTGGCCTTGGCCTCTAGAGTAGCTCTGTGTGTGTCTGTGTCCCCCTCTTCCTCCTCCTCTTCCTCCTCCTCCTCTCCTGGAGGACCCAGGGGAGCTGCTGTCCACGCTGGCTCTGGTGTGGAGTATTTTTTTTTAATTCCTTTATTAGGAATAAAGCCCTAAACCGTGGCTTTCAAGGCATTTTAGCCCTTTGTGGGGCTGGGGGCAGTCTGGGACCTCAGTCCTGGGACCTGGCCACCACCAGTGTGGGGACACAGGCCATGGGTGTGGAGAGACCATGGATGGTCCTGCAGCTTTCTGGGCTGGCTCTGAAATGTCCCTTTTGTCCCTGTCCCTGCTCAGGGTCAGGCTGGGGGGCTGTGAAGGTGCAGGTTGCTGTTGTGAGTCCTTTGGGACAGTGGTGACCCTGGGCTGTGGGGAGCAGGGGACACCCCCGTGCTGGGCTCAGGGCTGGGTCACAGTGGCACAGGAGGGTCCCTGGCACCGCTGCTGAGCTGGCCAGGGGTTTTTGTAGGGCCAGGTGGGCTCGGTTGGATGGCAGAGCTTGGGGGATGCTCTGCTGCCCCTCAAAGCCAGGAGGGGAGTTTGGCTCCCTTTGCTGCTCCTGGGAGTGGATTCTGCTCTCCTGGAGGCTGCCACGTGCTAATTAATGGTGTGGAACCCCCTCGTTAATCAGGGCTGGGGACATTTGTGACTCCAGCCCCCAGATGGGAACAGCCCTGGTCACTGCAGGGGTGGCACAGAGCCAGGGCTGGGGCACCCAGGGGCCAAGGTGACCCCAGGTGAGCACAGGTGAGCCCCTGAGGGACCCCAGTTCCCATCAGCAGCGCTGGGAACTCCAAGGGGAAATAAAAAATCAGATGCTGCAAAGAGTTGCCATGAGATTGTGAGAGCTGGCAACACCCAATCAGGTTTTTTTTAAAATTTTTTTCTGAAAATGTTTCATTGTTATTTAATGTCTTGTTTGTGCATTTTTAAATGGAGCAGCTTGAGCTGAGCTTCCGAAACCTTTTCCTTGGGAAATGCAGCAGCTTTGCCCCAGGCTGCAGCTCCTGGGCTGGGCTGTGAGTGCACTTCATCATCCAGGCAGGATTTACCTGCACAGACATTGCTGGGCATGGCACAGGCAGGGATGGAGTGTGCCCTGCTTAATGCACCCACTGGAAGTGCCTGGATTCCTGGGGAGAAAAAAAAAACCTTCATTTTGCAGGGTTTTTTTTTTGGCAAAATCTTCATTTAGCAGGGTTTTTTGGGGTTTTTTTTTTGGTTGGGTTTTTTTTTTTCTGTGGGGTTTTTTGGGGGGGTATTTTTTTGGGGTTTTTGGGGGTTTTTTGGGGTTTTTTGGGTTTTTTTTTGGGTTTTTTGGGGGTTTTTTGATTTTTTTGGTGTTTGTTTGGTTTTTGTTTGGGTTTTTTTTTTGGTTGTCTTTTTTGGGGGGGTTGGGGGTTTTTTGGGTTTTTTTGGGTTTTTTTGGGGTTTTTTTGGGGTTTTTTTTGGGTTTTTTTTTGGGCTTTTTTGTCTTGTTTTTTGTTTTTGTTTTTTTTTTTTTTTTTTTTTTTTTTTGGTGTGTGGGCAATTTTTGGCTTTCTGAGACAGGAAAAAATGGAGCTGAGCTTTGCTGCTTTGCGTCCGTAACTCGATCCTTCGCATGCAGCGCTGGCCGTGAGAGGGGAGCAGCCTCCCCCGGAGCCCTTCTGGGCAGGATCCCGGGAAGCCCCGACCATAACGCTGCTCTTCCAGGGAAACTCGCGTTTCACAGGGGCCGCATCCCCCCGGGAGCTGGGGAAACATCTTCCCACAACGCAGCCAGGGAAAGAAACGGGGCAGAAGGAGAATAGAGAGGAGCTGGCAGGAGAGGCAGCAGCTCCAGAGCTGGGGTGTGAGCAGGGGCTCAGCTCTGCCTGATCCCAGAGAGGGGCTTTGCAGAGCTCAGCTCCAAAAGCTGTTTTTGCCAGCAGCCAAGGATTGCCTTAGCTGGGAGGTTTAAGAGCCCGGCAAAAGCCCTGGATCATCTCTGCAGGGGGATAAGCAGTTTTCCCCGAGGGTTTCTGCCCAGAACAGATGCTGAATTGGGATTATTTTTTTATATGTATGTATTTAAAAATAAATGTCTTGGATTCGTTACAGTTAAGGGCCTTAAACTGAAGATTTTTGCAGTGGAAGCAGCACAAGCCCACGCAGGACGTGGCACGAATCAGCAGCTCCCAGCCAGGGGATCCTGCAGTGGAGCTTTTCCCTCTGGGGTTTATTCAGTGAGTAATTTGATTTCACTGCTGATCCCTGGAGGAGGAGGAGGAGGGACTGACCCTGCCAGGGTGTCCCCAAGGGATCCCCACGCTGGGACAGCACCTCCAGCCCAGATTTTTGGGTGATTCTCAGTGGTTTCTCTGTGTTGTCACACTGCTGCAGGAGCTCTGACCCTGTAGGGATGGAGCAGGAGGAAAATGGCTTTAGAAGGTCCTTTTTGAACCCGAATAGGTGATGCCAGGTGGATTTTGGTGATCCCAGCTGCACTTTGGTGACCCCAGAGGCGCTCCCCTTGTCCTGCACACAGAGCCCCGTGTGTCCTTTAAGGTCACTGCAGTTGAATCATTTCCTGTTTTCCTCAGAGCCCGAAGAGCTTGGAGGCAGGCTGGAAATGTTTGCAGATAGGGTGAACTGCCTGCTCTGGGGCCATGGGAAAAGTGCAGCAGGGCTAAAGGTGCACGGGAGGGGATGGGGCTGCAGGGCTGCCCTGGTGTGAGCAGGTAGAGGAGGGCCTTGGAGCCCTGTCCTGGCTGGGGCTGTCACTGATATGATCATTATTCCCCTTTATGAACCCATCTGGGTTCGAGATACCAACACCACCAGCTGGTTTTTAATAAAGAACTCATTTGCTGAGGGAATCTCTGTAAAATTCAGGAGCAGTTTTGCGTGTGCCTCCATGCCTGTGATGGGCACTGCTGGTGGTGACTCTTGTGTGAGCAGTTTTTGAGGAATTTGGTGGGTAAGGTGAGCAGTTTTTGAGGAATTTGGTGGGTAAGGTGCCCCTTCTGTGCCAGGGGAAAGACTCAATCCTGAGTGATGGGCTCTGGGGAATTCTGCTTGAACAGAATTGGAGATTGGACTTGCATGACCCTCAGTGGTTCCTTCCCTCCTGAGCCATCCTGGGTGTGCAGGCTGGTCATTTTGCATCCCTGATTCTCCCTGGACGCTGGGGTTGGGCTGCTCAGGCTGGTGCTGAGCCCTGATCCACACCTGTCCCCCCTGGGCATTGCAGCCACAGCCAGGATTGCCCAGAGCAGCTGGGGCTGCCCCTGCACCCCTGGCAATGCCCCAGGCCAGGCTGGGCAGGGCTGGGAGCAGCCTGGGACAGTGGGAGCTGTCCCTGCCATGGCAGGGGACTGGAACAAGGGGATCTTTAAGGTCCCTTCCACCCCATCTGGAATTCTATGCAAACTCCATCCCCAGCACAGGGACCCCTGGTAGATCACTCTGTGTGACCCCACTCTGTTCTCCTCTGTAAAATCCCTCCTTGAGGGAAGTTGGGAGGTTTGGAGTTTCATGGTGCCTTTCAGCCAGGGGGGAAAGGAGGAGGAAATTGCTGCCTGGATTTTTAATTTGGTGGGAAAGGCTGTGAGAGATTCCCCTGTGAATGTGATCCCAGGCAAATCCTCTCCGTGGGCAGGCAGGGAGCAGTGCTGCTCCTGCTGAGGGAAGGTTAAAACTCATCCAGGGGCGATGTTTCCCCTAAAGCCTGGGTGAGGATGAGCGCCCTGGATCTCCGAGGTGCCTTTGGCAGGGATGTGATGCTGTACCACAAGCTGGAGCTGCCTGGCACAAGGGCAGCTGCTGGGAATGTGGTGGCTCCTGAAGACCTGCAGAAAACCAGGAGTTGTTGCTCCCTGGCTGCCCTGAGGAGCCATAAAGCATTTTCCATGGCACGAGGGGAAGCACTGAGCTCCTCCTGTGCCCCTGTGCTGTTCATCCTGCCCAGCTCAGCCTTCCCCAGCTGCAGGGAGCTCTTGGATGTTTGGGTTCATCCCCTCCCAGCAAGGAGGGACTGGGATGATGGCGCCAGTGGGTGATGCTGGTGTCACTGAGACCAAGGGAGTGGCCCTGCCTTAAATACCTGACTGAGGTTAATCCCAGGTCTGGGTGGGCCTGGCCAGAGCACAGCTGGGCCTCGGTTCCTCCCTGCCCAGGGGGGTCCCAGCCTATGGGTGGATGAATCTGAGCCACTCCTGCTGAAGGAAATGCATTTTTTTGTTTTGTTTTCATTTTTCTGGAGTGCTTTTGGACAATTGGGTTTCGAAAATAGACTCAATGAGAGGAAATCCATTTGTTAAGCTGTCCCCAGGCTGAGGACGGGGGGCAGATACGGCGCTTCCTCGGGGCTCTATTTACAGTCACATCTGCCTGGAGCCACCCCAAAACCATCCATTAACCATCCATTAACCCCCGGGCCTCGTCTCCCCCACCCTCTCCTCCATGAAGCAGGACCTGAACGGCCAGAAGGAGCTGTGCCCACGCCTGTGCCACCTGAAGAAAGGCCCCAATGGCTACGGCTTCAACCTGCACAGCGAGAAGTCGCGGCCGGGGCAGTTCATCCGCTCCGTGGATCCCGACTCGCCCGCAGCCAGGGCAGGCCTGCGGCCCCAGGATCGCCTGGTGGAGGTAACAACGAGGGCTCAGCAGCAGGGTGGGACCCTGGGCAAGCTGGGACAGCCCCCAGCCCATCACCTTCCCCGCCCGATCCCCCTGTGGTGCTGTAATTGGAGGGCCAGGGTTGGCACGGCTGCTCCGGCTCTGTGCTCGCTCCTCTCCTCCAAGTGGGCATTTGGGAGCTCTGGGTGGGATTACAGAGTAGAAACTTGGAGTCTGGAAAAGCCCTCCAAGACCGCTGAGTCCTGCCATTGCCCCAGCACTGCCAAGGCCACCCGTGTCCCCAGGGTGCTGTGCTGGCTCTGGCTGGCACCAGGGAGGGTCAGGCAGGTGACTGTGGGCACAAGGCCAGGCTGGTGCTGCCCAGCTGAGCTGATGCCCTGCCAGGGAGTGCTTGGAAACATAGGGGAAGAGGCTTTGCAGAGATTTTAAGACACAAAATTATGGAAGTTGGGGGGGGAAGTGTTCTTGGAAGCATCTTGCTGGTTACCATGTGCTGGACAGCGCTTTTTGCCCAAGATGGGGCTGGGAGTTGCCCTCTCTTTGGTTCATGTGTTGTGTTGTTCCTGGAGAAGGAGGTGCCCCCATCCAGAGCTGCCTGTCTGGGCAGACACAGCAGCCATCACCCCTTTCCCTGTGGGAGCACATGGATATTCCCTGCTGGGCAGTTCCCCAGGAGGCTGAACCCCAAAACCACCCACAGGGACCGAGCTGTGGCCTCGCTGCCGGCTCAGAGCAGGAATGGATTAGCACCCCTGGAAGAGAGTGAGCTGGGATAATCTGAGAGCAGAGCTCTCTCCTGCTTTCCAGCCCCATGAGGAATTAGTCCCCAGGCAGTGGGAGCTGTGCCTGTCCCCAGCAGCTCAAAGTTTAATGCTGGGAGCAGCGTGGGGCCAGGCCGGGCGCGGGGCACGGGTGGCACTGCCGGGCTGGTGTCACATCCAGGGGTCCTGTTATTTATTGATGGGCTTGGCCCAGGGCCTGGCACGCACAAAGCAGCTCGGGGTGAGCTGGTGAGCTCAGGAACCTGATCCCCTCCCTGCCTGCTCTTTGGGGCTGGGATAAATATTTGATGTCCACAGGCCTGTGCCAGGGTGGGGGCAGAGCAGCCCTGGCATGGATTGGGGTGAGCTGGAGTGGCAGGACAGGGATGGAGCAGGGCTGTGAGCTGGCAGCTGAGGCTGGCAGCACCTGGGATGAGGGGCAGAGCCTGGAAGGGTTGGAAGGGGTTTCTCCTCAGCCCAGCCCTTGCAGCTGTGCCCTGAGGAGCAGGGGAGCCTCCTTCCCTGCAGAGGGGATCCCAGAGTGAGGAGCCCAGGCTCTGCTCGTCTCTTTGGATGAGGAGGAGCTCTGGGTCGTGCCGAGGCTGTCGGGCCCCTCCCGGTGGGACAAAGGGTGATTCATTCACCGCACAATGTCCTGAGTCACCATTGTCCCCTCCTGCAGGAACAATCGGGCTCGAGTTCCCTGGAGGTCCTGGCTCGCACGCAGGGCAGGGCAGGGCAGGGAGGGATGAATCCCTGCCCCGGGCACAGGGACTCGCCCATCAGGGGCACAAGAATCTCAGGTTTCCCTCGCAGAGGGATGGAGGATGGCACAGTGATGCCCCAGGAACACGGGGGTGCACCCAGCCCCCTGTGCCCACGGGGAGCCTGAGATCTGGGGCACATCCAAGGGGAAGGCTGGGCTTGGCAGCACCAGAGAGGGCAGGCAGAGGGTTTTGGGGGGAGCATGGGGTGTGTGGTTGCCCATGGATGTGTTTGGGATGCAGCCAGAGGTGTGAGGTAACACAGAGGATGCTCTGGGGGGGTTAGGAGAGGGGAGAGGAAAAAGCCTGTAGCCTTCCTGTCATCCCAAAGGAATAAAGAAAGGAAAGAGCCATCCCTTAGGGAAGGAGGGGCTCTGGGAGGCTGGGTTTGGGCTGTGATGCTGTCCCTGTGCAGGTGAACGGGATAAACGTGGAGGGGCTGCGGCACTCGGAGGTCGTGTCCCACATCAAGGCCAGGGAGAGCGAGGCCAGGCTGCTGGTGGTGGACCCCGAGACAGACGAGTACTTCAAGAAGCTGGGGGTGACCCCCACGGAGGAGCACAGCAAAGGTGAGGCCTTCCTTTGCCAGGGTGACTCAGGGCTGGGGTCCCGGGAGCCAGGCACAGTCACGTTTCCCTCCTGCCTCATCCCTCAGTGGTTTCCTGAGCACCACCCAGCTATTTATAAATACTGAGAATACACCCTCCCCCAGCCAAAAAACGCTTTGTTGCTTTTACCCGGTGAATAATTAACTCTGGAACTCGCTGCCACCCGGGCGCTGAGGTGTGCTGGGCTTTGGGATACTGGAGCACGGATACTTGCATGTATATACCCAGCAAAAACTGACAGTAAGGTTAGCACTAAGTCTTTTGTCCTTGGCTGTGTGTGGCAGCCATCTTGACATCTCCAGTGTCATGCTTTTGATAAGCTACAAGAACGTGAAATTTGGTGGGTGGGTGGTTGGGTGATGATTTCTCATCATCACTGGGGGGACCCTTCAAAGCCAGGTTGGACAGGGCTGCTCCAGTGGAAGGTGTCCCTGCCCATGGTGGGACTGGGTGAGCTTTAAGCTCCCTTCCAGCCCCAGTCACTCCACGATTCTGTGATGCCCTGGTTGCTCTTTGCTCCAGCCAGGGAGCCCGTGGGCACTGCAGAGTCCCCGTGCAGAGGGAAGGGCTCCACGCGGGCTGATCGGGGCACGGCTGGGGCAGGAATTGTTCTCCTGGCTGCTGGAACCTGGCAGGGAAAGCTGCTCATCCCCTGCCCAGCCTGCCCTGCTCCAGCCTGGCTGTGCCCTGCTCAATGGGCAGCTCTGTGTTCCCAGCACAGCTGCTCCTTATCTGGCTCCCGGGATGCTCAATGGGCAGATTTGTCCCCAGAAATGGGTCAGGCACTGCTGGGGAGCCACAGGGTGTCAGATGCTGCAGGAGGAGCAGGGGCTGGCTGCTGGCACTGCCACAAAGGAGCCCTTGTTCCAGGAGGGGACTGGGGAGGGAGCCTGGGGGCTCCAGGCCCTGCATTCGCAAGGAGCAGAGTTTGGCACCTGCCAGGTAGCAAAGGGCTCTGGTAAATTCTGCTGTTTGCTGGGTGAGAGGAAATAATAATAATAATAATAATAATAATAATAATAATAATAATAATAATAATAATAATAATTGTCCTCTTGAACTGACCTGCTTTGACCTCAGACTGACACTTCCCAAGCCCTGCAGCTCACCCTGAGCACCTCAGCCTTTAACCAAATGAGTGGCTTTTAGATGAAGTATTTCCAGATATGGCTCATGTGGTTTTGAAGTCCAGTCCCACTTTTCTATTCCTTGTCATCTGAAGCTTTTCGTTTCAATAATTTAAAATTCAGCTACTTATGATACCAGAGACATAATCATCACTTCTGTGTGAGCTGACTCTTCTGATGCTCATTGCTCAGAGCTTATCCTGCTCTAAACATGAGTCCAGCATTCACTGCAATAAAATATTTATTTATAATATATCTGCAATAAAATATTTTTACTGCAATAAAATATTTATATTTATAATATATCCGTGGATCCCAAAGCCACACAGAGGTTTTTGCACCAGCACACTCTCAAAATCACACTTTAGGTTTATTTTTCTGCTTTGCCCCAGAAATTCCTGCAGTCTGCAGTGATGCAGCCCCCAAGCAGTCCCTTGGGAAAGCATCCATGCTTGACATGATTCAGTTATTAATCCTGTCCCAATTAACACATCTGTTAGTCTGGGACAGTGACACAGTAATGCCTGGGGCAATGACTTGATCGTGGTGACTGGCAGCTTAAATGCAGAAAATTTGCCATTGTGTGGGCTATTGTTAGAATAAATCATTGGAAGTGAGCAAAAAAAAAATTAAATTCCAGAGTGCCTGGAGAGGGGGTTGTGTGGCAGACACTGCTGTGACAACACCATGATGGAGATTTTGATGAAGATTTTTGAGTTGACTTTTAAGATTTTTGATTAAAGAATTTATGAAAAAAAAAAACTAATGGTAAAAAAAAAAAAGAAAAAAGGGCGAGATAGTGGCTCTAGAAGGAGATTACTTGGTCCTCCTCCTGTCAGGTGTTTTCCTCTGATCAAAAGGGTGCAGTGGAGTGAATTCAGGGGATGTGGCTCTAGAGGGGCACGGGGAGAGGGGAGAGGCTTTGTGTGGGCTGGGAAAGAGCAGAAGGGGAAGGGGCAGGGTGAGCTGGTGGGGTGGGAGCAGCAGGAAGGGCTGGTGGGTGCCGGCTGGTGCTGCTGAGGCTGCAGTCCCAGCTGAGGGGGCTCACTGTGTGCTCTGTGTTGGTTTGCTGTGTCCAGGTGTGCCACCCCAGCCCATGACAAATGGATCTGCACAGACCCAGGTGAGTCCTCCCCTGCCCCAGAGAGGCTGCAAGGGCTGGAGTGAGCAGGAGGGACCAGGGGCTGTCCCTGCCTCCCTCCTGGCCAGCTGAGCCTGGATGCTCGGGTCCCCAGGGCTCATTCAGCTCTGCTTTACTGCTGCCTGCTTTTAATTGCTGCCTGGTTTAATTGCTGCCTGCTTTTAATTACTGCCCACTACAGCTTTCACTCAGGGGTTGAACCAGGCCGGTTTCAGCCCCATTTGATGCCAGGCAGAGAGGAGCAGGTGCAGTGTCCCAGTTCTGCTGGGGCTGGGGGCGTCTGTGGGATCCCAGGGGCTCCCCTGTGTGCAGGGACCCCTCAGCAGCAGCACCCCCTCCCTGCAGGCTCCATTCCATCCCTGGGGGTTATTGTGTCTGTCTGACTCTGCCTGGCACACACCACACTGACATTTTCCTTTCCTCCAGCTGAACGGGGGATCCACATCTTCATCTCACAGCGACCTGCAGAGCCCTGGCAAGGAATCCGAGGTAAAAACCCCAAAAAAACACCTCCTGTCCCCTCCACAGCCTGCTGTGGTGCAGTCCTGCCCCACGGTGCTGTGCAGTGAGGAGGTTTCAGTTTATCTCCCAAGCTTGGGAGATAATTGTACCCACCCAGCAACCAAAACCCAGAGTTTCCTCTCATTCCTTGCACTGGGGGGGGTTCACTGGCAGCTCCTTGGGCAGTGATTCCTGCTTGGATAGTTTGGGAGGTGAAGGGATGTCTGCAGGGTTTGGGATCTGAGGTGTAATTACACTGATGAGCTACAGCAAGGCTGGGAACCCATAAGGAACAGAACTGTGAGGCTCAAGAGCTGCTGGCAGGACAAAAGCCAGAATTTGCTTTATGTAATATTTTTAATTTATAATTTTTTTTGTTTGTTTGTTTGGAGCACAGTGAATTTATCAGAGTGTTTAAAGGAGGGGAGGAGTTGGTTTTGGTGGCAGGCTGGGCTGAAGGGGTTTCTGTGGTGTGGCTCAGCACTGAAAGGGGCAAAACTTGTTGGGCAAGGTGAAGTGGCAACCAAAAGTCAACACAAGGCATAGATTGGCGTTCTCAGGCGTTAATAATTCAGCAGGTTTTTTTCCTCTTAAAATAAGAAGCGAGGATTTGCAAAGCGCACAAAAATTTATCTTTAGCACAAGGTTCTGCTGTAAATAGAGCAGAGTCTCCATGCTGTGCCCTGTGGGGTCTCTGCCATGCTGTGCCCTGCCCCAGGAGCCTTGGGAGCAGCAATGTGCCAGCCCCAGGTGTGCTCAGGTGGCCTCTCTGAGCACCCAGAGCCTCTCGGGCAGCAGCTGTGCCAAGCGCCTGCAATCTGCCCCTTTCCCTGTGAGCCCTGAATAATGCATGTCCTGATGCAATGGTCTGCCCTGGGAGATGCAGGCTGTGCCCTGTGCTCTGGGGAGCCTTGTGTGCCCCCCTGAGCCACCCTTGGGCTGCTGCAGGGGCACTGCACCACCTGAGGGGCTGTGGGCACTGCAGTGCCATGGCAAATCCTGGGGGTTTGCAGTCTGGGGATGCCCTGAGGGGCTGTGGGCACTGCAGTGCTGTGGCATGGGGTGATCCTGGGGGTTTGCAGTCTGGGGATGCCCTGAGGGGCTGTGGGCACTGCAGTGCTGTGGCATGGGGTGATCCTGGGGGTTTGCAGTCTGGGGATGCCCCGAGGGGCTGTGGGCACTGTGGCATGGGGCACAGCTGGTGATCCTGGGGGTTTGCAGCCTCTCTGCGATGCCCTGAGGGGCTGTGGGCACTGCAGTGCTGTGGCATGGGGTGATCCTGGGGGGCTTTGCAGCCTCTCTGCGATGCCCCGAGGGGCCATGGGCACTGCAGTGCCTGGCAGTGCTGGCAGCTCTGTCCCTCCCAGGACGGTGACACGGACAAGAAGGACCCGTTTGAGGAGAGTGGGCTGAGCCTGAGCCCCACGGCGGCCGAGGCCAAGGAGAAGGTGAGGGCCAAGCGTGTGAAGAAGCGAGCGCCGCAGATGGACTGGAACAAGAAACGGGAGATTTTCAGCAATTTCTGAGCCCTGCTGGCCGCTCCCCTCCCGCCCAGCTCGGACCTTTCTGAGGTGCCTACGCCCTGTCCTTCGGTGTCCACGTGAGATGCTTTGTGCTCTGCTCTTCACTGGTTGCTTTTACAAAAGGCGTATTTTAAAGCCCTTTTTATTTTTATTTTTTATTATTATTGTTGTTGTTATTATTATTATTATTATTGTTACTCACCAGCGATTCTCATAAGAAAAATGTGACCAAAGCTCCTTTTCTTGCTTGCTCTGAGCCTGGCTCCGGCTGCCTGCCGTCCCTGTTCCTATGAGAAAGGACTGGAAGAATTTTAACTCTTCTTTCTTACCTGCAGCATTTAGGCTTCTGTTACTTCTTTTTTTTTTTACTTTTTATGTGGGGTGTTTTGGCTTTGCTGGTGTCCCAGGCTGAGCCCTGTGGGATGCTCAGTGCCCCTGTGGAAGCATCTCATGGCTCATGGTGGGGGTGCCAGGAACCCCCTCCCCAGCTCCCCAGCATGGGAAAATGGACTGTGGCTGGAAATTGTTCGTTGGCTTTGCTGTTGAAGCAAAAATATTTGTTTTGTTGGGTTGGTTTTTTTTTGTTGTTGTTTTTTAATGAAGTCCCATGTGTTTCCAGTTAGTTTAGGAACCTCCCCCTCACCAGCAGCTCCTGCCCAGGCAGTAAAAGCCCATTTTTCACCCCAAGCAGCTCTGCAGAGGGGAGAGGGTGGGGTTTAAAACCAAACCCCAGACCCTGAGAACACAGCTCTCCTCGCCTGCGGCCGTGGATGTGGCAGGGGAAGGAGGAGCAGGGCCAGCCCTGCCCCACGGAGCACGAAGATGAGAAAACCACGAGATGCTACAAAACCCCTTTGGACAGGCCTGGCAGTGGGGCTGAGCCCACACCTGCTGCCAGGAGGGAGCCCAGGGATGCAGCTCCAACTGAGGCTCAGCCCTGGGGAGTGGGGCTGCTGCAGGTCCCCCTGGGCTGGCTTTGGTGTCCCCAGCCCGGCAGTGTCACCGTGTGGAGGACATGCATCCTGCACAGGCCATCCTCCAAAGGCCATCCTCCAAAGCCCTGGGGCTGCAGGTGGAGCAGGCTGTGCTGTGATGGAGTGGGCAGCGCCCCTGGCCTCCTCCAAAGCCCACTCTGGGCATTCAGAGCGTACCTAAAGCACTACAGATCAGTCCTTTAAGCTCTTTATTGTTGCCTCTGGCGGTGTGGGTGAGGGTGACTCAGCTGAGCTGCAGCTCCCAGGGAGCAGAGCTGGGTTAGCAGGGCCGGGGCTGCCCCACTGCCTGCCCTGCCCCAGCAGGATCCCAGCCCTGCTCTGGGAAGGGGCTGGGAGCACAGAGCCCCTTTTCCCAGCTGGGGGCAGGCAGCAGTGACCAGCAGCCCGTGGATGAGGGGTGAACAGAGCTGGGGCTGTGCCCTGCCTCCCCCAGCCCCTCTGGGATGGAGCCCTTGGCTGGGCAGCGTGCTGTGGGTGTGGGAGCAGCTCTGCACGCATTTCCTAAGGAATCTCCAAATCGTGGAGCTAAAAGGTGCCTTATGCCATCCTCTGCTCTCCTCAGCAGCGGGCTGGGGCTCAGCACTGCGTGTTTGGCCCCCCTGGGCAGCAGCTGGTGCCCGTGGCCTTGTGCTGCTGGTAGGAGAGTGTGGAGAGCCTCAGGGGTGAAGGAGATGAGTTCTCTTTATGAAAGTTATCTTTTAGGATTGTCGGTGGGCTGAACAGGTTGAAAATAATGACTTTGGAGAGGAGCTGGTGCAGGTGTTTGGCTGTGGGTGACGAGACAGGACATGGGGGTGAGGGGGATGTGGAGAGGCTGCCTTCCCTCGGGGCTCTGCCATTAACAAGACACCTCTTCCCCATCCCACTTCAAGCTACCTGCTCTCCTTCTGCCCCCCCCCCCCCAAAATACTGTTTTCTCTCTCTGGGTAATGTTTGGAAGGAGCCCTTCTTCCCCATGCTGTGCCCACATTGCCAAACCCCGGCAGCGCCCGGGCTGTGCAGGGCAGAGCAGCCCCAGGACACCCTGGTGCACAGCAGAGAGCACAGACCTGGTGTCAACGCCCCATTCCTCATCCCAGACTGCTGGTCGAGGTGGGGGGGAAGGAAAAAAAAAAACCTTGTGTAGTGTTGAATGTAGATCAAAAGAAATCAGGTGTGCAAATCCGTGTTGGTAAGATTGCAAATCTTAATTTGTTAGTCCAAGGAAACTGCTCCTGGTTGAAGCATTACTGCATTCCTGACATCTTGTTGTAGCTCAGTAGTAATTATTCAGTTCCTGTACATTTAACTTGGAAAACAAAAATCAATAAAGCCCAAGGCTGGCAGCAGCATTGCAAACCCGTATGTACACTGTAATGTCAGTAATAAACTTGGTTTGCCATGTACCCAGCACTTATCTGCTCCTTCCTCAGCTGCTCAGGGAGCCCAGAGCGGAACTGCAGCCCTCCAGCACATTGTAAACTTTGCTTCCTCTTCAGAGAGGAGCTGGAATTACGCCTTTGAAGCTCCACAATGAAGTCAGCACTGCCCTTTCTTTGAAGAACAAAACGCAGGGGTGGTGCTGTCCCTGCCAGCTCCCGGGGACACAGCCCAGCTCCCGTGGCTCTGTAACCCTTGTGGCACACACAGAGTGGCACTGGCTCAGCTCCTGGCCCTGCTGTGCATCACCCACGCCCTGTGCTGCTGCCAGGACCCAGGGATTGCTCATCCAGGCAGGGATTCCTCTGCTCCTGGCTTGGGAAGGCTTCAGCTGCACCTTGGGATCACCAAGGCTGGAAAAGATCTCCAGGATCATCAAGTCCAACCTGTGCCTCATCCCTACCTTGTCCCCATCCCCAGAGCTCTGAGTGCCACATCCAGGCCTTCCCTGGACACCTCCAGGGATGGGAGCTCCACCACCTGCCTGGGCAGCCCCTGCCAGTGTTTAACAACCTTTCCCATGAAGGAATTCCTGCTGCTGTCCACCCTGGATGTCCCCTGGCCCAGCTCCTGTCCTGGTGGCAGCACAGCTGGTTCTAGGGCAGGGCAGGGCAGGTTGCCATGGTTCAGCCCTGCTCAGGTCACCCACGTTCTCCTCCCCTCAGCCAGTGTCACACAAACGCCAGCAAACCTCGTGGGTGCAAAAAGCCCTCACCACCTTTATTGAACGAGTATTTACAAGCAGCAGCAGGTCCCTGAGGACAAAGCTTTTCTCTCCAGTGACTCAGAGTGGCACAGCTGGGCTGTGCTCAGCCATTCACCCAGGCTGGAGCCCGCAGCTCTGTCCCAGCAGGATTGCTGCCTTTCAAAGCCCCTTTTTCCTCTGCAGAGCTGAGCCATGGCCAGTGGCTGTTCCCTGGAGCTGCTGCAGCAGGCTCCTGTCCCCTGCAGTCACACTGCCAGCCCTGTGCCAGGCCCAGCTTCAGCAGGGCCCGGCCCAAGCAGCTCTGTGGCTCTCCCAAGGCTGGATGAGCCCTCAGAGTCTCTTGGCAGCAGGGCAGATGTCTTGGTTGAGGCACTGGCTGCAGCGAGGGTTCACAGGCAGGCAGGTCTGCTGGCCAAAGCCCACCAGGAGCCAGTTTATCTCCTTCCAGAGGTCCCTGCAGTCAGGGGACAAACAGCACCGTTGCCGCGCAGCTGCTTGGAAGGGGTGAGAACAGCCTGTGGTGTTAATAGGATCCCTTTCTTTCCCCTTCTGCCTGTCCCTCCTGGAGGTGAGTCCCAGCCCTGCCAGCCCTCCCAGGTCCCTGCTGGAACAGCCCTCCCAACCCTTCCTGGTCCTGCTGGGCTGGGGGGAGCAGTGCCTGTGCTCAGGCACGTGCCAGGCGTGGGGATGTCCCTCTGTGCCAGCTGGTGTTTGATACTGAACCACCAGTGAGGCCAGGATCCAGCCCTGGGCTGATGCTGCTGCTGTGGCCACGGGGCTCAGCAAGGAACAGCACCTGGCTTGGGTCATGGTAAACCTGGCCAGGCAAAAATCAGGGATCAGGAGCTGCACTGGTGGTCACTGACCCATCTGACAGCAACAGAGCCACCACACAGGTGAGAGATGCTGCTGCCGTGGCTCTGGCAGAGGGGAAACACCTGCAGCTACTGCGACCCTGGAAGGAGGAAGGAGCCCAAATGCAGTCCCTGAAAGTGCCCCAAGCAGGGCTGTGTGCAGCCACGGCTCCTGCAGCCAGCAGGGGCTCACCTGGGCAGCCACTCCTCCAGTGCCACCCGAGTCTGCTCGGGGCTCTTGGTCTCCTTCTGCACCCACTGGAGCCTGTTGGAGATCCTGTGCACGTGGGTGTCCACAGCTGGGGAGGGAGAGCCAGAGTTCAGGTGGGGCAGGCGCACCTGAATGGAGAGAGCAGAGCCCCAGGTGCCCGTGCCAGCCCCCAGGCTGGCCTTGGGCAGCAGGAGCAGCCCAAGCAGCTGGGACAGAGCACGGGGCAGGGGAGGCTCACTCCAAGAACAAACATTTTCTTCCCAGGCCTGGAGCCAAAAGCATTTGGGGTGGGTGTGTGTCTGTCTCTCCCCAGGCTCACAGAGTCCGAGCCAGCCTCTCCCAAGGCTCCCCAGCCCCATGGAGCAGGCACAGGCCTGGCCCCTGTTCCCTCTGCACGTTCTCATCCTCCCTGAGTTTCAGCTGAGTTACGCAAACTGTGATCTCTGCCCCTTCCTCTGCCCGCATGGAAAACACATTTCATAATACCCACCAGCAGAGAGGGCTTGGGAGGCTTACAGCAGTGTTTATAATGTGCTTTGAGCTCAAAAGCTCTGCATGCAAAGTGTATTATTGTTAGATCAGCAGTGATAAACCTGTCTCTGGGGCTAATTGGGCAAAACCCAGGAAATTGCTGTAAACAGGAAGACTGAGCCTTGCCTCCCAAATCAAACCCGAGCACACAATTATTTGGAAAGCACTTGGCTGGTTTGGCTGCCTCTGGACTTCCCTCCCCCACAGCAGGAGAACAACAGACCCCAAGGGCTGCTGGATGCAGGGCAGGGGCCACAGCCTGTCCAGCTGATGGTCACCAGAGGGGCTGCAGGATGCAGCTCCCACCCACCCGCTGCTCCTGGCTTTCCCAGGGCTCTCCCATCCAGCAGCACATCCTTCTGGAACACTCATCTGTCCCCAGGGGCCCCAGGCCAGGACCTGCAGGTGATGGTCCAGCCCCATCTGGCACCAGCTCCCCAGGGCTGTGACTTCCCCTGGGAACGTCTGTTATCAGATTTGGGGAGAAACAGCAGCTGCTCACATCCTACAGCTCCCTGAGTGAGTGCTGAGGGTCACATCACTCCCCTACCCAGATACTGAACCAAAGGGATCTTACCAGGCTGCTGGGGCTGCACTGCTGCCCCTCTGCCTGGGAATGGGCTGGGATTTAGGAGAGGGATGGCAAAAGCACAGTGCAGGTTACCTATCCCAGCCACGCTGTCCCAGGCAATGTGCATGGCCAGATGGGCCATTTTGGGCCCAACTCCTGGCAGCTGCACCAGCTCCTCCACCGTGCTCGGGATGTCCCCCCCATACTTCTGCTTCAGGATGGCTGTGGTCTGCTTGATGTACTTCACCTTGTTCTGCAAAACCAAGGAGGAAAGGCACACAGTGCAAGCTGCCCTCCAACACAGGGAAAGCAGACACACAGCCCAGGAGAGAAACCATTCCTGAGCGTGTGTTACAGGTGAGGCCACACATGGGAGCTGTGGAGGAGACAGAGCCTCAACTTCTACACGAAATCAAAATGCTGAGAGCTGGGAGCTCCAACCTCCTGCACACTCCAGGCCCTGCAGCCAACAATCCCAGCCTGCTGGCAATACAAAGCACCAAAACTGGTGTAAAATCCAGCTTCTAGCCTGACTCCAGGGGAGAGAGGAGGGCACAGGGGTTCCTCTGTGTCCATGTGGCAATCCTGCACTCACCTGTCGCTACAGGACACGAAATAACATGGTGCAGACACACTGCTCTTTCCAAGGCAAAAAGAGACTTCTTAATTTTTGACTCTGACATTTATAGACTTCTAAAAGTGACAGTGGATTGAAGGGTGACAGTGCCACCTCTCCAATGACACTGGACAAACCAACAACCCACCAAATTTCTCTTCTTCCATTAAAATTACCAAACAGTAAGTTATTTACATAAAATGCTCAAGAAAGTTTGCTACAAGAATGTAACCATCAAAAAGCTTAGAAAACCTTAAAAGATCAGAGCAACACTGACCCTCCAGAAGCCCACGGGGTAGATGATCTGGCCCAGGCTCTCCTCGTCCATCTGCAGCACGCTGTCCACGGTGAGGCCGCGCCGGCGCAGGCGCAGCATGGCAGCGCTCGTCACCTGGTCCTTGGTCTGGCTGGACAGCATCAGGGCCAGCAGCACCTGGTAGCGCATCACCTGGGGACACAGGGGACACTGACACAGCCTGGGGGCATCCAGCAGCTCTGCCCCACCCTCAGGGCGGGGTGTGCTCCCACCCTTCAGCCCTATGCAGCTCCAAGAGGCTGCAACAGGAATAATCCATAACCAACAGGAATAATCCATAACCAACAGGAATAATCCACAACCTTCTAATTCCACCACACAATAAAGGGAGAAAAGAAACACCTTCAAGCTCAGCTGTCAGTTCCTGTGAGAGGGCAGGGAGCAGCTCTGTCTGCTGGCATCTCTCTCCAAAGATGCCAGTGCTGAGCCACAAAGGGCTGGACAAAGCTTTCCCTGAGGATGGCATTCCCAGGAGCCACAGGATGCACATTGGGCACAAACACCCAATGATTTTTCATGCAATGTCTGCTCTAAGCAGCTTTTGAAAATCCCAATCCTTTCCCACCAGGCTTCAGTAGGAATTGGGTGTCTGGCTCCAGTGAGCTCCTCGGGGAACCAAATGTGAACAACTGGGATGACAGAGAATGGGAGAAGGAGGACAAATCCCAGGGATTCCTCTGCTGCTGCCACACAGGGTTTAGCCAGGCCATCACCTCCTATTTCCCAATTCTTTCTTCCCAGATGCGATTCCATCCCACTAGAGTGATTACAAAACCAGGTGCACCAGGAAAAATCCCTGTGTGTGTGGAAGCAGGATAATGTCAGGGTACAAAGAAATGGTGTGAGGAGCTGAGGGTTACAACATCCACTTTTTCTTGGAAGCAACAACGCAGCTTCCCCAGGGAAGAGAAGCTATTTCCATGTGGTCCCACAGCTGCCAGCCCACATGGCTGAGAGCGTGTGATGCTCCCTGGCTCCGGGGTCACAGCTCATCCTTCTCCCCAGGGAGCAGCAAGGACAGCATTCCCTGTGCCAAGGCTGTCCAGCTGTGTCCTCCAGAGCCCTCCCTCAGAGCCCAGCTCGTCCCACTGCTCCTCTGGATGATCCCCACATTCCCACTCCAGAGGCTCCTGCTGCTCCAAGTCCATGGGGTTGGATTAGCTGCTCTCCAAAGTCACTTCCAACCCCATCAATTCTGGGGTTCTGTGATCCCCACATTCCCATTCCAGTGGCTCCCACTGCTCCTCCCAAGCCTGCCCCACACATTCCTCTGCATTCCACAGCCACCTTGCTGGATACTTTCCCTGGACTCCTACAGAGATTTTTAGGGAAAAAAGGAACATGGCTTCACCCTGCCAGCCTGCTCCATAAAGCAGCACTGCCCCTCACATTCATCACATCCCCTGGAACCAATCCCAGCCCAGAGTCCTGATCCAGTTTCTGTCCTGGAAACAGCCCAAGTGGGACAGATCCAGGGGCAGCAGGAGGATGAGGGAGGCTGTGTTCTCCTGTGCCTGCTGGAACTGGTAGTAGGATGCTGTTACCCGTGGATGGTGTTACCTGTGGATGCCATTCCCTGTGGGAATACTGTTACCCAAGGATGGTGTTACCCGTGGATGGTGTTACCCGTGGGAATGCTGTTCCCCGTGGGAATGCCGTTCCCCGTGGGAATGCTGTTACCCATGAATGCTGTTACCCGTGGATGCTGTTACCCATGGATGCTGTTACCCATGGATGCTGCTCCCCGTGGGAATGCTGTCACCCATGGATGCTGTTACCCATGAATGCTCTTACCCATGGATGCTGTTATCCATGGGAATGCTGTTACCCATGGATGCTGTTACCCATGAATGCTGTTACCCATGGATGCCGTTCCCTGTGGGAATGCTGCTCCTTGTGGGAATGCTGCTCCCTGTGGGAATGCTGCTCCCCATGGGAATGCTGTTACCCACGGATGCCGTTCCCTGTGGGAATGCTGTTCCCCATGGGAATGCTGTTACCCATGGATGCTGTTCCCTGTGGGAATGCTGTTCCCCATGGGAATGCTGTTCCCCATGGATGCCGTTACCTCTGGAGGTGCGCTGGTGTCGTAGCACCTGTGCACTCCCATCTCATCCACAGGAGCATCCCTGCCGCTCCTCATCTGGCGGATGCGCTGCAGCTGCTCCCGCCAGCGCGGCGGCTCCCAGCGCGCCCGGGGCTCGGCCCCATCGCCCTGCCCTGCTTCATAGGCAATGGCCACGCTCTTCCTCCTCCTGCTCTGCCTCGGCACCACGGGCGTGCCCTGGAGCTGGCTCCCTGCACGGGATGGCAGAGAGATTCCAGGCTTCAGGAAAGCTGCCTTCACAGAGCTCGGTGACAGCCCCATGTGCCACCAACCGCCCAGGGGACCCTGAGCAGGGCGAGTTCCCTGCCCTGAGTCCCAACCCAAACACTGAACATCCCCCGGCCCTGAGCAGAGGCAGCAGGGGCGAGCGGAAGGACACTGTGAGACAAGTGGCAACAGGTGACAGCAGTGGGGTCACATGTCACACCAGGGGGACAGGGGTCCCAAACACAGGTGAGGCTGCTGGAGGTGCATCCCCAGCCCAGGACAGCCACATCCCTCGCTCCGAGGGGGACGTGACAAGGACACCCAGCCCCTGTCCCCAGCCATGCCGGGGCCTGGTGCAGCCCCAGCCATTCCCCATGCCCAGTACAGCCCCGATCCCTCCTTCCTGTACCAGCGACTCCCCCTCTCCTGCACTCTCCGTGTCCTCGATCCCTTCTTCCCGTACCCCAGGAAACCGTGATCCCTCCTTCATACTCTCCATTCCCTGTCCATACACCCCATCCCCTATCCATACCCTATCCCCTGCCCGCACCTCCATCCCCTGCCCGTACCTCCATCCCCTATCCCGTATCCCATCCCCTATCCCGTACCCCATCCCCTGCCCATCCCCTGTCCCGTACCCCATCCCCTGCCTGTACCTCCATCCCCTATCCCGTATCCCATCCCCAGACCCGTACCCCAATCTCCTGTCCCGTACCCCCATTCTCAGTCTCGTATGCCATCCCCTCTCCCGTACCCCATCCCCTGTGCCGTACCCCGATCTCCTGTCCCGTATCCCATCCCCTGTCCGTACCCCATTCCCTGTCCCGTACCCCATCCCCTGTCCTTATCCCACCCCCTGCCCGTACCCCATCCCCTGTCCGTACCCCATTCCCTATCCCGTACCCCATTCCCAGGTCCCTACCCCATCCCCTGCCCGCACCCTGTCCCGTATCCCATCCCCTGCCCGTACCCTGTCCCGTACCCCGTCCCGTACCCCATTCCCTGTCCCGTATCCCATCCCCTGTCCCGTACCCCATCCCCTGTCCCGTACCCCATCCCCTGTCCCGTACCCCATCCCCTGTCCGGTACCCCATCCCCTGTCCCGTACCCTGTCCCATACTCCATCCCCTGCCCGTACCCTGTCCCATACCCCATCCCCTGCCCGTACCCCCGCCGCCCCGGGCCGAGCGCAGCCGCCGCAGGCCGGGCCGGGCCGCGCTCATGGCGGCCCCGGGAACTACCGGGCCCGGGGCGCACCGGGGCCGCCGGAACGGGCGGGGCGAGCGCGGGGCGGGGCCGGCACCGGGCACCGGGCCCCGAGCGGAGCGGGCCGGGGGCGGCGGGACCGGGCCGGGCCGGGCCGGGCTCGGGGTGAGTGACCGGGGACCCGGCACCGGGAGGGGACCGCGCTTTGGGGCCGCGCTGTGAGCCCGCTGTGTCCCTGCTCGGTGTCCGGGGGCCGGGCTGTGACCCCCGGTGTGTTCGGGACTGGAGTGTGACCGCCGGTGTGTTTGTTGGGGTCTATGGTGTGACCCCCGTTGTGTTTGTTGGGGTCTATGGTGTGACCCCCGTTGTGTTCGTTGGGGTCTGGGGTGTGACCCCCGTTGTGTTTATTGGGGTCTGGGGTGTGACCCCCGTTGTGTTTGTTGGGGTCTATGGTGTGACCCCGGTGTGTTTGTTGGGGTCTATGGTGTGACCCCCGTTGTGTTTGTTGGGGTCTATGGTGTGACCCCCGTTGTGTTCGTTGGGGTCTGGGGTGTGACCCCCGTTGTGTTCGTTGGGGTCTGGGGTGTGACCCCGTTGTGTTTGTTGGGGTCTGGGCTGTGACTCCCATTGCGTTCGGGGTCTGGGATGTGCCCCCCGTTGTGTGTCCCTAAGCGCTTATGGCATATCCCAGCTTGGGGTGGGATGTGACATGTCCGGGCTTGTTCGGGGGTCGCAGGGGACAATGTGCCATCGCCCGGGGTGGGTTAGGGTTGTTGGGGTCCCCAGGGCGGTGCACTCCGAGTGTCTCTGGGGACAGAGGGCTGGGGGCTGGGTGTGTCCCCGGGGATGGTGGGCTGGGGTCCATGGTGTGTCCCCTGGTGGCACTGGATTGGGGTCCATGGTATGTCCCCTGGTGACACTGGGCTGGGGTCCGTGCCATGGTGGCATGGGCTGTGGCCCATGGAATGTCCCCTGGTGGCACTGGGCTGGGGTGCGTGCCATGTCCCGTGGTGGCACTGGGCAGGAGCCCATGGAATGTCCCCTGGTGACACTGGGCTGTGGTCCATGCCATGTCCCCTGGTGACACTGGGCTGTGGTCCATGCCATGTCCCCTGGTGACACTGGGCTGTGGTCCATGCCATGTCCCCTGGTGACACTGGGCTGGGGTCCGTGCCATGTCCCCTGGTGGCACTGGGCAGGAGCCCATGGAATGTCCCCTGGTGACACTGGGCTGTGGTCCATGCCATGTCCCCTGGTGACACTGGGCTGTGGTCCATGCCATGTCCCCTGGTGGCACTGGGCTGTGGTCCATGCCATGTCCCCTGGTGACACTGGGCTGGGGTCCATGCCATGTCCCCTGGTGGCACTGGATTGGGGTCCATGCCATGTCCCCTGGTGACACTGGGCTGTGGTCCATGCCATGTCCCCTGGTGACACTGGGCTGTGGTTCATGCCATGTCCCCTGGTGGCACTGGATTGGAGTCCATGCCATGTCCCCTGGTGACACTGGGCAGCAGCCCATGGAATGTCCCCTGGTGGCACTGGGCAGGAGCCCATGCCATGTCCCCCGGGATGCAGGGACAGGCTGTGTGGTGCATCCCCAGAGCAGCAGGCATTGCTGTGCCAGGCTGTGGGAAGGCCGTGGGATGTCCATGGGGCTCTGGGGTTGTGCAGGCTCCTGTGTCCATGGCAAGGGTCCCCAAGGGACAGTGGGTCGGGCAGGGGGAGGCAGTTTCTGCGGTTGTTGTTGTAATGCCATCCCTGTTCTTGCCCCATCTTTCCCTTGCCATGGCAGCACTTGGATGTTCCAGCACTCGGATTTGTGAGTCCTTCCTCACTTCCACATCAACAGCACAGCACGGTGTGCTTGGCCTTTGCTTTGGGAACAAGTGTCCAGCTCACACCCTCCAATAAGTGTGTGCACATGGACATGCTGCAGCAATCAGCCTGTGTGCTGGGCTGGGCATTCAGGGCTCCCAGGAAGGGTATCCCAAAGGCCCCGTGTTCCATGGGGCATGCAGGTGCTGAAGGCAGGAGCAGCACAAGCTCCTTGTGTTTCCCCAGCGTTGGGCTTCTCCCGTGTTTGAAAAGACTCAAGGCACCCAAGCTCTTTGGAAAAGCCTTGGTGTGATGCTGTTATTGGGGTTTTCCTGAAATATCCCCCTTGGACCTCCCTTACCAGAGCCCTGTTCTGTGTTTGCAGGGCCTCAGCGCTGGGCAGCCATGGCAAAGCCTCAGAGCAAGGATTCCGGGCTGAAGGAGAAGTTCAGGAACCTCCTGGGGCTGGGAACATCCCGGGGAAGCTCCAAGTCTTCCGAGGGCAAGCAGACAGAGTTTATCATCACTGCAGAAATACTCAAGGTGTGAGAACTGAGTGGAGTGAAGGTCGGGGTAGAGCCTGGGGTACCTCAGCTGAGGGGATCCTTGCTCCTTCCTTGGTTTTTTTTGGCACTCAGTTCCTCTCCATCATTCCCTCTCCTGATCTCTCAACTCATTCTCTAGTGAACTGGATGTAGAACTCACCTACTTTGCAGCTCCAACATTTGAGTTATTCACTCTTTGAATACTTTGGGGATATTTGTTGTGTTGGGTTACAGGCTATTTCCCTGTCCTCTCGATTTTTTATAGTCTGAGCTTGATGAAGTTTCTGTGGTGGCAGTTTCCACAAGCTGGGAGCTGTTTCTGTTTTATGAAAACCTTACAGTTCTGTGGAAATGAAAAATAAAATAATTGATTCCAGTAATTGGTACCACAACTCTGTAAGCAGAATAGTTGGCACACAAGGAGGAAAATGCAAGAAAAAGGGAGAAGGAGACCAGAATTCCTTCTCCCCTTGGAGAAATGGATAAGTGTTTCTGGTAAGATAAACTGTTAGCTTATTTCTCCATTTCTTTCCAGGAACTGAGCATAGAGTGTGGATTGAGTAACAGGATACGAGCAATCAGTCAAATCTGTGAAGTGGCAAAAACCAAAAAAATTGAAGAGGTGAGTTCCAAAGTGTTCAGTGAGTATTGGAGGGATGGAAATGTAAGCAGCAGCTCTCAAACTATCGTAAGGGACTCCTGTTTCTAGAAAGCTCTTTAGAATGGGTGATCTCTGGCCACTTTGTGCTGTAAAAGGGAATTAGTCTGCCCAACCTCCCAGCTCTGCAGCAGAGGGGATGGAGCTGCTGGACCATCTGGAAGGAGAATGCTGGGGATATTCAGGACAGCTCATGGGAGATGATGTTTAGAGAGGTTTCCTTATCTCCTATGCTTATTAATAAACATCCCCCAATTGGTTTTGAACTCATCTTGTAGCTGGGTGGAGGCTTCTGCACAAATATTCCCACTCGCAGTGAGTGTGGAATGAGGAACTGCAGTTCCTGGGGCATGGGGCTGGATTTGGGGTCTCCTGGGGCTGGTCTGAGTGTGTGACCAGGTGGATGAGTGTCCCTCAGAGCCGAGAACCCCGCACATGGACCCCCTGGATCCTAGTCCCAAATTGCCATCATTCATTGTGACCTGCTGGCTGGAGCTCCTGGAGGAGCTGAGCTCTCCTGCCTCACGCTTTCGCCGCGGTTTTGTGTTTGTCCTGCCCCCAGCACGCCGTGGAGGCCGTGTGGAAGGTGGTGGCTGACATGCTGCAGCCGGAGCGTCCCGCCGAGGCCAGGCACGCCGTGCTCCACCTGCTCAAGGCCATCGTCCAGGGACAGGTGACAGCAGCCCCACAGGGCAGGGGACACTGACCTAAATGGGGCTTTGTGCAGGGGGAGATGGGAAAAGCACCAGGGAGCTCTTCTCTGCAAAGGTTCATATTTGTAATGTTGGTTGTGTCTCATAAATGAGAAAAGGAAGCGTTTTAGTTTTAAGTCTTGGTTTGACCTCGTAGCAAAACTTTTCGTACAACTCATAGAAAGCTGTTCTGGTTTGGGGTAATGCTCTTGAGAAAGAGGAAATTCTTTGGGTTAAGTTCAGCATAATTCAGCAGATTTTATGTGGTCTTTGCCCAGACCTTCTAGCCCCAGTTTGCAGCTGGTTTTGATGTGTCAGGTATGCAAGGGGTTCTGCGTGAGACACTTCTAGCCTGGCCAAGTTCAGCACACAAGGAATTCTTCAGATTTCCCAACGTGTTGCACAAACATGGGGCTGAATCAGCCCAAAGTTGGTGTTTTCAGTGTTCTGAGAAAGCAGGGGTCAGTGCTTATGAAGGGAGTAGGCACTGATTCAACAAAAAGCTAATTTAAAGCAGGAAGATTACTGAGGTATACCTTGCTAATGACCAGCCCTTAACCCCTTCCCTTTTTTCGTTTCAAGGGTGAGAGGCTGGGGATCCTCAGAGCCCACTTTTTCAAGGTTATTAAGGATTATCCCTCCAATGAAGACTTGCACGAGCGGCTGGAAGTGTTCAAGGCTCTGACGGAGAACGGGCGCTACATCACCTACTTGGAGGAGGAGCTGGGTGAGCACTGTCCCAGCCCCTCTTCAATCTGGGGGCAAGAAATCCTGGCAGAGACACCCAGTGATAACAGGAAAAGTAGCGGTGTCATTCCTGAGTAGAAGGTAACGGGGTTTTTTCCCTTTTTTAGCTGATTTTGTGCTACAGTGGATGGATGTTGGGCTGACTTCTGAGTTCCTCCTGGTTCTGGTGAACCTGGTGAAATTCAATAGCTGCTACCTGGAAGACTACGTAGCTGACATGGTCCAGTAAGTTGGGTTTTTTAACTCCTACCTGCTTATTCCTGGCAAATTACAGAGAGAGAAAGTTACAGATCAATACACAGACAACTGGGATATTTTTGTCCCCATCTGGATCTGTTTCTTCCTAGGTGATTTCTGACAAATATTTGATTTTCAGTTCTTGTGGTGTTCAGGTCTGTTTTAGTTTAACTAAATATGCTTCTCCCATTCCCATTCCGTGGGGTGGGCCTGTTTGCATTGCTTAGTCTCACAAGGGTCTGTGCTGTTGCATTACCTGAGCTGCATTTAAGTCTCCCTTTGACTTTATAAAAGAGATTGCAGAGCTCAGTGTCCCTTGGGCTGTCACCAACATTGCCCCAGGAAGGGCAGTGAGGAGTTAAATAGCATGGTAATTAACCTGACTGCTCTGGCTCTTTGTAATTTGCCTAAAATCATGTGGAGCAAACAATTCTAATTAAATGTTCTTTCTTAACAGCAAGATCTGCCTCTTGTGCATTCAGACTTCATCATCTATGGACATAGAGGTCAGTGATCTGAGCTTCTTTTAGTACTGCAGAACTCTTTGAAGTTCTTTGTAACTTTTACAAACAAAGTCAGATCATCAGACTCTGGGTTTATTCTCATCTTTCAAGAGAGCTGATGCAGTATTGTGTTATTTGTAATCCAATAAATCTCATACACCAGTAATTTATTCCAAAGCAAACAGAGCATTAATTTGTTAAATGAATCGACAGTGCTTTTTAAAAAGAAAAAACCCCAAAATATCTTCATCCATTTTGACTTCCAGAAGATTTCCTGGGTGTGCCAGGTGAGGATTTGACCTGGTTGATTGACAGGGAAGTGTACAACCATTTTGTCTTTCCCTTTCCCAAAGATTTCCTTGCAAGTCCTGGATGCAGTTGTCTGTTACAACTGCCTGCCCTCGGAGAACCTGCCCGTGTTCATCATCACCCTGTGCCGCACCATCAACGTGAAGGAGCTCTGTGAGCCCTGCTGGAAGGTCAGAAACCCCGCTTGCTTTCATGAATTCACCCCTGGATGGAGTGTCAGACTTACCTGGGCACATCTGCCACCACTTTCAGCTTGGTTTTAAGAGTAATTAAAATTAAAACTCGTTGAAGTCCTGAGGGATCGGCTTCTCATTAGTGCAGCTCATGTCATGCCCATGGGATTCTCCCCTGGTTTCAGCTGCTGTGACAGCTCCTGTCCTGCCCTGGGAAAGGCAGGACACATTTCCTCAGAAGCATGGCCATTGAAATCCATGTTTAGCTACTGAGTGTTTAACAGCTGGGCATTGAGGTGTTCTCGCTGCATTTCAGCTCATGCGCAACCTGCTGGGGACTCACCTGGGCCACAGTGCCATCTACAACATGTGCAGGATCATGGAAGACAGGTAAGGGAGCAGCATCCAGCCACTCCAAGGAGCTCACTAAGGGCCCAGTGAGACGGATGGGGAGTCACCAACCTCAGCAGGACAAGCTGAAGGTTCTGGTGCCTAGAAATAATTTCCCTTTCTAGTTATGCTGCTGAAGTGCTCATTTAGGGCATTTCTGAATTTAATTTCCCTCTGTTTAAAGTTGTGGTGAATGATTTGCTGCTTTTCATGTTTGTCCATTGCTGTGCAAGGCCCTGATGTGTAACAGCTGGGAATTCCTGTTGGGACAGTGCGTATTCCTATTGACTTTGTATGCTGCAATAATTGTGGCATGGTCTGAATCTTCCCTCCCCCCTGTCCTCAGATCCTACATGGCAGATGCAGCCCTGCTGAGAGGAGCTGTGTTCTTTGTTGGGATGGCTCTGTGGGGGGCTCATCGCCTCAATTCCCTCAGGAACTCCCCCACTTCAGTGCTGCCTTCATTCCTCAAGGTAGGCTGGGATGCTGGGCAACTTTTTAATTACTTGGACAAATTTCAACCAAAAACGTGGCCCCCTACACCGAGGAGATCTTTGTGGGCCTGGAGGATGAGAGGGAGAAATTGGGTGTGGGGTGAATCAGGGAGAAACAGTAAAACAAGAGGATTTGTGTCTGTAGCTGAGGCCTCCTCCTTGCACATCTTTGGCCAGAAAAGCAAAGTCTGAGTCCTTTCTAGCAAATACCTACATTGTGGGTACTTTACCTTAAAAAATAAAATACAAAGCAACAACTTTCACTCTTCCCAGTGGGTGGTACAAAAAGCGAGCGAGGGTGTCTCCAGGGGCAGCCTCAGAGCACTCAAAATTTCCTCATCTGAGTGCCTCAAGCAGGAATTACTGGCTTTAATCCCCTTGTCTGCCTGTAGGATGGGGCTGTGTCTGCCATCTGAGGCCCAGCTGCTCTGAGGAGAGCAGAACTGCTTTGAGAAAGCGGTTCTGTGCTGTGTGCTCTGTGTGCAGAGACCCAAATGGATTTATCTCAGGCCTCCAGGCTGATTCCCTGATTAATAAGGCTTGTTGCATTTGGGTGCAGAGGGTTTGAGGGCCCTGCTCCCCACCTGCTCACTGCCTGAAGGGCTTTGGTTGCAGGCCATGACCTGTCCCAACGCAGTCGTGTCCTACGAGATCGTCCTGTCCATCACGCGCCTGATCAAGAAATACGGCAAGGGGCTGCAGGCTGTCACCTGGGACATCCTCCTGGACATCATGGACAGGCTGCTGCAGCAGCTGCAGGTGCGTGCTGGGCCTGCCTGCAGGCGCTTTCAGGCCCAAGGCTTTGCCATAAATCCTCCTGCAAAGTGATCTGTGTGTGCACTGGGGAAAAGGGGGCTGAGAAAGGCTTAGCTCAGTTCTCACCGCTGTGAGGAGAGAGTTTTCTCTGAGTTTTCTGTTTGTATTTAAAATTAGCACTTTTTGGCAAGGTGGAACTCTTGCAGGAGCGGTTTTGTCTCTTTTCAGGTTCTGGAGAGCCAAGAACTGAAGTCCATTGTACATGATCTTTTGACCACAGTAGAAGAGCTCTGTGACCAGAATGATTTTCATGGCTCTGAAGAGAGATTTTTTGAGCTGGTGGAAAGATGTGCTGATCAGAGACCAGTAAGGCTTTATTATTGTCCTCCTTTTGTGTTTGTTCCGTTAGAGCTGATATTTGAGAGTCCTAAAATAGGAAATGGTCAGAAAACCCCAGCAAGGACTTCCATGAGCCTTATTCCCATGGAGGGGGTTGGGGAAATGGATTTGTTATGTTTGCTTATGCACTAAAAACACTTCTTGGTCCTTCCATGAAGGAATCCTCTGTGTTAAACCTGATAACATACAGAGCTCAGTCCATCCACCCTGCCAAAGATGGCTGGATCCACAACCTGCAGCTCCTAATGGAGAGATTCTTCAGGTAGGAAATCATAACTTTGGGAACTTCTTACTTTTAAGAAGCACTTTCAAGTGTTTCTTGCCACCTTGTCATGCTAGATAATTTTGTTTTCTGAAGTTCTAACGTTCTGAAGTTCTAAGTCAGTAAGTGGCTGCTGAAAAGTGTGGTAGTCCCAGGGCAGAGCACATGAAAGGACTTATTTAACAGAAGAAAATCTTTCCACTGAGTTCTTTATGCTGCTTTTTTCTCCTTCTCTTTCATTCCATTCAGTACTATTCCAATTAGCTTGGGCAGTTGTGTTCCACTCCAGAGCACTTTGTAGTTCTGACACCAAACGAGATTTTCCTGTTAAGCATTAGGATTGCATATGGTTATCCAGTATTCCAGTTATCTGGTTTTGAATTGGTGCTCCCTAAGGGATTCTGTGCTCTGAAACATCAACACAGAGCAATAACAAACTTCTGTCTCCTCTGTGAAATGCTGCCAAAGAGCAGCTCTTCCTCAGTGCCATGTGTTTGCTTTTAAATTTGCTCACCAGAGCACTTGTTCTTCTTACATGTGCTTCCTAGTTTGGATTGGAAATGGGAAAGTGCAATTACAGGTCTGCAGAAGGAGTAAAAGCTAAACTGGGATTTGAATTTCCAATTGTTCTTGAATCTAATTTCAGGTGTAGAGACATTAACTCAGGGCTCAGCTGATCTCTCACAGTTACTGTTCCAACTCTGAAAAAGTTTCTTATTTTCCTTTAGTTGTACTTTTCCCCATTCCCTAAATACCAACAACTCTTCTTTTACTCATTTTGGATTTGCTTTTCCTGTTTTAGGAACGAGAGCCGTAGTGCTGTCAGGATTAAGGTTCTGGATGTGCTGTCCTTCGTGCTGAGCATCAACAGACAGTTCTATGAGGTGGGTGTTTGCCTGGGGCCCCAGGCGAGGTCTCAGGTGGGTGGGAAAGCCTTTGGTGGGGCCCATTGTCCTGGGGGTTTCAGGTGCCCTCTGCCCATGGGGAAGGCACAGCCCTGGGCTCTAAATCTCACCCACACAGAGCTGTTTCTTTGGGGGGCTTGTGGGGGGATTTGCCATTGCTTGTCCTTAGCTGGATACAGGAATGGGCAATTTGCAGTGGGAGCTGCAGGGTTCTGAGGACAAACCTGCTTGTGTCTTGGCTTCCCTGTTTTAAGGCTGTTAAATCCACATCTATGTTGTTTTGGAAGGATTGACAGTTGATGTGAGAGGTGCAAAGCTGATTTAAAAGCTTTGTAAAAGGATGGGGACTGGACATCTTGAGCAGTGACTGGTCTTGGTGCTTGCAGTTTAGTTGCTGTCCAAGATGGAAACTCTGTGAGAGAGAAGTTGGGGATATCCATGGATATCTTGATCTCCTCATGAGGTGCCCAATGTGTCAGAGGGCAGGAAGGGGCACAAATGCTCCTTGGCTTCATTCAAGATTTGTGAAAACATGAAGCTCTTGGTGTTTCTTCTCTCTCTCAAAAAAACCAAGGCCTAGAAATCCCAGTCTGTTTGAGCCTGGGCTGTCAAATCATAGGACAGACAAAACCCAAAGCACTGAAAAGTTCAATAAAAGTCACAAATGTCTGGAGGGCTGGCAGACAGAAATACCTGTTGGATGGAAGAGGAGGTGAAGGAATGAA
Organism: Molothrus aeneus; assembly: GCF_037042795.1. NCBI lineage: Eukaryota > Metazoa > Chordata > Aves > Passeriformes > Icteridae > Molothrus > Molothrus aeneus. Next base: position 15,304,529 of record NC_089661.1, read on the forward strand.
ACAGTGGAGGAACAAGCCTGGTACCAGAATAGCTGAGTTCTTTTGTTTGCAATTCTTTCTCTGACGTGCTGAACATCTGACAGCTTAGGAGGGTGTGTCCTCTTGCAGGAAGAGCTGATAAACCTGGTGGTGATCTCCCAGCTGGCTCACATCCCAGAGGACAAAGACCATCAGGTCCGAAAATTGGCCACTCAGCTGCTGGTGGACCTGGCTGAAGGCTGCAACACTCACCACTTCAACAGCCTGCTGGATATCATTGAGAAGGTGAATTAAACCTCCAGGGCTGGCAGCTGTCCCAGCAGGGGTGACTTCTTGGGGCTTTGAGGCTTCCAGCATGGCAATGGAGAAAGGATGTGCTGCAGGTTTAAACCACGTGTGGCTTTTCTCTCTCAAAGGTGGCTGCACATTCTCTGTCATCTCCTTCTGAACTGGAAGAGAGGGACTTGCTGTCATATTCAGCTTCTCTGGAGGATGTCAAGACAGCAGTTCTTGGGCTCCTGATAATTCTTCAGGTAAATTCTGCAGAGCATTAAACACAGATTGTTCACAATACCCTTCTGCTGGCCTTGGCTTTTTAGGTAACGCTTCTCCCACTACTAAATATTCTGACTTTAAACTATTTAATATTTTAAGTCTTGTTTTGGTCAGTCCTTTGATTTTGAGCACTGTGGGACTGTTTGCTAAGTGTTGTATTTTCTTAACTCCCTCTGTACAACCCAGATGAGCACATTTTCCTGTGTGGGGGGAGGATGTGGCCATAAATTAGCAGAAAGGAGGAGCTGATAAACTTGAATAGATTGAATAGATCTGTGGTGTTTGGGCAGCGTGTCCTGGGCTGTGCTGAAGAGCAGGCTGTTCTCTGGAGCAGCTCTGGATCTTTGCAGAGCTTCCTTCCAGAGCCACCTGGTCATGTTACAGTGAGGACGAAGTTTTTGCTGCGGTTCTGCTGGAAGTGCAGCCCCAGGTGTGTGACAGAGCCCTGGGGCTGTGTTTCTGTGTTTCTGTGCCTGCAGACCAAGCTGTACAGTTTGCCCTCCAGCCACGCCACGCGCGTGTACGAGATGCTGATCCAGCACGTGCAGCGCCACTACAAGTTCTGCTACAGCCTGCCCGTGGCCAGCAGCATCAGGCTGCAGGTAGGAGCAGCCCCTGTGCTCCCAGAGCTCCACAACCCTCTGGGCTTCCTGGGCAAAGGTGGGGACTGGGTGCTCTGGAGCTTGCAAGAAGTAGAATTAATGTTCCTTGTCTCACACGGGTGTGTAAATGCAGTGTGATGCCAGCAGCGATGCCTCCTGCAGAACAAGCCATGGCATCTCTTAAAAGTCCTCCTGCACCTGGAAAAATACCATCTTGGGGTGGGAGAGTATTGCAGTGGCTGGGGGACTGAGTGACTCCAGTGTGTTCCCTGTTGCAGGTGTTTGATTTCCTGCTGATGCTCCGAGCTGACTCCCTGCACCGCCTGGGCCTTGCCAACAAGGATGGAGCAGTGAGGTTCAGCCCCTACTGCCTCTGTGATTTTGTGTAGGTTTCTCGTTGTGTTAAACAAAAGAATCACAGAGTGGTTTGGGTTGGAAGGGGTCCTAGAGCTCGTCCAGTGCCTGCCATGGGCAGGGACACCTTCCACTGTCCCCGGGTGCTCCAAGCCACGCCCAGCCTGGCCTTGGACACTTCTCAATTTATTTTTTATTTTTAAAAAGCTGTTTTCCAAACTAAATTGTGTTTTCAGACTAAATTGTGTGCTGAGCTTAATGTTCCATCACTAGCAATCTGCAGTTTTTCTAAATCCTCCAAATCCTAGACCAGTCTGTAGTTACAGCCTAGGATTGTCTGAACCAGTAAGGCATTGGTGAACTGTTCTTATAAATCACTTACTTGCAGAGCTCTCAATCTCAGACATGAAATTTAAGTTCCTACTCACAAAGCTTCCCCCAAAAATGTGCAATTTTTTGCCTCAAACCAGTTGCACACTGAATTTGATTCAATGATTTGTACAAATCTGACTAGTTTTAATTTTATAGCTTGTCTAAACACACCCCAAAAGATATCTTTTCTAAATTAGATAGAAAAATCCTTCATTGATCAAATTGATGCAGTGTGTCTGCTGGGCAATCCTGTGCTTTTTAAAATTGAAAATGCAGATTATATTGTTCAGTCTTCAGCCTGGTTCCCAAACAGGATGGTGCTGCAGGTCACATGAATAAGCTGTAAAAATGACATGTATTCTTCTCCCTTTCTTTGTTGCAGAGAGGCAGAGAAAAGGACTTCTGAGAAAAAGCCCCCTGGCACCCTGTCCCCACCTTCAGGCAGCCCCAGTGTGCCTTCCCAGGGTGCCACCGTCCGGGTGGGACACCTGCCCTACTCCATGGTCTTTGGGGTCCTCCTGCAGTGTTTGAAGCAGGTATGTCCCCTCCTGGCATCCTTCTGTCCCCTCCTGGCATCTTTCTGTCCGCTCCTGGCATCCTTCTGTCCGCTCCTGGCATCCTTCTGTCCCCTCCTGGCACCAGCTGCCTGTCAAATCCCTGCCCAGAGTTCTTAAATAAATCCTGAGAAGCAATTTCTGCTCCTCCTGCTCAAAATGTGGGTGTGATTGTGCAGCTTCACAGCCACCAGTGGGAGCAGCAGTCCAGCTCTTCAGGAAATGAGCGCGGCTTTCCCTGCACTGCTTCAGAGCAGGCAAGGGCAAAAGCTGTGCTTGTTAAACAAGATCCAAGGGGCCATCCTGCTTCTGAAAGGGCATTTGGAATTAAAACCTCTCCCACTGCGAGTCTGTGAGGTGTTTTGAGAATTTGTGAATGTTTCATCAGCAGCAAACTGTAAATAGGAATTGTTCCTGAGGGTGGCATTGGACACAGTTCTGTGCTGAGGGCTTGGCTTGCTCTGGGAGTTAATTGGTGCTGTGCTTAGGAGAGTTGGATTCTGGCTGTCAGATCTCAATATAATTTCTCTTCCAGTTTGTGGTGCCAATATTGCACCTAGAGCTGGGTGACAGACAGGGAGAAACTTGTGACTTCTTTTTCTGTATCAACCACAACAAGACCTACATCTGCCTAGGAAATGACACATTGTCTGCAATTTGATTGATCTTCCAAACTCAAGTGAAATCATGCAAAAATTTTCAACCTTAACATTTTCTGTCTTTGCAGGAGACAGACTGGAAGGTGCTGAAGTTGGTTCTCAACAAATTACCCGAGTCCCTCCGCTATAAAGTGCTATTTTTAACTTCTCCTTGCAACATAGACCAGCTGGCCTCTGCACTGAGCTACATGGTAATGCCACTGAAGCACAGTCCCCAGCTCCTTGGCTTGCCTGGGAATTGCTTGGAGGGGATTTTTGAGTGGGTTTTTTTTTTGTCTTCAGACTAATATTTTAGAGATTAGCAGGCTGGTTGTCAATTCTCACTCATCCTCTCTTTTGTGAGGGCTGTTCTAGGTACAGAATAGGTAATAACTGTTTGTTTTAATGCATGTATATGGATATATGTATATACAGGTCTTGGGGAGCTGTGGGCAGTGCCTTCTGCTGCCTTTCAGAGGGTGTTTTAGTGAGAGGTGCCCTGACTGGCTTTGTGATTCAGCTCACAGACAAGAAGACCACGGACAGGCTCCACGGGACCCCCGAAGGCTTTTCCCGCACGGATCTGCACCTGGCTGTGGTCCCCGTGCTGACAGCGCTGATATCTTACCACAACTACCTGGACAAAGCCAAGCAGGTGTGGGGAGATGGGAGGCTGCAGGGAGGGCAGAGCCTGTAGAGCATGGTTTAGCCTGGGAGCTGGTTAGGAGGCAGGAGTGCAAGGTAACACTGCCCTTTGCTGTTGGTGAGAAAATACTTTGGTGACTCCATGTAGGATTAACTGCGGGTTCACTCCTCACCTTTCCCCCCACATAGGTCACTGAGTGATTCTACCCTCTTATAAACACAAAATTTCTGTTAAATCAGGAACTTTAAGTCCCAACTACCTACTTGATTTGAGTTCCCTGATAAGAGTTTGGCCTGGGGTATCTGCAGCATTATTGAAAGCTCAGTGTTAGCACTCAGCTGTGTCACCCAGCCTTGCAGCAGGGGTACCTTGCAGCAGGGGTACCGTGCAGGGTGTTCTGGGGTGCTGCCAGGAGCCAGGGGGTGGTGTCAGGGTGTTCTTTGGTGTGCTGAGTGTTTCCCTGCTCTCCAGCGAGAGATTGTGTACTGCCTGGAGCACGGGCTCATCTACCGCTGTGCCAACCAGTGCGTGGTGGCACTGTCAGTCTGCAGCGTGGAGATGCCAGACATCATCATCAAGGCACTGCCTGTCCTCATTGTCAAACTCACCCACATTTCTGCCACGGCCAACATGGCAATCCCTCTGCTGGAATTTCTGTCAAGTAAGTCGTGATGTTCTTCTTTTTGGTTTCTGTAGTTGTGGGGTTTATGTGGAATGGGGGGGGTTTGATAGTGTTGGTTGTATGGAATGCACTGTGATGCCCTTGCTCAGGTTATAAATGTTGGATCACCTCATTTGTTACAATTTTTCTGTATGAAGCTCTTGCTCTGAAGAAAGAAACACACTCTGTTGTGCAGCCATATGGAAATACGAGCTGCTTTCTTCTTGCATGACGTGATTTAACTTCCATGTCACTGATCATTCAGAAAAAAGCCAAAAATCTAGAAATTAAACTGAGTTAGGATGTTGAAGGGTTGTGTTGAAGGGGTGTGTTGAGGGCTCACCTGTGCTGGTTTTGCTGTTGGACTCTTGCAGCTCTGGCCAGGCTGCCTCACCTGTACCGGAACTTCGCGGCAGAGCAGTACGCCAGCGTCTTCGCCATCTCCCTGCCCTACACCAACCCCTCCAAGTAAGGCCACAGCAATGTGCTTCTCTCCTCTGTGGAACTGAGAGCTTGGAAAGCCTGTACTTGTAGTTTTTGTCTCAAGGTTATCCATAGGCTGTTGCTCATTTTGGTGTCACCAGGCTTTTCCTGAAGAAGGGGTATTTCTGCCCTGTGAGGGTGGGCAGGCCCTGGCACAGGGTGCCCAGAGAAGCTGTGGCTGCCCCTGGATCCCTGGAAGTGTCCAAGGCCAGGCTGGACAGGGCTTGGAGCAACCTGGGATAGTGGAAGGTGGAACTGGATAAAGTCCAAGATCCCTTCCCACCCAAACCATTCTGTAATTCAACGATACAATTCTAGGACATCATCACCTCGGACAAAAACCTGTTTTTCTTGAACAGAATTTTTGAGTTGTTTTTTTTTTTTCCTTTACACTTTGAGTAGGTGAAGGAGCAGCTCAGTGTGCCGGGCTGAGCAGTGCACACTGAGCTGTGGGTGTCTCTGCTGCTGCAGGTTTAACCAGTACATCGTTTGCCTGGCCCACCATGTGATCGCCATGTGGTTCATCCGCTGCCGCCTGCCCTTCCGCAAGGACTTTGTCCCCTACATCACCAAGGTAATGGCACTGCTCAGCCCAGCAGCACGCGGGAGACCCGGCTGATCCAAACTGAGCTGAGATCTTTGAAGGTTCTGTTTGAAGCCAGCAGAATTCTGGTTTTCCTGTCAGCATCTCTGTGAGCTCTCATGCTTTGAGTTGCAGATTTAGAGTTGCAGATTTAGAGTTGCAGATTTAGAGTTGCAGATTTTGAGATGCGGATTTAGAGTTGCAGATTTTGAGATGCGGATTTAGAGTTGCAGATTTTGAGATGCAGATTTTGAGCTGCGGATTCTGAGCTGCGGGTTCTGAGCTGCGGATTTTGGGATGCAGACTTTGAGCTGCGGATTCTGAGCTGCGGATTTTGGGATGCAGACTTTGAGCTGCAGACTTTGACATGCAGGTTTTGAGCTGCAGGTTTTGAGCTGCAGGTTTTGGGATGCAGATTTTGGGATGCAGATTTTGGGATGCAGATTTTGGGATGCAGATTTTGGGATGCAGATTTTGAGATGCAGATTTTGAGATGCAGATTTTGGGATGCAGATTTTGAGATGCAGATTTTGAGATGCAGATTTTGAGCTGCAGACTTTGAGATGCAGACTTTGAGATGCAGATTTTGAGATGCAGATTTTAAGATGCAGACTTTGAGATGCAGATTTTGAGCTGCAGACTTTGAGATGCAGATTTTAAGATGCAGACTTTGAGATGCAGACTTTGAGATGCAGATTTTGAGTTGCAGATTTTGAGCTGCACGTTGTTCACGTTGTCTCCTCTTTCCCCGCCACAGGGCCTGCGCTCCAACGTGCTCCTGTCCTTTGATGACACCCCAGAGAAGGACAGCTTCAGGGCTCGCAGCACCAGCCTCAATGAGAGGCCAAAGAGGTAAATTCTCTTGGCCCCCAGCAGGGTTTGGTGTCCCTGCTCTCGTGCTCACGCCCTGCCCTGCGTGTCCCTGGATACTGATCCCCATCTGGCAGTGCAGTAAGCAAGCAAAGTAAACCTCTTTAGGTCAAAGACAAACGAGGTTGGTGAGAGGCTGGGATCCAGCCAGGCTGGCAGCCTGGTGGGGCAGCTGAGGCAGCACTGCCTGTCCTGCAGGCCTGTGCAGCCTTTTTGGTGCTCACTTCTGAAAATCAACGCTTGTGTCAGGTTGGGGTGTGTCAGTGCAGTGTTACCAGAGATGAGAGAAGAGGGTGATACCAGAGATAACAGAATCCCGTGTTCATGTGGATTGTGTGAACTCCTTTTGATGATTGATCTGTAACGAGTCATTTTCAGATGATTGCCGGAGAAATGGTTGTGATCAACGACCTGGATAAATTATAGAACCAGTACTGTGTTTTTCCATGGTGTTCCCAGCCAGGTCAGTGCACTGGCTGGCAGACAGCTGCTTTCTGTCTGTCTGGATGTCCCAATCCCTTTTTTATTTTTTGAATTTTGAAGCCATCATGACAGTTTTAAGCAAAGCCCTCAGAAGTCAGAGCCTTTCTTGCCAGCAGTCATTCAAAGTAACATTTGCCAGGAGAGTAAGATATTCCTTGGAAGGCATTCAGGGTTTCTCCAATGTCCTTTTACCTTCAGGGATTACCTAAATTGGTTCACTTAACTTGCTTCAGTGTTGTGAGCAGTGAGCACATGGTGGCATCTGAGCCCTGGGGAAAGTGCCTCTACTTCACCTGCAAGGCTGCAGCAGAGTCTTGCAATGCAGAAACACCATCCCTGCCCTGCTGCTGCAGCTGTGAGCCTTGTGTTGTGTTTCATCTCTCCCATCTCCTCCTCTTTCATCCAGAAACTTGGAAGAGAAGGCTTTTGACACTCATCTCTCTAATTAGAATTCCAACTAATATTTTTTTTTCTTTTTTCCCCCTAAAAAAAACCTGTTAAATTCTACCAGGTTGGAATACTACTGTCTCTAAAGGCTTTTGCTGGATCACTTTCCACAGAGATCTCTGCTGAGGAGTGTGGCTGTACTCAGGCAGTGCCCAAAGCACTGGAATAGCAGGATGCCACTGCCTCTGGGCCTGGCTGAGCATGGATTCTGGCCAGGGCACAGAGGAAAGGCCTGGAGCAGATTCCAGTTTCCTTCCTGAGAAGTTTCTGGGCCTGGTTTTCAGTCCTGAAGCCCAAAGAATGTTTCCCTGCCATAGCTGAGGTGCTGGGTGTTCCAAGGGATAACGATCCCAGCAGTTCCTAGGGCTGCTGGGGGTCCTGGTGTTGGTGTAGGGGATGATCCCTGAGCATGAGCCTGTGCTCTCTGCAGCAGTTGTGGCCAAAAGTGATCCGGGAGAGGTTGCTGGGAGAAGGACAAAGAAATTCTGATCCCTCCAGGTGGCAATCTGAGATGTAAGAGCTCACAGAGATGAGGATGGCAGACAAATTGTGTTTGGAAAGAGCCAGAAGGGTTAAATTAGTGCCTGCATTTTATCCCTGGGGATGGGAGCTGCTGGACCAACTGTTCTGCCCAAATTAGCCCCGAGCCTGGCAGCCTGGTGTGCATCTCAGTGACTAATTAAAGTGCCTCTTGGATCTTAATTGCTGTCATCTCCCACGTGTTCCTGGCACTTGCTGGTGTACACAGTAATTTCCTTTCTGTGCCAGCCCAGAGCCCAGGGGGTTCCCTGGAGCCTGGGCTGAGGCAGCTGGGGCGGCACAGGAGCATCCCCAGGGGTGTTTGTTGGCCCTGCAGTGTGGCAGGGTCTGGAGCAGGGGGTCAGGGTCCCCAGGGCCTCGAGGTGGCCTAAGGGACACCTCTGAGAGGCCCTGGGTGTGTTGTGACTTGGGGGAAAGCTCAGCTTTGAGCCAGGCTCAGTGAGGACAGAGATGGGTGTCATGGTCCCTGTCTCTTATTGAAAACTGCTGCAACCTAGTCCAGGTAAAGCATTTTAGGATCTGTGGAGGCCCTCAGGTCTTGAGCCATGGTGAGTTGGGACAGCACAAGAGAGGATTGAGGTGCACAAAACTCCTCAGCCTTGAGGAATTTGTGCCAGGGAGCCCTCAGGTGCCCTTGCCTTTGCTGAACAGCCCAGTATTCCAACTCTCATTTCAACCAGTTTTTTTCTTTTAACTTGTACTAATTTCATTTGTTTTGTAGCACATTTAAAATCTTGTTTTCAAAATGTGGTTTGTCTTTTTAAAGCTTTCAGCTCTGCTTGTTTGTATGTTTTAATTTTTGTTTCCCCTTTTTTTTTTTTGGCATTTGTTTTATTTTCCATCACTCTCCTGGATCCCCCAATATTGACCCTGTGACTGTGACCTTTCAACCTACATCCCTACAATGGTTTCCTCCCTTCTGTGACCTCTTTTGGGGCTTGGTGCTTCTCCACATAGTAGTTTAAGACTAGCCAAAAATGCAAAGCAAGGCTTGAATAACTCTCCTCCAGTGAAAGAGCTGAAAGAACCCTCTGCAGTTGATGCCTTCCGATCCCGCAGCATCAGTGTGTCTGAACATGTGGTCCGCAGGTAGAGGCACTTTGGATGGGGACAATCCAAGAGCAGCTGGGCCCTTGGAGGTTTTGCTGCAAGGGTGGGTGGAGGCAGGGTGGATTTGCATGTGGGATGCTTGCATGACTTGGTTATCCCATCAAAAACCAGCCTCAGGCACGGGCGAGGGTTTTGGGAAAGCATCCCGAGGCTTCCCAAGGCCACGTCACACCCTGGGTGTCTGTGCTCACCTTGCCACGTTCTCTGGTGCTTGAGCAATCAAGGATTCTATTTTCAAAGTAAAGGTAGTGAAGGGGGAAAAAAAAACTCCGAACAAACCCACACACAGAAAAAGGAAAAAGGTTGCATTCTGCACAAGTGAGAATCCTGGGTACAGCTCACTAAAACTTGAGCCTCTCAAGCAGGGGTTTGATTCAGGAGAGGCTTTGGAAGCTCTGCAAAGTCATGGAGAGCCCTCCTTCCAGTCTAGTTCTGGCCTCAGTTTAGGATTTGTTCTTCTGAAGGAGCTGGTGTAGTGTCCTGGTCTCAAGAATGATGCCATGAAAAACCTGGATTTGTCTTTCCAGAGAGCAGTGAGGGTTGTGCTCAGCCCATATGAATTGTTGCTTTCACAACTAAGGAAAACAAGATTTGATTTCAGAGATTGATTTGATTGACTGACAGGTTTTGATGGCAAGCATTGATCTGCTCCAATGAAAGATGTGAAATAATTGATACCAGTTTTTAAAACATATTTCTAGATCACTTCCCTTGAGTGTTAAACTGCTGAACCTGAAGATTTGTGCCTTAACCTGTAAGATAGCTGTCAGTGGAACTTAATTTGTTGGGTTTTTTTTAATTTTTGGCTCTATGTGGTGTCTGGGGGAGAGAGGCTGAAGTGACTGAATTGCAATTATGGTTCTGACACTTCATGTTATGGGAGAAATCCTTCCCTGGCAGGGTGGGCAGGCCCTGGCACAGGGTGCCCAGGGCAGCTGGGGCTGCCCCTGCATCCCTGGCAGTGCCCAAGGCCAGGCTGGACAGGGCTGGAGCAGCCTGGGACAGTGGAAGGTGTCCCTGCCATGGCAGGGGTGGCACTGGATGGGCTTTGAGGTCCCTTTGAACCCAAACCCTTCCAGGATTCTCTGATTTCCCCATTAATCATGAGGCAATTTTCTTCTCTTGCTTTTATATGTAAAGGGTAGCAACGAAAAGTTCAGATAATTGCCCTTAATGAAGCCAAAGAAGTTGTTGCCACATGATAACAATTTTGGCTGTGCCTCAGCTTAGTTTGTATTACAATGACATAAGGAATTGTCTTTATAGAATATTGCAGTCCAGCCTAAAACAGAAATGCTTTTAAACTGCTTTGCTGATTTGGCTGATTTGAAGGCAGACCTTCTCTCTCTTCTTGTGCCAATTTCCTGTTCAGAGTGCAATGTTTTTTCCTATTTCAAGTTAAATTAGGTTTTACGTAGCTATTGAATTTGGAGGGGAAAAAAACCAATATACGGAAGAGATGCAACAGAGAAAACAGCAAACCACAGGATTGGAAAGTGAGGTGTGGATGCCCCAGTTTCTGGCTCATGGGCAACCTGCTGCCTGGGAAGCTGGTGCTGGTCATGGGATGCTTGCCCTCAGCATAGATTAGGAGCTCAAAGCTGCCACTCTCTCCTTGCTTGGTGCACTTGCCCATGGGCCACCAACGTCAGAGAGTGCTGCTGGCCTGGCCAGCTGGCACTGGAGGCTTTCCAGAGAAAATCCACTTCCTGCAAGGACAGCCTGGGAAGCACAGCACGAGGCTGATCCCAAAATCTGTTTCCCAAGGCCTGGGTGTGCTGGCTGGCACGTGCATGCACAGCAGGGGCTGCATCCCACCGCCTGTGGGGACGGGGACGTGGTGCCGTCTCATCGGGCACCTGGGGACTTTCTCTTCCAGCCGCATCCAAACGTCCATCACCAGCTCCAGCCTGGGCTCTGCAGATGAAAACTCCATGGCTCAGGCTGATGACAACTTGAAAAACCTGCACCTGGAGCTGACAGAGACCTGCCTGGACATGATGGCTCGATACGTCTTCTCCAACTTCACCGCTGTGCCCAAGAGGTCAGTCAGGGACACACGGGTGGCATTCAGGTTCATGTTCCACTTCATTGGTGGGAAAATGTTGGGATTCTGGCAGGCTCGGGCTCTGAAGCCTTTCCTCACTGATAAAATCTTGGCTAAAAAGGAGGAGATGAGGGAAGACTGGAGATGGGAAGGCTGTGGTGAGGTCTCAGAGCCCCTTCCTGGGCCTGAAGGGGCTCCAAGAGAGCTGGAGAGGGACTGGGGACAAGGCATGGAGGGACAGGACACAGGGAATGGCTCCCACTGCCAGAGGGCAGGGATAGGTGGGATACTGGGAGGGATTTTTTTTCCTGTGAGGGTGATGAGACCCTGGAATGGATTTCCCAGAGGATGCCCCATCCTTGGAAGTGTACCAGGCCAGTTGAATGGGGCTTGGAGCAGCCTGGGATGGTGGAAGGTGTCCCTGCCATGGCAGGGGGTGGCACTGGATGGACTTTAGGGTTCCTCCCAGCCCAAACCATTCTATGGTTCTGTCAAATCCACTGGAGAGAAGCAACCTTTGCTTCAGCCAGGACCTGTCTGGAGGAGATGCCCTGAAGGTGTGGGAGCAGGGCTTTGCTCCATGTCCTTGCAGGATAATGCCAGTGTGCTGCAGCAGCTCATCCATCATCCTGATGGGTAACAGGGATGTGGGCAGCCAAGGGGGGTGGCACAAATGCTGTGTACAGAAGGAAGAGCAGGCAGCACCTCCTTTATGGTTAATGGCATCAGCTCTGTTCTCTGCCTCCTGAGGAATCTTCATCCCAATTGTGTTCCCAGGTCTCCCGTGGGGGAGTTTCTGCTGGCTGGAGGAAGGACCAAGACCTGGCTGGTTGGTAACAAGCTGGTGACCATCACTACAAGTGTTGGAACAGGGACAAGGTCCCTGCTTGGCCTGGACTCTGGAGAATTCCAGAGCACCCCAGAATCAAGGTAGGTGTTGCTCCTGTTTCTGGAAATCTCCACCTGACAAAGTCACCTAAACCACTGCTACATCTTTGTAGTTCTTCCTCTTGGCGTAAGAGGAATGTTTTATTTGTCCAGCATGGATGAATCCTCCTTCAACATCACCAGTATCTCCTTTCCTGCAGCTCAGACCCTGTTTTGCAAGTGAGACAGACCAAGGAAGCTCCAGCCAAGCTGGAATCCCAGCCTGGGCAGCAGGTTTGCAGGAGCTCCCGCAACAGAGTCCGATCCATGTCGGGTGAGTTCTCATCCTGGGCTCTCCCTGCCACAGCTTGAAGGTCTAGGTGCCTCCTGTGTCTGAGCTAATCAGAGATCTGGAGCTCTCTGGTGTTTAATGAGGGGCAGGTAGCAGGAGCTGTTTGCTTTAGGTGTGGTGGGGCTTCTCCCGCCTCCCTCTCTTTGCAGGAGAGCTTTGGTGATCACATAAACTGCTTTATAAAGAACACATGGAACATCAAATCCTCTTTGTGGTTTAGCTCCAGCTGGCAGCTAAGCCCCACCCAGGTGCTCACTTTGTCCCTACAGGGAGATGGAGGAGAGAGTTGGAAGGGGAAAAGTAAGAAAATGTGTGGATTGAGAGAAGAGCAAGTTTAATAATTAAAATGAAATAATAGTAATAATAATAATTGTAATGACAAGGGAAATAAAACCAGTATATTGTGTATGCAGCTGGTAGAAGAGGTTAAAAGCCTCATTCCTGAGATGTTTTTGGGGCTAACTAAGCGTGTCTCTCCCTTGGACTGTTTCTGTCCTTCCAGGTGGTCATGCCTTACGTGTTGGTGCCTTAGACAGCTCCGCCTCCCATTTTCCCAGTGGCTCAACTTCCCAAGGGACACAGGGCCCTCCTGCTGCTGCAGCCCGCCCAGAGAAGACCAGTCCTGCTCCACAGACAGCCCTGCAGAAGGAAAAGGCCAACTTGGCTGCCTATGTGCCACTGCTGACCCAGGGCTGGGCAGAGATCCTGGTGCGCAGGCCCACAGGTGGGTACCTGAGTGTGGGTGGATCCTGGGGAGAGACCAGAGCCTGGGGGAAGGAGAAAAATCCATATTTAGTTGTAAATGAATCTGTCTGTGGCTTACTGTCTTTTGAAACTGTAGAACTGCGGGATGGGTTGGGATGGAAGGGATCCTAAAGCCCATCCAGTGCCACCCCTGCCATGGCAGGGACACCTCCCACTGTCCCAGGCTGCTCCAACCCTGTGCAGCCTGGCCTGGGCACTGCCAGGCATCCAGGGGCAGCCACAAGTCTGGGCAGCTCAGTTGTGTTTGCTCTTAGGGAAGGATTAACAACCTGTTCAAGGTCAAAATGCTTGAACACCAACGTGTTCCACAAGATTAACAGGAATTATCTGCTTCAACCGAAAGCTTTTTCATGAGAAAATAACTGACCTGGTGTTAATTAGGACACCTGAGTGTTTTGGATGGCTTTGGGAACCTGCTGTAGCAGTGAGTTACCAGGGGTGGGTTTTGAGGAGCTTGGGGTGAAGTGCAGAGCACTGGGAGTAGCAAATTAATTGAGTCATTCTGCTGAAGAGCCCAGAACTTGCTCTGTTTGGATTTTTTACCTGCAAATTCCAGAACAATGTGAGCATTTCCAACAGGAGCTGTAACCTGTGGGAGGGCTGGCAGTACTGACCACTTCCCCCCTTGTGTGGTGCAGGCAACACGAGCTGGCTGATGAGCCTGGAGAACCCGCTGAGCCCCTTCTCCTCAGACATCAACAACATGCCCCTGCAGGAGCTCTCCAACGCCCTGATGGCTGCAGAACGCTTCAAGGAGCACCGGGAGACGGCCCTGTACAAATCCCTGTCCGTGCCCTCCTCCAGCCTGGCCACGGGCACGGCCAAGCCCTCGCTGCTGCAGCGCTCCAACACAGGTGGGGGCTGCTGGCAGGGCGGGACAGCTCCGGGCTCTGCTGGGTCCCTGCAGGGCTGCCAGAGCAGCTGGGAGCGAGGGGGGGGGCCAGCAGTGAGAAAGGGAAGCAGTTCTTGTCCCTAGAGGTGAAAATTTCCCATCCTCCTTGCTTCTGCTGGCGCGTGGGGGAACAGGAGGACGGGGCAGTAACGGAGCTGCTTTGGAGGAGTCGTGTGGTTGCTGCGTTCCCCAAATGAAAATGAACAAAGTCATGGATCCGTTCCCTCTCCCACTCGTTTGGGGCTGATCTGGGCATCCCACTTGTGGATGGATCTTTCCATGCAGTGTTTCCATTTCCATTTGTCTTCAGTTTGGGAGTCTGTGTCAGGCACTCGGAGCTGCAGGTTCCTGGGGCATGGCCTGTCCCAACCCAGCCAGGAGGAGTGGGCTGCCTCTGGCTTTTACAGCAGAATGCAAATCCTCTTGGATTTACCCACCTCTGAAAAAGACTGTTCAGCCTGCAGTTGAACCACTCGAGTTTCATTTGCTGGCTTGATTTTAACACAGTGGCCAAGGATTTTCACTCTATTTAATGTGGTGCTAGTTCCTCTTAAAAAGTTGTTAACGTTGAGAGATTGGTGTTGACCAACAGCTGCAGTTTTTAAAGCTTTCTGCAGTCCCTGCTCAAGCTCTTACCAGTGATATCCCACACTGAGGTTCTGAGCACTGCAGGCACCATCAGAATTGAGCAGTGGTACCAGCAGACCAGGCTTTGCTGGGGAAAATGGGATGGGTTGTCTGGAAATCTGGTAAAAATGCCAGTTTTCAGCTTTGTTCTAAGCAGGGCAGGGTGTGTTTTAGTATTTTAGAACATGTAAACACAAAATTGGAGCCAAAATCAAATTATCACCTCTTACAAACAAACAAATGATTCTCCACAAACACTTTTGTGACTCTAAAAATTTGTGATATGTGGAGCTAAGTGGAGATCTGAACCCATGCCACCTGAATGCCACTCCTGTGCCAGTCTGGGAGTCATTTTGGCCCCATCCTTGTTAACCAGACTTGCTGGGGCTGGCTGGGCAGTGACTGGAAGTTTTGCTGTCCCACTGTCACCATGCCTGTTCTGCCCCTTTAGAGGTTAAACCTCTGTGGGTCTTTACCCAGATTCCTCAGAGTCTTCTGTGGGTTTGAAAGTGACCTTGTGCAGGTCAGGAAAGGCTCAGCCTGGATTCCTGTGTGTGCTGGGATATCAGGAAGGGATTTTCTGTTCCTAAGCCTCACAAAATGCATTCTGCAAAGGGAGCAGTTGGAGCCTGCACTGTTGGATGTGTTTATTCCTCCTTATTTGTGTTGAGACCTTGTGCCCTTAAAGTATCCCTTTGGCATCTGGTGAGCTTATCCCAGCTTGTTCTTTCCTTTGTTTCATTTATTTATTTGTTTGTTTTAAACTAGGCTCTTGGTTACATTTTAAACTCTGTGCTTTTTAATTTTTTTATATTTTTTTCATATAGTCTCTCCTTCCTTTTGATGTAGCTGCTCACTTGATTTCCCTTTGCAGTGGCCTCTTTCTCTTCCATGTACCAGTCCAGTTGTCAAGGGAAGTTGCACAGGAGCATATCCTGGGCAGGTATATTTATATATCTTTAAGGAAAAAACCAACCAAACAGTATTGCCATAGAAGAACACCTCTGATTCATAGAAAATGTATCCCTCATCCCTCATTTTCCCCTTCCATGTCTCCTGTCTGTCCCCAGTCTCATCACTCTCAACAAATGGGATCTTGACTAGCATGAAGAAGTCCAAGCCAGATCCAACATTTGCAAGTGCAGACAGTTCCTCAAAGCAACTTTGCTTTTAGCTGGGGTGGCTTGTGAGTCATGAGGCCAGTGTTAAATGACCTGCCAAAACGTGGCTGGATTAATTAATCCTTCATTTGCAGCTTCATTTTCCAATTGGCTTTGTGTTGTGCCCAGTGGAAAAGCTCCCAGCTGTGAGGAGAGCAGCGTGTGCTGCAGGACAGGCTCCCCTTGGAGCTGCTCAGCCCACAGGGATCTGCCAGAATTGGGCACAGAAAGATAAAAGCAGCTGATAATATGTATATATTTCATATATGGATAACGTTCAGCCAGCATGGAGCCTGGTTAAGTGCTTTTTGAATAAAAAAGAAATATATTTCAGCAGAAAACCTGCTAAATTTTACCTTTTAGAAGCTCTATAATAACGTAAAATCTTTCTCCACTTCAGTGAAATTTATTTCATAATTAAATGAAGTGGAGATCAAATTGCACACCTTATGAGCACAACACCTGCATTGCTTTGATAACCTGCAATGCTTTGTGATTTTAATTAGAGGGTTCAAATGTCTTTCTGCCTCTTTCCTTCACTGGAAAACTCCCAGCAGAGCAGTGGGGTGTTCTGAGCTGCTGCTGGCTGCTGTCAGAGGCCTCTCAAAGCAACACAAAGCTGCTGCAGTTCAATATTTTTTCTGTACTTCCCCCTGTTCCTGTTATTCTCTTCCCACCTAAGGAATAATTAGTGCTTGGGTTGTTTCAAAGCACCAGCAATCTGGGCAGTGGTGTAGGAGGGGAGCTTGGCAGCACTGGGTATCTGCAGGTGTGTTCTGGCTTGGACAGCTAACCAGATCAGCACGTTGTTTTGGTTCCTTTTGGTTTGTTTTGTATTTTTAGAAGGTTTGTGTGTGCAATGCTAACTCTTAATTGCTTCTTTGAAATAACTTTGGTCCTGCGAGCTGAAATCAATCCAGGAAAAGCTGCTTTAGTGATTTTTTTTCTTTGTATACTTTTTTTAAATTTTGCTGATTTTCTTTATATTTTTTGTGTGTGCTAATTTTTGGTTTTATTACTTTCATTGTTATTATTTTGGAAAACAAATCTTGGCCTTTCAGATTGGTCTTCCAGTCCCTTGTGTGCATAATGGGAAGCCTCCTGTTCTCCAGCCTTTTCCTCAGGACAAAAAGCAAGGCCAGGAGGAGCCTTTGGTCAGACTCATCCCTGTGGTCAGTGCCTGGAGCACATCCAAGGTTAAACCCTCCACATAGGCAGGGCTTCCACGGAGCTTTTTTTGTCAGTGTGGTGGTTCCAGTCCCTGTGTGTCTGAGCAGATGCCACCGGTGCCCCTGTCACCCCTGCTCTCGTCCTTCCGCATGTTCAGGGCTGAATTGTTCTGCTTCTCCCGAGGCCTTCTAGGAAAGCTGCCAAACTGCAAGGAAATGGCTCCTAGGAAAATTTCTTATCTCCCTGTAGGCCTCAAGGCTCGGGAGCGTTGCATTTCAGTACAAGAAAAGCTCCCTTTGAGAGCTGATGTCTCCAGTGAGCTTTTATCCTGTACTTTCCTACATCTCTGTAGTTCCTGTCTGTCCTGGTAACCCACGTCCAAGGTCCCGTTTCCTCATCCCGCGCCCTATTGTCCATCAGCAACAAATTGGAAAAAACAGCTGCACTTCTTGGCCCAAGGCAGGCTGTGAGGGAGAGGTGATTTATTCCCTGCAAAAAAGGGCAGCCGGGAGCGAGTCTGACGTGCCAAGAGATGCCAGGGCTCTCACTGGGCATGGCCTTCCGTTGAGATCCCGTAGGGAAAAGGCTGGTGCTTGAGAGGAGAGGAGAGGAGAGATGGGGGCCCGTCCCCGTGTCCCTCTCCTCAGCCGCCGTGCCCATGTCTCCCTAGAATCGGCCGTGGTGCTGGAGGAGGGCAGCCCGGGCGACATGGAGCTCAGGGAGGCCGAGTCCCCCGCCGAGTCCCCCGAGAGCGAGGACGCGGAGACCTCGTGTTCCGAGCACGTGCTGAGCGAGGAGAGGTTTGGAAAAGCCCAGGACTCGTACAGCAGGGTAAGGACAGGCCCAGGGTGAGACAGCCGGGGGGGGATTGGCCATGAACTCCCTCATGGCACCCTCAGAAACTGATCGCTGATGGCACTGGGGGCGTTCGGGGGAAAATCCTCGTTTATCGGGGACCTCGATCCACCTTTCCTTGGAAGTGCTGGGGTGCCTTGAGCCTTGCTGTTGTCAGCTTTTATTCTGGCTGTCAGGAAAAGGAAGGAATCGTTCCCCGGCAGGGTGGGCAGGCCCTGGCACAGGGTGCCCAGAGCAGCTGTGCCTGCCATGGATCCCTGGCAGTGCCCGAGGCCAGGTTGGACACTGGGGCTTGGAGCAGCCATGGTGTGAAAAACGCCAATCACTTGTTTTTAAAATTTTCAAAGTTTAATAGTAATAAAATGGTTATAAAAATAGTAATACAATTAGAGTAATAATAATTTGGACAATTTGAATTAGGACGATATGAGACAATAGAGACAAAGAGTTACAGACAATCTGGGTACCTTTTTCTGGGCAGCGCAAGCCTGAAAAAGGACCAACGTTAACAGAGGATTAACCCTTAAAAACAACAGCCTGTTGCATATTCATACACCTCATACATGATGCGTAAATTCCATTCAAACACAGGATTCTGTGTTTGGTCAGTGTCAACTTCTTCCTCTGAATCTCAACAGCGCCTTCGGGGAGGGAAGAAGTTCATTTCTTCTGACAAGAGGGCAATAAATTCTTTTTCTCTGAAAGATTCAGGTGTCCTGTGGCTGCTATTTCGCTGCCAAGTCCTTTCTTTAAAAAAAGTATCCTACATAGCATAGGTTCTATTTTAACATTTTTTTATAACCCAAACCTATATTTAACACACTACTTAAGAGAATCAATACAGCATTACTTTCTAACACAACACATATAATATTCATTTTAATATTTTGCGAAAAGCCAATCATAAAATACGCATTTTTCAAACATGGCATGAGCATTCAGGTCTATCCCAACCCAAACCATTCCGGGGTTCTCTGATTCCATGAAAACTGTTAAAACTGTAAATGTTTTCTCTCTCTCTCTCTTTTTTTTTTCTTTTTTTTTTTCCCAGTCCTCCTCCACGTCCAGCCAGGAGGAGAAGTCGCTGAGGTCGGAGGAGCTGTCGGAGGGCGGGATCCCCATCGGGCGGGAGGAGGGCCGGGCGCTGGAGGAGCTCTCCTTCCAGCCCTCACAGCCCCTCAGCAAGTCCAGCTCCTCGCCGGAGCTGCAGACGCTGCAGGAGGTGCTCAAGGACGCCAACGGGCGGGAGGTGCCGCGGGGGCTGAGCACGGAAGTGAAATCCAAATCCCAGTCGGGGAACCTGGAAGGGGAAGGGCTGGGCGGCTGGCTGGGCCGCGGGGAGGACGGCAGGGCCGCCGGGCAGGGCGCCGCCGCCGCGGCTGGCACCTCGCCCCGCTCGCCCTCGGGCCACCGCCCGCGGGGCTACACCATCTCCGACTCTGCCCCGTCCAGGAGGGGCAAGAGGATCGACAGAGACGCCTTCAAGGGCAGGGCAGCAGCGTCCAACACGGAGAAAGTCCCTGGGATAAACCCCAGGTGGGTGCAGAGCCCCTGAGCTGCTCCATCAGGGCTCATTTGTGATGGGGGGGGGAGGCTGCACACCATCCCATTAAAAACTTAATTATGCAAATTATCACCTCTTACAAACAAACAAATGATTCTCCATAAACACTTTTGTGACTCTAAAAGTTTGTGGTATATGGAGCTAAGTGGAGAGCTGTACCCGTGCCACCTGAATGCCCCTCCTGTGCCAGTCTGAATAAAGCTCCCGCTTTATTCAGGAGCTGATAGAGACCTGTTGAGCACACTACCATGGAATGAATTTAGGGATTAGGAGACAGAACTCCCAAATGGTCAAAGAAATAGATGGGTAGTTTCCTCCTGTACTTAATGTACTTAATTTAGGGGCTGTGGTTTGACCACAGGTTACCCAGAGTTAATTTTGCTGTGAATGGGGTGGATTGCTAGTTTTGCATTTTGAGAAATAGAATGTGCAAAATCCTAAGAAGAAGGAAAAGAAGGGTTGTAATAGAACCTTGGGTATTGTTAGCTGTCCAAAATTGCATGATGAGACAATTTTCATCTGATTGAGGGCAGGTAAAATGCAAATGTCTGCACAATCATGTGTCTGAGAGCCTAGAAGTGTCCCCAGAGCTGTGGAGGGCATTCCTGCTCCTCCATTCCCTGCCTTTGAACAGGGAATTTGTGTGGCTGCTGCTGTTTGACATAGCATTGTTCTTCTGACAGGGGTCTGTTGCAAACTGCAAGTGGTCCAGGCACTCAGAGCGTCTCTAAAAGATGAATAATATCCTGTTAGCGTTTTAATTCCTCCCATTTTTCTGCTGTACATAACGGCTCTTACCTCCAACAGATCAAAACTGACTTAATTTTTATGGTAACAGACTTTTCCCTCCTTCTCTCCTTCAGCTTTGTGTTTTTACAGTTGTACCACTCCCCTTTCTTTGGTGATGAAAACAACAAACCCCTCTTGTTGCCAAATGAGGTAAGCAAGGAGTTGTACAAATCCTTAATTTTTTTAACCTCATAACTTTCTTGGAATGCAGATGATAATTACAAATACCCAGCTCAGGTGCTGCAGTTTAAAGGTGTTTCCTACCAGCAGTGCCACAGGTGGGAGATCTCTGTGTTGGGGTTGTGGAGGGGATTATTTAAAGCTGGCAGAATGCTGGGATGGTTTGGGTAGGGAGGCACCTCCCAGGCTGCTCAGGTGGGGGTCTCTGTTTGGGTTGCAGACGTTTGAGAGGTCGGTGCAGCTCCTGGATCAGATCCCATCCTATGACACACACAAGATTGCAGTGCTCTACGTTGGGGAGGGCCAGGTGAGTGTGTGCAGGGGCCTGAATCCTTGTGGGGTGTTGGGAACCTCTCCAGCTGTGGGGTTTGCCCTGCTCCTGCAGCAGCCTTCCTTTTCCTTAATTTCCTGTGCTGAAAATCAATGCCTGCTTGAAATCCTTCTGTAAGGGCAATCACCTGATCCCGGGCAGGGGTGTCTGGTGCTGCTGCAGTGCTGCTGGCACTGAGTGTGACACTCCTGGCCATGTCCCATGTCCCAGAGCAACAACGAGATCGCCATCCTGTCCAACGAGCACGGCTCCTACCGCTACACCGAGTTCCTCACGGGCCTGGGCAAGCTCATCGAGCTCAAGGACTGCCAGCCTGACAAGATCTACCTGGGTGGCCTGGACGTGTGTGGGGAGGATGGCCAGTTCACCTACTGCTGGCACGATGACATCATGCAAGGTGAGCTGGAGGGATGGTTTGTGTCTCCTCACCTGCGTCCACACTGTTCCTTCCCAGGGAGGTGGTGAGGGTGTGCTGGGCTCTCATCCCCTCCTGTTCTCTCTGGTAATTCTGCAAGCCATGTGAGAAAGCTCAGGCCAAAACATACCTGCCTTACTTAACAAAAAAAGAAAAAAAATCCCATCAGTTTTATAATGCTCTGCTCTGTAAAGCAGTGAAAAGATCTGCTCTGTAAATTTGTGAAATTATCAGCTCTTTAAAGGCAGGCAGGGTTTGGTTTGCAGATTTAGCTGCTGTAAAAGCTCACTGAGGGTGGTGTCAGTGCTGCTGTGTTTCTCTGAAGAGCAGCTCAGAGCAGGGGGTGTCACTGCTGTGGCCATGGCTCGTGTCACTGCAGTGTCACCCAGCTCCTGCAGCACCAAGCAGTGCAGAAATCATCCAGGGTCCAGCAGGATATGGTGAAACTCCTAAATTTTTCTGCACAGCTCTGTGCTCATCACATGGAGTCCAGTTCCACCTGGGGCTCTGCAGAGCTCAGTTAGGGCTAGTCCTGGTTTAAGCTCTTTTGCCTCTTTCCTCCCTAACCCAGGGTCTCCTCTCTGTGCTGCTGTAGTCCTTCCCACTGGCTGCTTCACCCCTTGCTCCAGAGAGTCCTGGAGCATCCAGTGGGAATGGATTCAGCTGTCACAAATGGGGACAAACCTATAGAGAGAGCACAGTTTGTATTTTTATTACTGGCATGTGAGCATTGCTGCTTTCCCAGCCCAGCCTAAGGATCTGTGTGTTCCCTCTCCAGCCATTTTCCACATTGCTACTCTGATGCCCACAAAGGATTTGGATAAATACCGCTGTGACAAGAAGAGGCACCTGGGGAATGATTTTGTTTCCATTGTTTACAATGATTCTGGAGAGGATTTCAAACTGGGCACAATAAAGGTAGGGGATTTTCCTCGTGGGTGTGTTACAGCAGGAGCACAGGCTTGTAACCCTCATGTGTGGGTGTTACCCTGAAAGCTGTGTGGGGGTTATAGGGGGAGCTGTTGGCTGTGGTGGGTTCACTGCTGTGTGCTTCTGGCATTCTCAGACTATGATGCTGCCAGGGAAATGTTTCTGACTGGTTCATTGGCTTCTCCTCAGGGGCAGTTCAATTTTGTGCATGTGATCATCACCCCTCTGGACTACGACTGTAACCTGGTGACGCTGCAGTGCCGGAAAGGTGGGAATGGATTCCTCAGCCTTTGCTGTGCTGGGGGTTTGTGCTTCCAAAGTTAAAACTTCCAGGAGAAACTCTCTGGAACCAGTTTGCCCAGTTAGATCTGGGTTTGCCCTGCTCGTGTACCTTCTCTGGATTGCTCATGCTGTGTTCAAGCTCAGGACCCAGTGCCAGCAGCAGAGTAGATCCCTCCCTGCAGCAGCTGCTTGGGAATGCTGGAGGACATTGGGGTTCAGCAGTGCTGGTGCAGGTGCTTTACCAAAGGTGTTTCTGGCTCACACTTGGTTCATGTGAGAGCCCAGCAAGCTCTCCCCAAACCTTTATGGAGCAGCCAGAATTTGAGAGCCAGTTACGTTAAACTGCAGAGCAGGTTCTGTTAAAGCAGGAGCTGGGGAACCTGTGGGGACTTGATACAATTCCTCAGGTTTATTTGACTTAGATATTTAGTTCCTAGCAACCTTTGGCTTCTTAACTGTCTTATGAGAATTTTTTTCTTATTCCTTTAAACTGAAGACATGGAGGGTCTGGTGGACACGAGTGTTGCCAAGATCATCTCTGACAAGAACCTGCCCTTCGTGGCCCGTCAGATGGCCCTGCATGCCAACGTGAGTACCCCCAGCTCCCTGAGCTTCCAGCTGCTGCCTTGGCCCATCACCAGCTTCCAAAGAAACAGGCTGGGCCTGCTAAAGCAAAGGAGCAACTTTTCTACTTGACCTTGAAGCCAGAGTTGGCACCTGAGCAGTCCTAACTCGGAGCTGGATTGCAGTTGCTGTCAAACTGCTCTGAAAATTTGATGGATTTTATTGTTGTGGTTACGTTAATGTGGCTCCTCTCTTTCCCTGCTTCTCCCCACCCTTCCCAACCCAGATGGCTTCCCAGGTCCACCACAGCAGATCCAACCCCACGGACACCTACCCGTCCAAATGGATCGCGAGGCTGCGCCACATCAAGAGGCTGCGGCACCGGGTGAGTGCAGCTGCTCTGAGGGGTGGGACTGGGCTTCACTGAGACTCTGCCTGCAGCTGAGGCAGGTGACAGCAGCTGTCAGCACTGGCTGAGAGAGAGGAGGGCTGTGTGTACAGAGCTTAGACTCCAGCTGGTCATGGAATCACGGAGTTTGGGTTGGAAGGGACCTTAAGGATCATCCAGTTCAAGTGTGGCAGTGTCAAACCATTCCACTGGCAGTAAGGGCTTTGGGAAGCTTAATCCTGGAATCCCAGAATCACTGATATTGGAAAAGCCCTCCAAACCCATTGAGTCCCAGCTGTGTCTGATGCCCACCTTGTCCCCAGCCTGGAGATTGCCACCTCCAGGAATTCCTTGGGCACCTCCAGGGATGGGGACTCCAAACCTCCCTGGGCAGCTCCTTCCAGTGCCTGACCACCCTTTCCATGGGAAATTCCTGCTGCTGTCCCATACCTGGACACAGAGTGGCACTGTCACAGTGTCCTGGTAACCTGCCCTGCCCAGATAGAGATTTGGAAGAATTTTGGAGAGAACGGAGCTCACCTGCTCTCTGTTGCCTTTCAGCTCCGTGAAGAGACACAGTACCAGAGCCCTGGCCTTCCCCTGCAGCTGCACCCCTCTGCCCCCACAAAGCCCCCTCCCCAGATCCCCCAGGACCCCCCTCCCAGCTACGAGACGGGGCAGAGGAAGAGGCTGATCTCCTCTGTGGATGACTTCACCGAGTTCGTGTAAGGCCGGGCTCGGGGTGTCCCTGCAGGGACACTGAGGCCATTGTGTTCCCTGCCTGCTGATCCCTGCACCTGCATGGACACAGGGATTGGGAGGCGCAGCCTGGCTGCTCCTTGCATGTGGACTTGGCACTGGACCTGCCAGGAGCTTTGGGTGCCCCTGAGGATGACACTGGATTCCCAGCAGAAGCTCCCAGAGGACCAACCCACTGTGTTTGGTTTGATTTGAGCTGTTTCAAAGCTTCTCTGTTGGGAACTTCCCTGCAGAACCTTTCTTTGGACTCCTTCCACACCAGCTCCTGGTGGAAGCAGACAAAGGATGATACTCTGCAAATCCTCATGTGAAGGTACAGGAATTGAGGGATTTTTGAGGACTGTTGGGAATGAAATATGAAGTATTGAAAATCCAGTTGCTATTTCTGAGCACCCCAGAATCCCAGCTCCTCCCTGAGCATCAGGGCTGTCAGCACTTGGACTCTTCAGGCTCTGACTCATTCTGCTGCCAGCTCTGGAAAGAGTTAATTTGCATTCTCCCTTGCCCAGAATGCTGTTTAAGTTCCCAAGATTTCTCTTCATTTTGGCCATCTGCAGACTTTCCCTGGTTGCAGGAATGCTGGGGTGTCTCACCCTTCCCCATGCACCTGGTAAATCCCTTTTTGACTGCTGACAAGTCTTGGGGCATCATCTCCCCACGAGTTTTGCTTATTCCCTGACAGGGAGGCTCTCAGGGGAGACTGAAGCAGTTCAGTTGGAGCTTCCAGGCGGGTGGGCACAGCTGGAATGGGACTTGCAGCCTGTCCTGAGGCAAGGAGGGCACCAGACACTACACTACCCAACTGGGAGGCACCTCATAAGCTGGACTATACTGTGAGAACTTCATCTCCTGCTTGGCCCGTGAGGGGGAAGCGTGGCTGTGGGAATGGCT
This sequence comes from Molothrus aeneus, assembly GCF_037042795.1. Lineage (NCBI taxonomy): Eukaryota > Metazoa > Chordata > Aves > Passeriformes > Icteridae > Molothrus > Molothrus aeneus. Next base: position 15,329,234 of record NC_089661.1, read on the forward strand.
GCCAGCAGGGAGATGAAGACAAGTGCAATGTGCACAATGTGGGACTGTGAAGGGACAGGTGAGGGGACAGAGGGACAGCCCTCACCTGTGCAGGTGTGTGGGAGCACCAAGTGTCTGTTGTGTTCGAGTGTTTATGAGTCATACAGGAAATAAAATATTTGTCTGATCAGCATGGTCTCGATGTCCTGGAAAGTTCCATATAAATCCTTCCTCCTATCCTGGTTTAGTTTCCCAACCTGGTTTGCTCCCAGTGCTGGACACACGGATTCCTGGCTGTGTTCCAGTCCTGGACTGGGATATTCCCTCTGTACTGGGGAGGGGACTTTGTCACCTTTGTCCTTGTGCCACCCCCAGTGACAACAGGTGAGCTCATTCATTAACACCAGCCCTGATAGGCTGGAGGATTTTAGGAAGTGTCCTGTGCTGTGCAGGAGACCTTAATTAAAATTATAGCTGCAGAGAGAATGAGGGTGGGGTGGAGAGGAGGAGTTCGATCAGGACAAAAGCACCTGAGCCAGGTTTTAGCAGTCAAGTGTTTATTTGACTTTGTCGCTTTGTAAGAAACATCCCCACAGTTACAAAATACACCATTTTTGTTTGCAATGAAATGCTGACCAGACAGGAACTGTTGGCATTTTGGTCACAATCATTGTTCTTTAAAAAAAACCAAAAATTAGAAAAAAATAAGGCACTTAGAGAAGTCCCTCCCTCTCCCTTGGAACAAATGGATGGGGGTCTCATTTTTCATTTAAGCAGCTTGATCCTGATACATCACTGTGAGATTCAAGGCAATAAATAAGACACCATCTCTCAGTGACTACAGACACAAAAATATACATTCAGGGGGATTGATGGGCTTCGAGTCAAGTTCATTGCTGTGAGGGTGTAACTCCATGACTGAATCGCCTTAGCTGGGACATGGAGGGGACCCTGGGACGCTGCTGAGCTGGCACAGAAGCTGCTGGAGGAGAGCTGAGAGTGCTGGAAGCTGTGGGTGCTGCCCGCCACGCAGGGCTGGGCTTTTCGAGGGACTGTGGGGGCAGAGCTGCTCCCCGTACTTCAGGGAAGTAGGGCATTGTCTGATCCCATTCCTGCTCCTCTGGCATCGGGAGGAGCACTTGGGAACGTCACACACACCGAGTCACAGCCACACACACACACACACACACAGGGCAAGGAACAGGCACTTGGGAACAAAATCCACATGGATTTGGGGAGCATCTTTGTTCCAGCTGCCCCTTAGCTTAGGAAGGGCTGCTCAGAAGCATTTGGGGCCTTGCTGGCCCCTCCTTCCCTCCTACTCCCAACCTCTCCTAGTGAGGATACTCGAGCTGAGAACTGACCATCAGGAACTGAACTTTTTGGCTCTTCAAGAGACTTCCAAGACCTGCTTGGTTTATTTGGGACCTTTCAATCACTGAGTATTCCCACAGAGCCCTTGGGATGGCTGGATCTACACCCCTGGTGCTCCACACAGGTGAGACGGGTTGTGCCAGGGCAGGGGTGTGAGGAAAGGAGCTTTGGAGCTGGAGGGACTCCAGCCCTGGGGCCATCCCAGCTCTCTGGGACACCTCCCCACTGCTCCTCTTACTGCCTTGCTTTGGGAACATGCCACTGTCCCTGTCACCAAAAAGGTGTCACGGACATGTGCCAGAGCTGAGCCTGGTGCTGCGCTGCCTGGGAAGTTAAAGGAACAAAAAATCCAAGGCAATAATAGTTGTCTGTCTCTGGCTTGAAAACCAGGGTTTTTTGTGAGCACAAAGCTGACCAGCACCTGGTCCCAGCCCTGGGCTCAGCCTCCAGCTGTTGGTTCTGCCTGCTGCAGACACCTCCCTGTCCCACTCCTGCCCTCTGGGCCCCTCTCTGCCCTCTCCCCCCCTGTCCTGGTTACCAGGATTGCATTTCTCCCCTCTGCACTGCACTTCTCTGTGCCCTCTGCTCTTCCAACACCTCCATGCTGACCAAGCACCACCTCACTTGTCCTCTCCTGCCTCATCCCTCTGCAACCTTTCCACAGCATCTGTCCTGCACAGCACCTGAGCTTTCCAAAGGTAACTCAGACCTGTCCCAAAGGCACCCCAGAGCAGCCAGCGTCCCCCTGCAGCCACCCTGACTCACATGGCCAGGGGAGCACACGGATGCTGGAATGGAATCTTCTCAAGTATCCAACACAGCTGGGGGCTGGAGGGGAGGCTCAGGAGGGCATGGAGCAGTGGAAGTGCTCTAGGAGCCCCCTCTCTCCACCTGGAAAAGTCTCCCTGCCTGGGAAGGGTCCAGGCCCACCAGCACCAGAGGCAGCTGAACCCAAGGCCCCTGCCCTGCAGCTCTGCCCCCTCATCCTTCCCTTCCACCCTCTCACCTGTCCAAAGCATGGAGCAGGTTCTGGAACACGCAGAGGAGCCCACTGGGGGCTCTTCCCCATCCACCTGAGGCCACTGCCCCGAGCCAGCCCAGGAGAGCACACGCAGCACACACACACAGACACCCAATCCTTATATACACGGGACATTCCCAGGAAGAAGCACTTAATACATCCTTTAAATAACTCTGACAATAGTGTTCTGTCTCCTATCTACATGTTTCAAACACGGTACCGATGCTATGAAAATATAGCAAACATACAAAAATATATACATTTAAAAACCAAACAAACCCCATATAAATTACTTACAATAGCCATAAGGTGAAATGGGGCTGAGGAGGGGAAGGCAGCCCCTGGGGGGGCTTCAGGCACCCCCAGGCTGTGATCTGGGGAGCCCCATGGCACAGGCCAGCTGTAGCCCAGCAGCTGTAGCCCAGCACATGGTGAATCCCAGCTGGCAGGGCTGGAGGGACCCCAAAAAAGCTCCCTCAGGGCTTCACCTGCCTCCTTTGTGCTCAGGGAAGGTGCTGGCACTGCTGCCCGAGCTGGGGCTGCGCTCCCCTCCTCCCTGCCCATTTCAGTTTATGATTTAAACAAACAAAATACTGCTTTTGTGATATATTATCCCATTCTTAGCTCGCACGTGTCACTGGTAGCTGAGGAAAGCCTTGTTTAAAGTGCTGGGCAGTACATAGGAACAAGTAAACCAAAAAAAAAAATACATATACTTAGGGCAATACATTCCTTGGGTTAGAGAAGCCAAGCAGCCAGCGGCGCCTGCACCCCGGGGCCACGGCGGGGGGACAGGGCAGGTGGGGACCGCAGTGACACCAGCACGTTGGGAACCCCACGCTGGGAGGTTGGGAACCCCACGCTGGGAGGTGGCTGAGGCAGCCCAGGGCTCTCTCGTCCCCAGCTCGCTGCAATGTCCTTTGTTTTAAATATTGGATTTCTTTAAATACAAATAATAGTACCAATTTCTGGAGGATAAAAGTAGCCAATACTGGAAATTAACTGCTCTGGGTGTAGATAGCATTTCTCTATATATCTATTTATGCTTAAAAAACAAGGTGGGTTAAATACCTTCTTGAAAGCTGTCGCTTTCCTCCACAGTGCGTCTGGTCGACAAAAATCCAAGACTTGGTTCAAACCTTCAAGGCCTGGGGCTCTCCTTTCCCTTTCCCACCCGGCACAGCCAGCAGGGAAGGGGGAGAGCTTTGTCCCGTCCCCCTGTGCCCACCCCAGTCCCACCTGTGGCCGGTTGCAGCCGGGGCCATTGAACACCCTGTGAGCCAGCAGGGATCTCCTGCACCTGCTCACGCCCTGGGGAAAGGCTCGGCCTTCTCCCCGTCCATCTCTACCCCTGGAACGCTCCCTGGGGCCGCTCCCGGAGGGCCGGTGGCCGTGCCCGCGGCGTGGCCGGAGCCCCCTGTGCCCGGCCGGCCCAGCCGCCGCGGCAGCTCCGGGCGGGCACAGCCCACCCAACAAAGCCCTGCCAGGGCATCGCTCCCGCACCCCGTTACTTCACCGTGGGGTGCACCCGGTTCTTGGCCCGCAGGGGCCGTTTCCTCCTGGCCGTGCAGGGCTTGCCCGCCGTGCCCGCGGCCGCGCTGACCCCGCGGCTGGCCCGCAGCAGCCGCCCGGGCACGGGCACGGGCACGGCCCCGGCACAGCGCGGCGACAGCGGCTCCGTGTCCGGTGCCTCCGGGGACGGGCCCTGCTCCGGGCCTCCCTCGGGCCCGCAGTGCCTCCTGCGGGCGCGGCGGCTGCGGGAGAACTCGAGCAGGTGCTCGATGCGGGACACGTCCTCCGTCACCTGGTTGACGCGGTCGAACTGCGCCAGCAGCATCTCGAAGAGCGACAGGAGCCGCTGGATGTCGGCGTCCACCTCCAGGCTGTCGCGGGCGCTCAGCACCAGGCTCAGCCCGTCCAGCTGGCTGGAGGACGTGGAGGTCCTGGAGCTGTCGGAGGCGGCGCTGGGAGTGGGGCCACGGAAGGACTTGGAGTCACTGGAGTCTCGCGAGGGCAGCGGCTCCATCCCCTCGAACCTCACCTTGTGCCGGAACTGGAGGGGAAGAGGAGAAAGGGGCAGCGTTAGGGCAGGAGCTGGGAAGGGGGAACACCCCAAACAGCTCCAGGGCTGCTCCCAGCCATTCCTCGTGTGACAGGCAGGGGCTGGATCCCAGATAAAGCCACATGGGGCTGTGGGGCTGAGAATGGGCAGCTGATGCCTGTACACTTCCCCATCTCTCATGGGCCCCCGGGCTGGCCACTGCTCCTACCCTTGCCTGTCAGAGAAACCCAGCTGCAGGAAGGAGCCAGAGGCAGGGAAAGGCTAAGGACGGTGGGTGCTGCTCTGTGCCACCATGCCCCTTCTCCACAGAGCCCCCAGGCAGGCCTCACCTCCTTGGCTTTGCTGAAGCCCATCCACATCTTGAGCCTGCGCACGAAGAGCTCGACCATCTCGTAGTCCTGGGGCTCGAAGGCGGGCCGGTAGAGCTCGAAGTGCATCTCGCGGTAGCTGTGGATCAGCACCACCGCCAGCAGCCGCAGCACGATCCACGCCTCCAGCACCACGTAGGAGGTGCAGAAGAGGCAGTAGAGCCCCGAGGCCTCGGGCAGGCAGGGCCGCAGGCTGGCGCTGCCCCGCAGCAGGGCCAGCAGCAGCAGGAGGCTGCTGCCCACGCTGCGGAAGGACTCGGAGGAGGAGGAGAAGAGCTGCGGAGGGACAGAGGAGATGTGTGAGAAGGGAGCAGAGCAAGGTGTTCCCCTGACCCTCAATATCCCCCCCAACATGGGCCCTAAGGGGTGCCCCACAAATGGGCTGGGGCAGGGACAGCCCCCGGCCAAAGGTGCTGGCAGCAGGATGGGCACAGAGTGACCAGGGGACCCAGGGGCTTTGCTCATGTCATGCCAGGGCGAGGGAAAAGGGGCAGCAGGACCACAGCAGCCCCTCTGTGAGGGAGGGGAACAGGGGTGCTTACCAGGAAGCCGAGCTGGGCGTAGGCCAGGAGGAGGAGGGCGAAGGCCACCCCTGCAGCCATCAGCTCCTTCAGGGACTTCTGGAAGGTCTTCCCAAACACTGACCACTGCCGGACAAAGCGCAGCTGCTGGGCAGCCTGGGAGGGGAGAGGAGGGACTTATGGACACACCCCAGCCCAGGAAGGGTGAGAAACACCTGAGAAACCCAAACCCCAGCAGAGCACAAACACCCCAGCCTGCAGGTTCCTTGCAGACAGAACCATCTGACTGCATTCCCCAAGGGAACTGAGGGTCCAGAGGCCTCAGAGACCTCAAAGTACCCAGCACAGACACAGGTGGCCTCCCTGCCACCCCCTCCCCTGGCAGGGCTGTGCAGGGGTGACAAACACAGCAGGGCCAAAGCAGCCAGCAGCCACGTGCAGCTCCCCCAGCCCTCTGTACCTGCACGGTCAGGAGGAAGAGGAGGAACGCGGCCAGGCTGCTGAAGACAGAGCTGAGGAAGGCCACCTGGTAGAAGTTGGTGAAGCCCCTGCGGTTGCTGAGGTACCTGAGCCACTGCTGGTCAGCCAGGGTGGCCTGGCTGAGGTGCACCAGCACCGTGCACGTGGTGAGCAGGATGAAAAGCCACTGGCTGTAGTTGCCCCACAGGGTGAAGTAGGCTCTGCCTTCCTTCTTGATGGCCAGACACTCTGACACCACGAAGTAAACCACAAACAGCATGAGGAACACCTGGGGGAGGAACAGAGAGGTCACCAGGAGAGGTGATGGAGACATTACCAGGAGAGGAGGAGTGGAGAAGGTACCAGGAGATGAGAGGACAAGCCCTGACTGCTCTGCTGCACCCAGGACAGCAAAATCTCCCCAAACCAGGCCAAGTTCCACCACTGCACACCTGGAGCACCCCCTGCCTTCTGCCCTGCCCTCCTCGCTCATCCAGCACCCCAATCCCTGCTGAAGGCCCCCAGTGCCCACACCCAGTGCCCCTGTGGCAGGGTGGCAGCGCCCAGGGGATGAGGGCTCTGCTGACACCCACCCAGGCAGGGTGACAGATGTGGGGACAGGCAGAGCAGCTCGAGTCCACAGTGCCCAGGCTGGGTGAGGGTCCCCAGAGCCCCCAGCAGAGGGCAGGGGGTGCAGGGGAGGCCCCACACTGACCATCATGAGCAGCTGCAGGGTGACCCCCGCGCTGAGGCGCAGCAGGGGGAAGGGGCTGACGGTGACAGCGGCGATGGCCTGGCCAGCCCCAGGGAACTCCAGGCGCAGCGTCAGGGCCACGTGCAGGTCCACGCTGGGGTTGTACTGCAGCAGCTCCACAAACACTGCCCGGCTCCTGCAGGGGGACAGCAGCAGCTCAGGGGCCACTCTCGGGGGGGACACGGGTCCTGTGGCCCGGTGACACTCCAGCAGCACTGCTGAGGAGCCCAGGGGGCAGCAGCACACTCCCACTCCCCCTGCCCTGCCTCACTCACATGTTGTCGATCCACGTGTGCTGCTGCAGGAACTCCAGCTGAGCCCGGCTCTCCTCCAGGGAAGGGCCCAGCTCCTGCACGTAGCCACTGCTGTCGTAGAAGGAGATGTAGCCCCAGTACCAGATCCTGCAGAGGAAGAGGAGCCGTGGGTGAGGCTGAAGGACACTGGGTGCTCTCCTGCGTGGCAGGCCAGGATCTGGTGTGCGGATGCAGACCCTGCCCCTCAGGATTTATTTCACAGGACAGATTACAGGGGTGCATTGATCCACCTCCCAACCTCAGAGCAGCCCCAAGCCCTGTTGTGGCTCACACTTGCATGGAGATGATGCCTCTGGGGACAAACCAGAGAAGAAACCAAGTGTGATTTATGTCCTGCCCAGGGTGCAGGACAACCTGCTGTCACCCCTTGAGCGGAAATCTGGGCTGCTGGGTTCCCCTGCCCTGTCTGTGCCCTGGAAGGAGCAGAGCTGATGCCCCTGTCCCTGGGCCCCCAGAACAGCACAACGCTGCTGCTCAGGCCATTCAGAATTTCCATGTCCATCCCCCCTTTGCCAGGCTCAGGGGCTGAGGTGAGGGCTGGGAACAGCCCAGGGCATTGTAAAGACCTTGGAGAGGTGTGTAAGGGTCCCTGGAGGAGGAGCAGGGCAGGGAGCAGGGCAGGGAGCAGGCAGGGCAGCCCTTACCCTGCCAGGTCGGGTGCTGAGTGCGCCCACGCCGCCGTCCCGTTCCCGGCTGGGCTCTCCCAGCCCACTCCATAGTCAGCAGTGGCAAAGCTGTGCTGGTCAGTGCAGCTCCTCTGGGCACTGCCCATGCCCTGCAGGATGTCCTGGGCACTCTGCTGGCACTCAGCTGCAATGAGACCACCCTGTGAGCCCAGCACAGCCAGCACGGGGCTCACCTTCCCTCCCAACCCCTCCAAACCCATTCCCACCAGTGCACCAGGGTGAGGGAATGGGCATGCACAGGTCAGGGATTCAGGAAAAGATGGATATTAATAATAAAAATAGCTGTCCAGTTTAGGAGTCATGATATAGCCATGCCTCCAGGTCAGAGTGGATTAGGTGGGTACAAGTGGAGGAGAAGAGAGGCATCCCAACTGGCCTTGGGTAGCTGCACTCTGGTCCCTGGATACATCATTGGCTTCAAACTGCCAGAGGGCAGGGTTAGATGGGATATTGGGATGGAGTTGTTCCCTGGCACAGAGTGCCCAGAGAAGCTGTGGCTGCCTCTGGATCCCTGGCAGTGCCCAAGGCCAGGACGTGGAAGTCCCTGAATGAACCTCAAGGTCCCTCCCAGCCCAAACCATTCCATGATCCACTGCCCCAGTTCATCTGTGCAGAGCAGAACCACTGCCTGCCCAACCTGTGCTGCCTCCCTCAGCCCCAGCTGCGCCCAGAGCTGCCCCTGCAGGACTGTCACCTCCCAGTGTGACAGCAGAGCCCCCGTCCCTGCCCTCCCTCCCTCCCTCGTACCTCCCTGCAGGCGGAGCTGCCGCAGCCGGGCCGTCCCCAGCGTGGTGCTGTGGCTCTCCTGGCCAGAGCCGTTGTTGTACAGGTAAGGGAGGAACACCTGGGACATCCACACCCAGAACTGATCCGACCTGCGGGGGGGAAGGTGTGAGATTGCTGAGTCAAAGTTCCGGGGGCTTTGGGGCACGCAGAAGCCACATTGATGTGCACAGAGAGCCCAGGGCTCTGCAGGGACAGCCCAGTGATCCCAGTGCCAGACTGGGCTGCTGGGAGCTCCCAGGGCTGTGGAAAATCAGCTGGGAAAATTGAATCCAGTTAAACTCATGTGCAGAGTGAGGAAAGACTCTGGCCAAGATGCCATTTCTGGCTCTCATGACCCTGTTCATGGCTACAACTTGAGGCCGTAAATTCTGAAGACAGAGAAGCTCTTGTGCTTTACAGCAGCTCCAGAAAGATCAACATCAGCTCCCACAGCCCTTTTCCCACTGGGGAAATCACTAAACCTCACAGAAATTAAACCTCTCAATCCCCAGAGGCCCCTCTGCTCTCCAAGGGAGCAGCAGAACCACAAACAGGAGATGCTCACTGCTGTGGAGTGCCCAGCTGCACATGGGCACCAAGGAACCTCTTATGGGACAGAGTGTGGAGCACAAGCCCAAGAGCTGAGCCCCCTGCCCCCCCCAGGGGCTGGCAGGTACCTCTTGATGAGCAGGAAGTCGTTGCTGCCCAGCTGCTGTTTGATGGAGCTCTGCAGGAGGAAGGCCTGGCCGGTGCGGGAGGCGTCCCCGTAGTTGGTGAGCAGGACCACCAGCAAGAACATCATGTAGATGAGGAAATTCTGGGAAGCAAAAGGTAAAAATGGGATTGCATGGAAGGGCTGGATCCCAGTCCTGCAGCAGAGCAGTGCTGTCCATGGCCACGCAACAGGATCAGACTTAGAGGCTGAGAAACTGAGGCAGGAGCTGGAGCCAAGCACTCAGGACACCCCAGCCTGACTGGGAGGGCCCACACTCAGATGTGTCAGAGCCCTGAGCACCAGGCAGCAGGAGATGTCCCACCTTGAGCATCCTGTGCAGCAGCTTGACCTTCCTGGCCTCCTCCTTGGCCTGGAAGAGGGCAAATCCCTGCGGGGGCCGGACCTTGCTGATCCTCTCGGACACGTGCTCCACACAGGGCTGCTCCACCAAGGTGTCATCCTCCTCTGGGTGCAGCCTCTTGGCAACCAGGGAGAAATAGAGGGCTTCCAGCAGCACCTGGGGCACAGGGAGAGGGCTGAGCCTGCAGGGAGCTGGGCCACATCAGCATCCAGCAGCAGCTCCCACAGGCCCCTTGGCACAGCCAGCAAGGCACAGCTCCTACCTGGACCTCCAAAACCAAGTGCCACCAGCCCTGCCACCAGACCTGCCTCTGGTGTCCACATTCTACCCTTCCTGAGGGATGCAGGGATGGGAGGGACCATTCAGTGCCCACTCTGACCCCATTTCTTTGTGGAAGGCCTTGTCAAGCATTGGAAGGGGCTGCCCAGGGCAGTGGTGGATTCACCAGGCCTGGAAGTGTTCAACACCCACATGGATGTGGCACTTGGGGACTTGGGTTAGTGGTGAACACGGGGGTGGTGTTTGAAGGACTTGATAATTTTAAGGGGCTTTTCAGACCTCATCAATTCCATGACAGTGATCAGCAGCTGGACAAGTTAACTCCAGCTGTTAACTCCATGTACAGGTCAGTGCTGCTGCACTCGTGCCACACTCACCTTCAGGGGCTCCCAGACCAGGAAGGATGCCAGGAAGCTGAATATCCCTGAGATGAGCCACATGAGGGCCACGCTGGAGGAGAAGCCCACCCCGATCCACACGGAGACGCCCGCGGCGGCGGCCAGGAGCAGGAGGCTGATGCCATGGGCCAGCAGGGAGCACCAGGGAGGGAGCAGGCGCTTCCTGAACGTCTGGTCTGCAACTGGGGGCAGCAGGAGGAGCAGGGAGAGCAGCATGAGCATCACTGCAAAGGCCCCCGTGGGCACAGGAGGGGCTGGGCTCAGTGCTCACAGCAGCACAGAGCTGCCAGCAGCCTGGGAGAGTTTGGAGGGACCAGCCCACACATTCTGCAGGGAGCAGAACCTCCCCAGGGGACACTGCAGGGGCTGGCACAGCACAAGTTCTGGCCCAGGCAGCACTGAGATCCAGGCTCCAAGCAAGAGAAGCTGGCAGGAAACAGCAGCGATATCCCAGGCAGGGAGCAGCCCTTCCCAGGGCTCCTTCTCCGTTTTATTTCCCATTTAGCCCACAGTGCTGTAGTGTGGGATGGGCCCTGTCCCCTCACAGCCCGGGGGCACAGCCTGGTACCTGTCCAGGTGGACTTGGCTGATCTGCTCACTTCCCTGGGAGGAGGTGCCACGCTCTGCCCTTTGTCGTTCAGCCTCTGCATCATCACAGTCTCCACCTTCTCCCCGAACACGCTGGACCTGCCAGGCACAGGGGGAGCCTGCTGAGAGCTGTGCCACTGCTGGGCCTGTGCTGAGCAGGCTGGCACCAAGGGGGCTGAATGCCAGTGCCAGCACCAGGGCTGGGACATCACACACATCCCCAGGGCACAGACACTGCTGTGTGTCCCATGGACAGGGCCTGACAGTCCCTCCCCTCCCCTGGCTGGCCAATCTGCAGTGGCTGGGGGCTGCCAGCCCTGGGGGTGCTGGTCAGGGTGCCAGCAGGGTGTTCTGGGCTTGGTAACACTACAGGGATTTGGGCAGAATCCCCTTCTCCCTCCCATCAGTGCCATGAAGGGAGCCCTCATCCCAGCACATTGCCCAAAACTGCTGGAGACACAGCTGTGGCTTTAGGGGAGGTTCCTGGTGGCTCCTGGAAGGGTGGCAGTGCCCTCCTGGAGCTGTGGGGGCTGCAGGAGCCATGGCCAGCAGGGACAGAGTGACCCGTGAAAGCATCCCAAAGGCAGCTGAGCCCAGCTGGGTGTGAGGGAGGCTCTGGCCCCGAGGGGCTCTGCTCCCCAGCCACTCACAGGCCTGAGATCAGATCTGTTTCTGCCCTCATGTACGGCCCCAGGTCCTGGGAGATGCCGCTGGCTCCATCTGCCAGGATCTGCCGGATCAGATCCTCATCTGGGAAAGAGAGAGCACAGACAGCGTCGGCAGGAGCTCAGAGCACAGCCCCCAGCACCACCCCAGGGCGTGGCTCAGCACCTGCTGGAACTGGGGAGGAGGAGGAGGGTGACAGCCATGTCCTCCCCCTGGGACAGCCCTCCCCTGCTCCCTGTCCTGCAGCTCCTGTCCGTCCCAGCTTGGCCACAGAGCTGCTTCAGAAGGCCAAGTTCTCCTTCTCCAGCCACTTCCAGAGCCTCAGGGACACCCTGTGGCTTTGACACCAGTGAGGAAGCGCTGGCTGCTTGCAGCATTCCCATGGGAACACACCTCTCCTGGCTCCCAGTTTGCTGCCCACCAGGATTTCTGTTTTTCCAGACTAAAAGCAGGCACAACCCTCCTGCCCTGCCCTCCAGGGTGCAGCCAGCGCTGATGGCAGCAGCTCTGCCCGAGCCAGGGGCTCACCTGAGGCTGAGAAGTACCGGGGCTGTCCCTGGTGGATGCCAAGGGACAGCGTGTCCTCCTCGGGGCCCAGGGGCGCCTCCAGCCCCAGGTGGCGG